>NW_026712247.1:700858-1018677 GCF_030504385.1 Musca domestica | reverse complement strand
TACAAAGTAGAAAGAAGAGGTTTCCTTCAAAGAATCTTATACCAAGTTTAAAAATTTATTGACAATTTGGTTATTTGAAAATACAAAATTTAAAAGTGCCCAAAAAAAAGAATTTGATAACAAATTAAACCCAGAAGAGAACTTCAAGTTTTTTGACATATGCCCGTGCATAACCATGTTTCAAGTTAGTTTGTTGTGTTAATTTTTTTCGTTGCCCGTAGAACTCTTGTCAAAAGCCAAAAACATTTGCCAAACCAGCAATATAGAAGCGCTCCAGCACGTGGCTTGTCAGGATAACCATCGTGACAAAACTGATTTCACCAGCAATGTTCGCAATGTGAAGAGGAGTTTTTTTTTCTTTTCTAGAAGTGAAAATATGTATGTCATGACTCATGACATTGGTACATCGTGTAATCAAACATTGTGCGAGTGGTATGTGTAGGTTTGGTATGCAACTCACAACTGCTAGGAACGGTGACAGTGTCAATGTGAAACGAAGGATTAAAATCCGACTTTTCTCAACAAACTGTATATGGATATATAAGTAGCAAAAAGTACGTATTCGGGACTCCCATAATTAAAACCAGTAAGAAGGCTCAAAAGTCGGGGGGGCCGACTATATGATACCTACACCACTATGCATATTTAGTAGAACTCTCGTAAAAGAAAGGTTTGTATTGCAATTTCTGAGCTCTATGACATATCTGGTACAAAATAACATTATGGTAGAGTGCATATTCCGAAAGTTGGAGATTGAAAAACCAAATCGGATGAAACATATATATGGGAGCAATTTGAAATTCTTCCTTTTATGCTAAACTCGGTTGAATTTCGAAAATTCACTCCATTTGGGCTAATATTAGCTATTTGGTGCACAATAAACCTGAAATCGAATAATGATGTATATGGAGGCTATATCCAATCTGAGCCGATCTTCACAAAATTGAAAACAGCTATTTCTTAGTTGCCTGATATCTGGTACCAAATATTATTCTTGTATCGTGCACCAAATTTGAAGTACTTATTTCTATACTAAATTCGGTCTGAAATGAAAAAATTCACACCATTTGGACTGATATTAGCCATTTGGTGCACAAGAAACCTAAAATCGATGAATATATATATGTATATGGGAACTATATATCCAAATCGCAACTGATCTTGAAAAAATTTGAATCATGAATTGCTAGGCTGTAACTGATATCTGGTGCAAAATATCAGTTTCGTGAGTGCATATTACGAATGTAAGGGACTTAAACACCAAATCGGATGAAACATATACATGGGAGCTATAGCTATATCTGAACCGATTTTCGAAATTTGAAGCACATGCTTGTAGGCTGAATTCGGTCAGATGTACCAAATCACATCATTTGGACTGATATTAGCCATTTGGTGCACAAGAAACCTAACATCGGATGAAGATATATATGGAGCTATATCTAAATTAGTACCGATTTTCACCAATTTCAATAGGGTTCGTCCTTGAGCCAAACAAATGTTATTTAGAAAATTTCATCTCAATTGAATAATAAATGCGACCTGCATTTTGTTTACAAAAACATGCATGCAATTCTTTGTTGATTCAATGATGACCGTCCGTCTGTCTATCTGCACGTCTGTGGAAATCACTCTAGCCTCCTAGCAAATTGATTTAGGTTGATAAAATTTTACTTAAATGTATGTTTCGTCTTCAGGACTTTTGATATTGAATATGGGCTATATAGGTTCACGTTTAGTTATGACCCCCATATTTTTGTACCCCCTATATTCGGCATTTTGATGATTTTAGAGACATTGTTAACCGAATTTCGTAATAATAGTTCGTAATGGGTACTAGAGTCTGTGACAGAAAATTGTCTATGCAGGTGATTTTTGTGACATTATTCGCCGAAATTGTTTCAAATTTCATATTTGATGTACTTCTGTCTATGAAAGAAAATTTTCATGCAAGTCCAGGCCTTCGTATAGCCCCCATGTAACGGTACCTTCCGATAGTCGGTATTTTGATGATTTCAGCAACATTATTTACCGGAATCACTTCGAATTTTGTATTGGAAGTTCGTAATGGGTACTACAACCCATGGCAAACAACTTCACCCACGTCTTCGTATACCCCCATATAACGGTTTTTAATTAAGTGGTAGATTTCGAATTTTTTGAAAATGTTCAAGTTCCTTGCAAATGGTGGAGGTATTAAGAGTTCGGTCCATAAATCTCATATTTGCTCTAGATATAGTTCTATAGAAATATTTGAATATTTGAATAAAGACAGTCGGTAATTATTTCGCATTTAATAAGAGCTATGAATATTAAATAATTCGACCCTGATGGGCTGATATATCCAATTTGGCACTTGAGTTCGGTATTATATGATGAGCAAATGTTCACTCTCAACTTATGGCTTCTGATATGAAATAGCTGTTTTACAGCCTAGACCTCTTTCAGGACATTTGGAATGGATCTAGGGTTGTCCGTCCGTCCGTCATTCGTCTGTCTGGCTGATGCGCACGATAGCTCTCGAAGGCTGTATCGGATTTTATTTAAACTTGGTACAACTTAATATTATTATCAACTTAGATCTAATTCGGGGTTGGCCAATGTATTTTCGCTCCTTCTGGAACCTCTCCCACAAAAGGTTGAAATTTTCACAGAAGATAATGTACCTCATAAAGGGAGAAAGAATCATAAATTTTTGTTAAAGTTGAAAATCCTAATATTTTTATCAATATCGGTCCACTCCTTTTTGTACCTTACCTATAAAGGGCCCAAAATTTAGAATAACAACACGAACTTCACACTTCCTAATATTTCTATCAAGACAAGATCTTTTGTGAAAACAGAGATATGGGCCTGCTCCTTCCGGTAACTCCTCCACGAGGGGTCAACATTTGAAAGATTATAACCCATATTGAAAAGTACTAAATTATACTGAATTTGATATTTGGTGATATATTTATTGACATTGAGGTCACTGTTGGTTTCCAGGGTTTAAATATGTAAAATTGGATGTGGGTCCATTGAGCAATGATTTTACTAATGTCCCCTTCGTAAACTTCAAAATGAAGAATTTAGGAAACTTTTGGTGTAAAAGGTGAACATTTTCCTATTATTCTCTCCGAATACCGAATATAGGAAGTCGTCGTTATGTAAAGGTCTATACGAAGATCTGGACGTACATAGGCAACTTTTGTCATAAGCCTTTACAATACTCAAATATCACACTTAAAAATCCGGTGAATAATGGTGACCAACACAGGCTGTGGTACTTATTAGGACTTCAGATACGAAGTTTTAAACAATTTCGGTGAATATTGTATCTAAAATTGTCAAAATACCGATATAGGGAGGTATCAGTACATGTACTATATGGGCTATACGATATCGGGGACCTATATAGACATTTCTCCTCCAGGGAGTAAAGTGCGTAGAAAGAACTTCTAGTATGGATTTTCTGACAATTCCATTGAAAAATGTAGCTAAAATCATTAAATACCGTCATATGGGGTATACGATATCCTGGACCTATATAGACCATACTCTTCAAGGGCGTAAAGTACTCAGAAAGAACTCCTTTTGTGGATTTTAAGACAATTCCATTGAAAAATTTGGCTATAATCATCAAAATACCGAAAATGGGGGGTGTCGTTATTTGTGGGCTATGCGATATCGTGGACCGAAATAGACCATCTTCCAACTTGACCTACAAAACAAAGACTGATCTGTGCAAAATTTTATATTCTATTATAATTTTTATATTCCATATTTATTTGTTTTGATTCCAGTGTGATTACAACAGACGGATAGAGGGTCGAACGGACAGGTTACGTATAAAATTATTATTTCGATGAGTTACCAACCGAGCGACGAACTTAAATAACCCTACATACCATGTGGTGGTGGAGGGTATAAAAAGGCTAAATACGAACCAAGTTAAAAAGTAGTAAGTTCGGCCCGGGCTGAACTTTGAATACCCTCCACCATTTGGAACGAATTTGGAAATTTTCAGAAAATAAAATCATTAAAACATTCTGTTAAAATTTTAAAAATAACAAATTTAGCCGTTATCTTGAGGTGTATACGATGTGGGCCTACATAGGCATTGTTTGTCATAAGCCATTACCATATTCAAATTCGAAACTTGAAATAAACGGTGAATCATGTTGCTAAAATCATCAAAATCATCATATATAGGGAGGTACCGTTATATCGAGGCTATACGAAGTCACACAATTTGCTGTCATAGGCTGTAGTAACTATTAGGAACTTCAAATGCGAAATTTCAAACAATATCGGAAAATATAGTACGGTACTGTATGTTATCGGGGACCCATGTAGACATTTCTCTTCCGGGAAATAAGTGTTTAGAAAGAACTTCTAGTATGGATATTCAGACATTCCTCTAAAAATTTAGCTAAAATTATCAAAATACCGAATATAGGGAGGTACCGGTATAAGGGGAATATACGAAATTGTGGATCTACATTTCAGGGGGTAAAGTACTCAGAAAGACCCCTTTTGTGGATTTTCAGACAATTTCATTGAAAAATTTTGCTACTATCATCAAAATACCGAATATCGGGGGAGGGGTACCGTTAATTGGGGGGCTATGCGATATCGGGGACCGATATAGCCTATCTTCGAACTTGACCTGCCTGCAGACAAAAGACTGATCTGTGCAAAATTTTGTATTTGTTTTGACTCTAGCATCATTACAACAGACGCATAGACGGACGGTGAGTATAAAAAAGACCTAATACGAACTATTGGTACGAATCTAAAATTTTAAAGGTGGACTTTTCGCTGAAGAATAGCGGGCACTAGGTAGTCAACTATTTATTCGAGATTTCTATTTTTTTATACCCTCACCATAAATAGTATGAGGGTATATTAAGTTCGTCATTCCGTTTGTAAGTTCATCGAAATAATAATTTTAGACCCAACAATTCTAAGACGGTTTAGCCCTGGCCGTCCGTTTGTTTAATCACGCTACAGTGAAACAAAGTAAGATAGGACGCTAAAATTTTGCACAGATCTGTCTTTTGTGTGCAGGCATTTCGATTTTAAACTCTTCGAACAAGTTCGAATATGGGCTATATCGGTACTCCCCGATATTCGGTATTTTCCCATTTTCAATGGCATGGTCTGAAATTCTACAAGGAGTTCTTTGTAAGCACTTTGCCCCCTGAAAGATAATTGTATACATAGGTCCACAATATCTTATATCCCCCCATATATCGGCACCTTCCGATATTCGTTATTCTAAGATTTTAACAGAATTTTTAATGGATTTTATTTTTATGAAATTTTTTTATTCGTTTCAAATGGTGGAGGTTATTATTATGTCTAAGAATTGTGTCTTTATTCAAACTGTCGACCCTTTGTGAAAAGGGAACCAGTAGTTGTAGGCCAATATTGTTCGCATTCAACTTAATCTACGTAAATTATCTCAGCTACAACAAGTACAAAAATCCGTTTAAAAGTTTTAAATAAATTCATGCTCCCAAAACGTGCATAATTATTTAAATGATCTAGCCATTATTGCATGCATTGATGGCATCGATACTTAAATATATTTTCACTGGCAATTGACACGTTCCAACACCAGAACCTAAGTACAAAGAATCCGTAAATTTCTTTCACGAAGCATTTTGACTTTTTTTTTAAAAAAAAATATCAATTGACAGTCAATAATGCCATTAGACGTTTTGTGTTCAAACACAGGCGTACAAAGAATATAAATTGTTTTTTTTTTGTTCTCTTTAATATTCAGCCCTCGATGACTTTCACAGACAGTTGTGAATGAGACTCTCTGTGAATAACAAATTCTATATATCCTCCGGAATATATTTTATGGGTATGTTTGCCAAAAAATGTTTCTCTAAGATATAGGAAATTTATGCAAATTTCAATAAAGCTGACTTATGAATGATAATGTCAAGAGGATGTCGTTGATAAAAAGCAATGCGATTGAGGTTTTAGCCAAAGAAAACAGTTTAAATTGTCAAATCGTAAAAAAAAAAAGAAAATATGATGATTTTCCATGCGAGAAAAACACATACATATTTACATATCATAAATAGTCTAAAATAGAGCTAAGAGTGTGCGGGTAAATATTTTTCGACATTATTGAGAAAATATACGATTTTGGTTTTAGCCACATGTTAACAATGAACCACAAATATTACTTTTATAAAAATGTCTAAGGCATTATTTCCAATAAAGAATGTAGGAATACATGTGGGCCTTTAAATAATTAACTCATTCCGTTTACTGCGCTTCACACTTTATTAAGGGGAAAGCTATAGACTAATAAAGATATAGGCAATGAAAGGAAATGCTTTTTGGACATATGCCTTTAGACAGATTTAAAATTTCACATGGGTCTCTTGTCTAGTCAGTTCAAACCGATTTCGAAAATTTTTATACCCTTACCACATTGTGGTGTTTGTGCATTTACCTGTAACATGAGAAGGAAGCGAGATAGATCCATAGTTACTTTGGAGGATCTTTATAGAATCACTTTCTGAGTCGATTTATGCATGTCAGTCCATCTGTCCGTCCATGTATTTTTGTGAACAAATGCAGGTCGCATTTATTATCCGATTGAGATAAAATTTTCCAAACAAAATTTGTTTGGCCCAAGGACGAGCCCTATTGAATTTGGTGAGAATCGCTTCAAATTTACATATAGCTCCCACATATATCTTCAGCCGATTTTGGGTTAATATCAGTCCAAATGGCCTACACTTTGGCCCATCCAACCGAATTCTGTTAAGAAGCACGTGCATCATCCGATTTGGGGTTTGTTAGATACATTTTAGAAATAAGTGCCTAAAATTTTGTCAAGATCGGTACAGATTTGGATATAGCTCCCATATATACCTTTGACCGATTTCAGATTTATTGTGCACCAAATGGCTAATATCAGACCAAATGGTATGAATTTTGGCACTTTGACGGATTTCAGCCCAGAAGCAAGTACTTCAAATTTAGTGTAAATAGGTGCAAATATAGCTATGCTCCTCTATATATATTTCATTCGGTTTGGCGGTTAAAGTCCCCCACATGCACAACATGCACTCCACAACTATGATACTTAATACCGGACATCAAACACAGCTCCAAAATACCTCTGTCAAATTTCATCGAGATCGGTTCAGAATTTTATGTACTTTCGATGTACATCTTCATCCGATATTACGATTAGTGTCCACAATATACAGGGTGAGATGAAAAAAAACTGCTACCAACTTCAGACTGCTGTTATTTCTAAGCCACTAGTCCGACAGCTGTTAAAATTATTCCAGTGATAGGCTATTATATTGTTTACAAGCGTATAAAAGCATTTTAGTGAGAATTTTCCAGAATAAAAGTTGTTCGTGATGGAATTCAAGCGTGATAGTGTGATTTATTTATATTTGGCTGAAAACAACAAGCGGCAATCGTTTGAGCACTCCAGCATTTAAATGTGAAAAATCTTTGGTGTCACTCGATCCATCGGTCGTTACCGTGATACTGGCAGCCTAGACCGACTATAAGGAAGTGGAGGAAAGAAAACAGAAACATCAGCAGAAATGGTTCGAAAAGTAAAGAAGCGACTTGATAGAAACCCGCGTCGCAGTGGCCGAAAATGGCTCGTGAGCTGAACATATCGCAATATTCCATTCGGCAAATATTAAAAATGAGCTCGGTGTAAGGCCATTGAAATTCCAAAAAGTGCAAGAACTTACACCGCAACAGAAAGAAAATAGACTCAAAAGAGCCAAAGAGTTGCTTCGTTTGGCCGAAAGTGATGAACTGTCGAATTTGGTTTTCTCCGATGAGAAAACATTCGTTGTCCAGCAGTTTGTAAACAAACAAAATGATCGTGTTTACTTGCCAAAATGTGCACCTTCGGTTGGCCACCAGAACTAAAGCGCCGGCCATGGTGATGGTGTGGGCCGCCATAATAGCCGATTGTTGTTCTCCGCTCGTATTAATCGACCATGGCATCAGAATAAATGCCGAATATTATCGCGAAAATATTCTGGTGGAAGTTGTATTAAAGCCTTAGGCACACAAACATTTTGGCCGCAGACCTTGAACATTCCAACAGGACTCAGCACGCGCCACCCATGAATGGTTACAAAATGAGGTTTCTCGCTTCATTTCCAGCGCACAAAGGCCACCAAAATTTCCGGATACCAATCCGTTGGACTATTGTGTCTGAAGTATTTTGAAAAGCAAGGTTGACACTAAAAAATACCAAGGGTCGTTCAACTCAAGCAACCGCTTTGCCGGGAATGGACCAAAATACCGCAGAGCAACATTCGGGCAGAATGTGACGGTTTCATTGACCGTTTGAAGGCCCT
This sequence comes from Musca domestica, assembly GCF_030504385.1. Classification (NCBI taxonomy): domain Eukaryota; kingdom Metazoa; phylum Arthropoda; class Insecta; order Diptera; family Muscidae; genus Musca; species Musca domestica. Next base: position 1,010,323 of record NW_026712247.1, on the reverse strand, counting down.
CATTCATGCCAAAGGTGACCAATTCGAACAAAAACAATAACTTATTCTAAAATTTGATGATATTTCCGACATTTTTTGAGAGTTTCGTTAATGCCAAAATGTTATTGAGAGGAATCAGATGGAGTTGTCCAAAATTTTCAATTCTAGCAAATGATCTTCCCTTGAGAGTTACCAGGAGTTGAAATTTTCGCATCTGAACTAAAACTTTTATTAATATAAAGGAGTGCTAAGCTCGAAATAAAAATCGGATAATTCATTCGCCTTCTATAAATTATATAATATTTATAATAATCTTAGTTTTTTTCATTTATGGGTAATACAACGTCATTGCCTATTTATCTAAGTTCTAACAGAAGAATAAGTTTGATGGAATAATGTGCAAAGTTTGATCCCATTGAGAGTTATAGTGCACACCAGCAATCAGCCAACAAATATTTTGGCCTTATCAAATGACACATACCCTCTAGCCATTTGCCTGGGGGCATAATCAAAGACAAACAGGTAATTCAATTTTGGTTGCAATTTTTTTAAATCAAGTCTTCTCTTGGCTATGTCTTTGACAACCGATTTTTTTTTTGCAAATTTGAAAATTAACATTCTATTTGAGTTGATACAAATTTATACTATTTGTTCAATGAGGGTGTGTGTGTGCGTGTCAACCATCTGCTTTAGAGATCTGCAACAGAAATATTTAAAAGTTTTTGACATGTGCCTCATCCAAGTTTTGCTATCTGTTAATTTTTCACCTGAAGACGACACAAGTTGGGGAAAACTTTTCGATACACATGGAGAAATGTTTAAAGTTCGGCAGCAGAATATAACAAATAAAAATACCAATGATTTTCATATATGTTAAGGACATCGTTGTTGGTAAGTGTTCACTTGTTAACGAAGAATATTTTAAAGATCTAGAACATGCTACAACACAGAAATTGAGAGCCAATAGAAATTCAAGGTAGTCAAAGACAGTCAGATCAATAATATTGTACAAATAGAAGAAAAAATGTAAAAAAACTGTAATTTCGGCCGGGCCGAACTTTGAATACCCTCCACTATTTGGTACAAAAAAAAAATAAAATCCGTTAAAAATTCTGTTAAAATCTTAAAAATACCGAAAGTAGCCGTATTTTAGGGTCTACACGACTACGTGGACCTGCATAGGCAAATTTTGTCATAAGCTATTACAATATTCAAAAGCGAAACTTGAAAAAAATTGGTGAATAATGTGACTAAATCATCAAAATACCGAATATAGGGAGGTACCACGGGGGTTATAAAACGTGGACCTGCACAGACAATTTTCTGTCAAAGGCTGTGGTACCCATTACGAACTTCAAATACGAAATTTGAAACAATTCCGGTGAATAATGTCGCTAAAATCATCAAAATACCGAATATCGGGAGGTACCATTATATGGGGGCTATACGAAGACGAGGACCTACATAGCCCATTTTCTGCCTTAGGCTGTGGTATTTATTACCAACTTCAAATACCTATTTTGAAATAGTTCCGGAAAATAATGTCGCTAAAATCATCAAAATACCGAATATCGGGGGGTACCGTTATATGGGGGCTATACGAAGACGTGGACCTACATAGCCCATTTTCTGCCTTAGGCTGTAGTATCCATTACGAACTTCAAATACCAAATTTGAAATAATCCCGGTAAATAATGTCGCAAAAATCGTTGAAATACCGGATATCGGGGGGTACCGTTATATGGGGGCTATACGAAGACGTGTACCTACATGGCCCATTTTCAATACCAAAAGTCCTGCAGACATAATACACATTTGAGTAAATTTTTATTCACTTTTTTCTGATGATCAAGATTATATATACTTTGTGGGGTCTAAAATGTATATTTCGAGGTGTTATAAACGGAATGACAAACTTAATATACCCTCCATACTATGATGGAGGGTATAAAAAGTAAAACGGGCCTGGCCCAATTTTTTATACTCACCTCCATGGATAAACTTTTGAAAATATTTGAATATTTGGGACAATAAGTGTTGTTGTTCTTCTATTTATTATGAATACGAAACGAATTCCGTTTTTATCTAATTTTTTAGGGTAGCTTGATTGTGCCAGGCGGACCGATGGACCGTCGTTGAATTTTACGCCAATCATAAAGTTTTCAAAGTAAAGCTTTCCTTTTGGTTGCCTTTTTTAAATCCTAAAATTTTTCCCGCTAACATTGTCCTTGCAACATATTTTCAATTCAAAGATTTTCCGCGTTCCACACAAAGTACTCTTTACATCTACCTGAGTGTCGCTAAGTACCTGTAAAGCCTTACAAAAAGGCAAACATATGGCAAGCGAAAGGTTATGACTCACAAAGTGTAGGTTGAGTCAACCTCTGCACACCCACAGATACAACGAAAATGCATAAATTGTGAATTGTTTACAGAGCGCTCTTTGCAGTCAGATACATACATGAATATCACTTCACCTGGTTGGCTGCATCCGCATTGAATAATGTGATTTATTTAGAATAAATTAAGTTTATGGATTTGTATGTATATACACTCAGGCTCAGCTGAGTATATACTGAACATTGAATTTTGTACAAACGATTTTAATTTGTAAATATTGAATTACTTATATACCCATATCCACAATAGGAGAGTATATCATTTCGTACCCTAAGTATTGCTTGTCTTTCTGAATTTGTTTGTAAAATAGAAAAGGTAGTGAGATAGACCCATAGTTAGTTTTGAGGATCTTCATAGAATCAATTTCTGAGGCGATTTTTGCATGTCAGTCTGTCTATCCGTCCGTCCGTCTGTCCATGTATTTTTGTGAACCTAATGCAGGTCGCATTTATTATCCGATTGATATGAAATTTTCCAAACAATATTTGTTTGGGGCAAGGACGAACCCTATTGAAATTTGTGAAATTCGGTTCAGATTTTGATATACATATATCCCATATATCTTCAACCGATTTCGGGTTAATTGTGCACCAAATGGCCAATATAAGTCGAAATGACCTGAACTTTTGGTACATCCCATCGAATTCAATCTAGAAACAAGTACATCAAATTTGGAGAAAATCATTTCAGTTATAGCTATTGCTCCCATTTATATATATATTTCTTTCGATTTGGTGTTTAATCCCCTCACATTCGTAATATTCATTCGACAACAATGATACTTGGTACCAGATATCTTATAAAGCTCGGAAATACTTCTGCCAAATTTTATCAAGATCGGTTCAAAGTTCGCTATAGGTACCGCATATATCTTCAACCAATTTCGGGTTAATTGTGCACCAATTGGCTAATATTTGTCAACTAGTCCTGAATTTTGGTACATCCGACAGAATTCAGTCTAGGAGCAAGTACATCAAATTTTGAGAAAATCGGTTCAGATATAGCTATAGCTCCCATATATATGTTACATCCGATTTGGTGTTTAAGTACCTCACATTCGTAATATATATTCGACAGCAATGATATTTGGTAGCAGATATCTTATAAAGTCAAATGTTGATAGGTGGTATGATCTACTATACTCTATTCTTCTGTTACGGAAGCTCCACAAAATATCATCTAGTCGGTCCTGCCCGACTTTTGACTTTTCCTTACTGGTTTTTTATGTCTACGAAGCTTGTTTTGGTTGAAAATTGCAACTGCAAGGAGATCCTATTGCATTTTTTTAATAAAAACCCCATTTTATCGGTATCAGCAAGTTTATTACTCCTCAAAATTATTCGCCATGAAAATGTACTGTAGGTCACAGAATACATTAAAATAAACAGCAGAATTTAAAAATATTAAAAAGTAAAAAAAATAAGTTCGTCGAGACTGAACTTTCAAAACACTCCAACATTAGCTAAAGAAACATAAAAAAATGTGGCTAAAATTATCAAAATATCGAATATCGAGAGGTACCGTTACATGGTCGTTATATGAAAACTTCAACATATACATACAATGTTTTTCTACCTTAGCTAAAACCAAATATAAAGTGAAATTACAAAATTTTAGACAAATCCGATAGAAATGGGGCTTAAATCGTCATGTGGTGTCCGTTGGAATTGCAATTTTCGAATTTCGAAAAAAGGAAAGTTGTGCTGAATTGTGCTAGGTTTGTACTCAATTGTGCCGAATTTTTTTTCGAAATTCGAAAAAATTTCTAAGATATTCGAAAAAAGATTTTTTTCACAAAAATCTGAGAGAATTGCAATTTTCGAATTTCGAAAAAATCAAATTTGTGCTGAGTCGTACTTGGTTTGTGCCCATTTGTGCCGTTAAAATTTTTTCGATATCTCTTACCAATTTCGAAAAAACTACCATTTCGAAAGTATGCCAGAATAGCAGTTTTCGAATTTCGAAAAAGTAAGAGTAGTGATGGGTTGTGCTTGATTTGTGCTAACTTGTGCCGTTTATTTTTTCTCAATATCTTTAACCGGTTTCAAGATATGGCAATTTCGGAAAAACCAGCATTTTTCAGAAAAATTGCTGTAATTTTTGTATGCGGTAAATATGCTCACTTAGCACAATTTTTCGTCCATACATAATGAATTTTCACCTTTACTCGTAACTCGCAAAAAATTAAAAAAAATTATAACTTTTGTAATATGTGAAATTTTTGAAATCTGCAAGTTGTGTTGAATTGTGCTCACCTAGCACAATTTTTCGTCCATACATTGGAAATTTGTATCTCTACTCGTTAAAATCGTAAAAATCAAAATCGCATATTTAGAAATAAGATATCGAAAAACTAAAAGTTGTGCACAACAGCACAATTTACCGCATCTCGATATTTTAATTTTTACAAAAATTACACCAATTTTTCTGAAAAATACTGTTTTTTTTTGAAATGGCCATATCTTGAAAACGGTTAAAGATATTGAGAAAAAATAAACGGCACAAGTTAGCACAAAACAAGCACAACCCAGCACAACTCTTATTTTTTCGAAATTCGAAAATTGCAATACTGGCATACTTTCGAAATTGTCATTTTTTCGAAATTAGTAAGAGATATCGAAAAAAATTTAACGGCACAAATGGGCAGAAACCGAGTACGACTCAGCACAACTTTAATTTTTTCGAAATTCGAAAAGTGCAATTCTCTCAGATTTTTTTTCGAAAAAAATCTTTTTTCGAATATCTCAGAAATTTTTTCGAATTTCGAAAAAAATTTCGGCGCAATTGAGCACAAACCTAGCAATACTTTCCTTTTTTCGAAATTCGAAAAATGCAATTCCAACGGACACCACATTAAATCGTCAAAATACCAAAAATTGGGAGGTAACAATTAGTGGACCTGATTCTAACCTTTTTTTGCAAGGAAAGAACCAAGAGACGAAAGTCTGGAGATACCGTCTTATGGGGGCTATGCCTAAACGTGGACCAATTTCAATACCAATCAGTCTGCATATAATATAAACCTTTTTGCCAATTTCAAAGCTCTAGATTAAATTATGTGGACCCTATTGTGATTGCAATAGACAGACGGACGGAAATCCCTAAATTGCTTTAAAACTTTATTCTGATTAGGAATATATAAAGATTTCGGGGTCTCCGACGTATATTTCGAGGCGTGGTAAACGAAATGGTGGAGGGTATAAAACTACATTTTAGGGTTAAGGTAATACTTCATATACTGTTTACAAAGAATAGCTAAAAATGCCGAAAACACATTATTCAGGACTTATGGTAATTTTAAAATATTTCATAATTTATGCCTTAAAAACTGAAATGGCTCACAGACATTGAGATTACTTGTAGAATCTTTGGGATTTAGAATGCATCGTTTCGGTTTACGTTTTGCCATCTGATCTAATGCGAATCCCTCCACTAAGGATTTGTCACAATCTATATAGAATTGGTTGGGAACGTGGAGTTGGAAGGTACCATTATATGCAGGCCAAGACCTTCGAAATAATACAAATCAGGTGGACTCTTTAAATGAAACCCAAGAAAGTAAACATTACTTTAAATTAGGGTTCAACTTTATATGGAATCTATAACCAAGAAGTAAAAAAGCTATAAGTTTGGCCGGGCTAAACTTTGAATACCCTCCACCATTTGGAATGAATTTGGCAATTATCAAAAAAATAAAATTCGTTAAAAATTGTTTTAAAGTCTTAATAATACTGAATGTAGCTGTTATATTAGGGTCTTTACGACGACGTGGACCTGCACAGACAATTTTCTGTCATAGGCTGTAGTATCATTACGAACTTCAAATACCAAATTTGAAAAAAATTCGGTGAATAATGTCTTTAAAATCATCAAAATACAGAATATCGGGAGGTATCTTATATGATCATCATCAAGATTCCCAATATTGGGAGGTACCGTTATGTGGGGGCTATACGAAGATGGGGTCCTACATGGCTCATTTTCTATCTCAGGATGTAGCACCCATTACGAACTTTAAAATACCAAAATTAAAAAAACATTTCCGGTAAATAATGTCGCTAAAATCGAACGAAGACGTGGACCTACATGGCCCATTTTCAATACCAAAAGTCCTGCAGACATAATACACATTCGAGTAAAATTTTACCAACCTACTTCATTTCGTTCGGAAGCTAGAGTGACTTCCACAGACGGACATACGGATAGACGGACAGACGGACGGACATTGCTAAATCGACATAGAATTTTATGCTGATCAAGAACGTATATACTTTGTTGGGTCTAAGATATATATTTCGAGGTGTTACAAACGGAATGACCAACTTAATATACCCTCCATACTATGGTGGAGGGTATAAAAAGTGGACAAAAAGAGCTCAGTTTTAATGAATGATTTCAAAAGCCGTCCAAGGAGCTCTTTTAAATTTCAAAGTTCTATTTGTAAGACCAGAGAAAAATATTTTCGTATCCTATCTGTATGGTTAAGGCTATATGAAGGCCGCTACAATAGTTTGGTGTGATATTGATCTACTAACCGAATATACTAGCAAATAAAATTGAATTTTACCAGACCCCAGAATGTTTGTTCCTCAGAGTACAAAAAACAGCAACGGAGTACATAACATATATTTGAATTAAGCACTCGCTCTCCTACCTCTTCATGAGAGAATTTGCCAACAAGGAAATGGTAAAATTTGTATATTTAAGTTTGATTCAAAATGAAAACTCTTATTACTTAATGCCGAACATATTTAAATGAGCGAGAGTATACGTTTATATTTTGAAAATAGTTATAATACGAAAAAAAGTTTCCCTTTGTATGCAAATCAGCAATCAAATGCAGAATTTGAAGTGAAAGCCAAGCAAGTGGTCCAGAAATATTTTCAAGATGACAAAATAAAATAAATTGAATTTACCAAAGAAAACAAAAAAATACGGTACATGTGTGTCGCGTTACAAAACTTCCAAGCTATGTAAACATTTTTTGTAAGTACCCTCTTCACATTGTGATATGGGGTCTACCAACTATAATGTCCTTTTCTGATAGGAGACAGAAATTAGGTATAAGAATTGAAAATTGAAAATAGAAAATTAGAAAAATACCAAACACATGTTATTTAATTGTACACATGAGACAAATAAGTTGAAAGACTTAAAAATAGTTCGAAAAGTTAAAGAGCAAACTGAAACCCTCTTCAAAAGAGAATTTAGCACACAACATATTTTTTTTTTGATAAAATCCACAAAGAAAACAGTTCAATATTTAAGCTGCAGACCTCTTGAAACAAAGGTCATATACACAGCACAAACACAACTACAAATTGTTCTCACATACACGTGCATAAGCAAACTATGACAGCAAAAACTATTACCGAAAATATATTGTGTAAAGTCAAATAAATGAAAAACGATTTCCAATAAACCGTTGTTTATGGCGGACCAAAAGCTTACGAATTGCAACAGAACATGTCATGCAGAGCCAAATATTTATTACACCATTTAGCTTTGGAATAAAAATAAAATGTTTGAATTAAATATTGTGGTATCTGGCTGTTTTATAGCTTAATTGTTCAATACATAGTGTTTTGATTACACAGCCATTATTATTATTTGCATAATATATGGCAATCATGAAAATAGTTTGCTCTTTAAAATTTGTTTTATATTTCTCCATTTGGAAATTTTTATTAAAAATAGGTCAAAATGTATGACTTGTTTAAAAAATAAGTAAATAAAAATATGTAAATCCAACTAATATTTTTATAACCTCTAAAATTAGAACCAGTAAAGAAAGTCTTAAAGTCGGGCGGGGCCGACTTTATGATACCCTACACCACTTTGCTAATTTAGTAGAGGTCCACACAACAATTAAAAGTTTTTATGGGAGAATTCAATCATACACGCTATGATTATAATTATAATTTAAAGTTCAAAAGACTAAATATGCCGAAGCATTTGAATCTTTTAAATTCGGACTTGTATTGCCCATTTGATATATATGGGAGCTACAGCCAAATCTGAACCGATCTTGATAAAATTTGGCAAAGATATTTCTGAGCTGTATTTGATATTTTTCCCTTAATATCGTTGTTACGGAGTGCATATTACGGTTGTGGGTAACAAATATAACAAATCGGACGAACAGTATATATGGGAGCTATAGCTATATCTGAATTGATCATCACCAAATTCGAATTACAATTCGGTCGCAAGTGCCAAATTTCATCCAATTTGGGCAAATATTAGACGTTTGGTGCACAATAAAATACAAATCGGACGAAGATATATATTAGGACCTATATCCAAATCTGAACCGAACTCGATAAAATTTAGCAAAGGTATTTCTGAGCTGTATATGATATATTTCCCCAAATATTGTTGTCACAGCGTGCATATTACGGCTGTGGGTAACAAATATAACAAATCGGATGAACAATATATATGGGAGCTATAGCTATATCTGAACCGATTTGGCAAATTTGGCAAACATATTTTCAGGCCTAATTTGGCTGTATATGCAAAATTCCATACAATTCGGGCTGATATTACACGTCTGGTGCACAATAAAAGGCAAATCGGACGAAGATATATATGGGAGCTATATCTAAATTTTTACCGATTACATTTTCAATTTCCTTGGGCCAAATAAATGATTTGTACAAAATTTCATCTGGATCGGGTAATAAATGCGAACTGTACTTTGTTTACAAAAATATATGGACAGACGGACGGACATGCATAAATCGACTCAGAATGTGATTCTATGCAGATCATCAAAAGGAACTATGGGTCTATCTCGTTTCCTTTTGCCTGTTACAAACAAATGCACAAAGACATAATACCCTGACAACCTTGTGATGTAGGGTACATATATATCGGAGCCGAGTTCCACAAAATTAAAAGTACGTCCCGAAATTCACTCTATTTGGGCTGATATTAGCATATTATTTGCACAATAAACCTGAAAAGGGATTAAGTATATATATGAAAGCTATATCCAACCCATAGCCGTTCTCGATAAAATTAGGCAAAGTTATTTCCGAGCTCTGTAAGATATCTGGTACCAAATAAAATTGTTCTCAAATGCATATTCCGAATGCAAGGGACTTATAGAGTGCATGATATCACTTTGAACTGACATCTGAACCTATTTGATATAGTTGCTTCTAGACTGAATTCGGTCGGATGTGCAAAAATTCAGGTCATTTGGACTTTGGTACACAATTAACCCGAAATATATATGAGAGCTTTATCCAAATCAGAACTGATATTGATAAAATTTAGCAGAGGTATTTCTGAGCTGCAGCTGATATCTGGTACCAAATATCTTTTGTGCATATTACGAATGTGAGGGACTTAAACACCAAATCGGATGAAACATATATATGGGAGCTGTATCTAAACCGATTTTCACCAATCTTGATGTATTTGCTTCTAGACTGAATTCGGTTGGATGTGACAAAATTTGACCATTTATTGTACAATTAATCCGAAATCGGTTGAGGACATATATGGGAGCTATATCTAAATTTGAACCGATCCTCACCTTGTCCTTGGGCCAAACAATTATTATTTGGAAAATTTCATCTCATTCGGATAATAAATGTGACCTGCATTTTGTTCCCAAGAGTACATGGACGGACGGACAGACGGACTCACGCGTAATTTATTCAATGAGGATCCTCAAAAGTAACTATGGGTCTATCTCGCTTCCTTCTCTATATTACAAACAAATGCACAAAGACATTATATCCTTATTACAATGTGGTGTAGGGTGTGAAAATACGGCTCAGAATTTCGAAATTCGTTATTTAAAATGCCTGACCCATAAGCATTTACTTTTACTGATTGTTTGGCTTAAGGCCCTTAGTCATATGCCTAATCAAAATAACGGTGTTAGACCATGCGTCTCTTTGGACGAAATCCGTTTCAGGACATTTGGAGTCGATCTAGCGATGTCCGTCCGTCCCTCCGTCCTTCGGTCTGTCTGTCTGGCTGGCTGGTGCGCACGATAACTCTCGAAGGGAGTATCCGAATTGATCCAAACTTGGTATATCGCAATATTTTTGCCAAGCTGAGATCGAGTTCGGAGATGGGCCATATCGGTTCACTCCTTCTGGTACCTCCCCCACAAAAGATCGAAATTTTCAAAAAACAAGTGAAAAAGTATCGGTCGGTTTTGCCGACAGATGTATACCCTCAGCCCTCTTCAGCCTCTACGGAGTAGGTTTTGAAAGAAAGGTCAATATTGACCCTTTCGTATCCCACCTAAATAAATATGATATAAATATTATTATATATAAAAATAAAGTATAGCAGATGGATATAGCAATTGTAAAGAATCGCTGAGTTGCTTCGCAAATTATGATAGATAAAAATATTGAAAATTGTGTCCCTTTGTGGGTGAGGTACCAGAAGGTGTTCGCGGATATATAGCATCTTCACAAGAGATCTGGTGTTAGCAAAAATTATTGTATGTGTGAAATTTGAAGAGAGTTGGATCCTTATTTCGCTTTCTTTGACTGTTATGTTTTTCAAAATTAGATTATTGCTTCCCTTTCTGTGCAGAAAATATTTCGACCATTTGTGGGGGAGTCACCAGAAGAAGTGGACCGATATACTCCATCTTAACACCAGACCATGGCTAATAAAATGATTGGGATGGGTGAAATTTGAAGACAATCGAACTCTTAAATCACACTTTATGAGAGTTGTAATTATTCAAAATTTTGACCATTTGTGGGGGAAGTTCTTGATGGAGTGAACCGATATTGTCCATTTTCGGACCAGACCTAGCACTGTTGCAAATATTAAGATTTGCAAAGTTGGAGCAAAATCGGATCACCGTTTCTCTTTCTGTGCAAAAAATATATGTTTTGAAAATTTCGACCTTTTGTGGGGGAGGTACCAGAAATAGTGGACCGATATTGCCCATTTTAACACCAGACCTTGGGTTAATATAAATATTTAGATGTATGAAATTTTAAGGCAATTGGACTCTTACATCACATTTTATGAGAGTTGTAATTATTTAAAATGTTGACCCTTTGTGGGGGAGGTACCAAAAGGAGTGGACCAATATTGTCCATTTTCGCACCAGACCTAGCACTGATGCAAATGTTAGGATTTGCAAAGTTGGAGCAAAATCGGATAATCATTTTTCTTTCTGTGCAAAAAATATATTTTATTTTTGAAAAATTCGACCATTTGTGGGGGAGGTACCAGAAGGAATGGACCGATATATTCCATAAATATTGGGATGTGTAAAATTTGAAGAAAATCGGACTCTTAAATCGCATTTTATGAGAGTTGTAATTATTCAAAATTCTGACCATTTGTGGGGGAGGGGAGGGAGGGAGGGAGGGGAGGTCGAAATTTGCAAAAAAAATATTTTTTGCACAGAAAGAGAACCGATAATCCGCTTTTGCTCCAGCTTTGCAAATCCTAATATTTGCATCAGTGCTAGGTCAAGCGCGAAAATGGACAATAGCGGTCCTCTCCATCAAGTAGCTCCCCCACAAATTGTCAATCTTTCGAATATTTATAACTTCTATAAAATGTGATGTAAAAGTCCGACTGTCTTCAAATTACACATATCACAATATAAGATTTTCTACCCATTGAAAGCAAACACCCAATAATCATCCAATTTTTGATTGATTACAAGTTCAATTCATCTGAAATCTATCAAATCTTTGTCATATGAATCTAAAAACGAAAATTAATATATTTCAATTTCATGAAAATTTTTGAATTTTATGGTTTTAATCAATTTTAAGTTTGCACAACACAACCACTTAATTTACTTGCAATTATTTTTGTTTTCAACAAAATATAAATTCTTTGTAATATAAGTTAACAAAATGAATTAAGGTGCGCTGTTGAGGCACACCACCACATTTGAACCATATTCTCCAATCAATCAATTTTTGATTTTCCCCTCGAAAAACCCAGAGCAACGAGAAATAAGAAAATGACAATTATCGGAAAACTTTAATTGTAACCAGAAGCAGGTAAAAAGGACGTTCGCACAGTTATAAACTTGTGAAAATTAAATTATGACTGATCGTTTATTCTAAAAATATCTAAAACAAGATAAAAATCAGTAAAAAGGGTCAAAAGTCGGGCGGGGCAGACTATATAATACCCTGTACGACTATGCATATTTAGAACAGCAGCCTGTAATAATTAGAAATTTTTCCATCAAGTAGATCATACCAACCACAATTTGAAATCAAAAGGAACTATCTAATATCTGCTGCCAATTATCATTGTTGAGCAGTGCATATTACGAAAGTGAGGGACTTAAAAAACAAAACGGATGAAATATACAGGGTCAGACGAGAAAACTGCAACCAGCTTCCGACTGCTGTCATTTCTAAGCCACTCACCCGACAGCTGTTAAAATTATTCCAGTGACAGCTAATTATATTGGTTATAAGCGTACAAAAGCATTTTGCTGAGAATTTTCCAGAAAAAACGTTATTCGTGATGTAATTCAAGCGTGATAGTGTGATTTCTTTATGTTTTGGTGGAAAACCACAAGTGGCTATCGTTAGAGCATCCCAGCATTTAAATGTGAATAAATCTTTTGTGTCTCGTACCATCGCTCGTTACCGTGATACTAGTAGCTTAGCCTGACGTCAAGAAAGTGGACAGAAGAAAACAGCAACATCAGCAAAAATGGTTCGAAAAGTAAAGAAGCGACTTGATCGATACCCCCGTCGCATTGGCCGAAAAATGGCTCGTAAACTGAACATATCGCAATATTCCATTCGGCAAATATTGAAAAATGATCTCCAGGTAAAGCCATTGAAATTCCAAAAAGTGCAAGAACTAACACTGCAACAGAAAGAAAATAGACTCAAGAGAGCTAAAGAGTTGCTTCGCATGGCCGAAAGTGGTGACCTGCCGAATTTGTTTTTCTCCGATGAGAAAACATTCGTTGTCCAGCAGTTTGTAAACAGCCAAAATGATCGTGTTTACTTGCCAAAGAGGTCAGCTGAAAATGTGCACCTTCGGTTGCCCACCAGAACTCAAGCGCCGGCCATGGTGATGTTATGGGCTGTCATAACAGCCCATGGTCGCTCTCCGCTCGTATTAATCAACCGTGGCATCAGAATAAATGCCGAATATTATCGCGAAAATATTCTGGAGGGTGTATTAAAGCCTTGGGCACGCAAACTTTTTGGCCACAAACCTTGGACATTCCAAGAGGACTCAGCACCATCGCACTCAGCACGCTTACTCGCTTCATTTCCAGCGCACAATGGCTACCAAAATCTCCGGATACCAATCCGTTGGACTATTGTGTCTGGAGTAATTTGGAAAACAAGGTTGGCACTAAAAAGTACCAAAGTGTCCATCACCTCAAGCAAGCGCTTCGCCGGGAATGGGACAATATACCGCAGAGCAACATTTGGGAAGCGTGTGGCGGTTCTATTGGCCGTTTGAAGGTCATAATTCGTGCCAAAGGTGAAAAATTCTTACAAATCTTACAAACTTATTCTAAAATCTGATGCCATTACCAAAAATTTTTGCTTTATTCAATAAAATTTAAAAAAAAAATGTAAAAATTATGATATTTGATGCATTTTTTATCTCATATATGTATCTTAATTTGGACCGATTTTCACCAATTTGAATAGGGTTCATCGTTGGCCAAATGATTTTATGGACAATTTTATCAAATTAATTTGTCGTCCAAAGCGATCATTTATTTGCCCAAAAATCCATCACTGAGACAGTTAACGAAAATCTGACTCTCAAACTGGTATTACGAATAGGTGAGTCTTTTTATGTCTTTGTTAGATGGATCGGAATCTAGTTAACTTTGGGAACCACTTGCCTAGTGTAGGTTATATCAAATTAACCTTTGCACAATTGAAGCGATATGAGTCTCTTTCATGCAAATTATGTAGTTTTTCTTAAATTTCAAGCATTTTTTTACCCCAAGTCTTGTCATAACATATGTTTTACCGAATGAGAAACCTGTTAAGATCAGGTGCAACCAACATCAGTTACTGTGTATATTTATATTCTACATGCAAATGATAAGCGGATTAAGAGTAAATTTTTATAACGTAAATTGCTATAAAGGAGTTGAAGTGTGTATATCCTCTTAGAAAATGTGCAGCCGCACACATTCGAAACATTTTGAATGTCGTTGAAAATACAAAATAAGCAAACCATTTGCATTGCTTTGAAGGAAACGCAAATTAATTTTAAGAGTTCTTCTGCTGAAATTGTCAGAATATACAAACATGTGTTCAATTAAAGTTACGGAGCAAGAAAAATATGGTGTTAATATTTGCTGCCAGAGACTCAAAACTTTATGCATAAAACTTTAGAAGACAAATTAAAACGGATACAAGCACGAATTACTGTGACTAAATGTAAAGAATGAATAATAACACTGTGCCACAAATTTAAATTTTTTCAATAATTACAAGCGAAACCAACAGATTATGAAAATAGAGCTAAAAAAAGAGGATAAGTGTATCGGCGTTTTGAAAGCTTACATCGCAAAATAACCCAAATAGTGTGGGGGGAGTTTTCCCCTCTTCCACACTTTTAGAAATTTTCGAATACAGATTCTTCGAAATCCGTGCATAGTGTCTTCAACAATATTCTAGGTAACAAATAGAAAAGCAGCTAACTTCGACCGGGCCGAACTTTGAAGGAACTTGAAAAATCTCCAAAAATTCCGTCAAAAATGCCGCTCAAAGGAAAATCCTTATATGAGGCCTATACGAAGACGTGGTCTTGCATATACGATTTTTTGTCATAGGCTGTAGTTCCCATTACAAACTTTAAATTATCAAATCATCATTAAATCGTCAAAAGCGAGGTGCCGTTATATGTGGGATATATAAAGATGTGGACCAACATAGACAATTTTCCATCATTGGTTGTAGTACTCATTTCGAACTTTAGAAATGTCAATATAGACAATTCTCTTCTCTTCCACAAGAACCTTATGGTGTAGAATTTGAGAAAATTCCATTGAAAATTGTGGCTGAAATCATCAAAATACTGAATATCTAGAGGTATCATTTTATGGGGAATATACGATATCGTATACCTGTATAGACAATTTTCATTTAGGGAGTAAAATACTTACAAAAACCTCATTGTGTAGAATTTCAGACAATTCCATTGAAAAATGTGGCTAAATCATGAAAATACCGAATATCGGGGACATCGTGGACCTATATTCCAAGGGGTTAAAGTACTCACAAAAAAATTATTGTTTAGAATGAAAAATGTGGCTAAAATTATCAAAATTCCGAATAATGGGTGGTACAGTTATATGGGGGCTATACAATATGGTTGACCGATATAGGCCATCATCAACCTGTCTGAAGACAAAAGACTGATCTGTGCAAATTTATCTTAAATCGTTTTGACTCTAGCGTGATTACAATTATTATTTCGATGACTTACAAACGGTATGGGGAGCTTAATATATGGAGGGTATATGTATGGTGGAGAGTATAAAAATTAGGGAATATTTTCGGGATTTTTGGGAACATTGATGCAAGTATTTTTATACCCTCCACCACTTTATGGAGGGTATATTAACTTTGTCATTCCGTTTGTAACTCCTCGAAATACTCATGTCAGACCCAACAAAGTATATATATATTCTTGATCAGCGTAAAATTCTAAGTCGATTTAGCGATGTCCGTCTGTCTGTCTGTCTCTCCGTCTGTCTGCCTGTCTGTTGTAATCACGCTATCTTTCGAATGAATTGAGATAGATGGCTAAAATTTTGCACACATGTTTATTTTTCCAGTAGGCAGGTTAAGTTCGTAAATGGGCCATGTAGGTCCACGTTTTCATATAGCCCCCATATAACGGTACCTTCCTATATTCGGTATTTTGATGATTTTAACGACATTATTCACGGGAATTGTTTCAAATTTGGCATTTGAAGTTCGTAATGGATACTACAGCCTAAGACAGAAAATAATCTGTGTAGGTCCACGTCTTCGTATAGCCCCTATATAACGGTACCAACCGATATTCGGTATTTTTGACGATTTTAGCGACATAATTTAACGGAATCGTTTCATATTTGGTATTTGAAGTTCGTAATAGATACTGCAGCATAAAACAGAAAATGGGCCACGTAGGTCCACGTCTTCGTATAGCCCCCATATACCATACCCCCCGATATTCGGTATTTTGATGATTTTAGCGACATTATTTACCGGAATCGTTTCAAAGTTGGCATTTGAAGTTCGTAATAGATGCTGCATCATAAAACAGAAAATGGGCCATGTAGGTCCACGTCTTCGTATAGCCCCCATATACGGTACCCCCGATATTCGGTATTTTGATGATTTTAGCGACATTATTTACCGGGATTGTTTCAAATTTCGCATGTGAAGTTCGTAATGGATACTTCAGCCCATGTCAGAAAATTGTCTATGCAGATCCAGGTCTTCGTATAGCCCCCATTTAACGG
Source organism: Musca domestica (assembly GCF_030504385.1). NCBI lineage: Eukaryota > Metazoa > Arthropoda > Insecta > Diptera > Muscidae > Musca > Musca domestica. The sequence continues at coordinate 993,471 of NW_026712247.1, read as the reverse complement.
CATCTCCCGATATTCGATATTTTGATGATTTTCTCGACTTGTTTCGAATTTCGCATTTGCACTTCGAATTGTGTACAACAGCCTGTGACAGATAATGGTATATGCAGTTCCAGGTTATTTATGAAGATCTTCACAGAATAACTTTCTGAGTCGATTTAAGCATGTCTGTCCATGTATTCTTCTGAACAAAATTCCGGTCGCATTTCTTATCTAAATGTTATGAAATTTTCCAAATAATATTTGTTTTTTGCGCAAAGGACGGACCCTTTTGAAATTGGTGAGAATCGATTCATTATAGATATAGCTCCCATATATATCTTAAACCGATTTCGGGTTTCGGACCAATATCAGTCCGATGATCTGAAATTTGGCACATCTGACGAAATTCAGCATAGAAGCAAGTACATGAAATTTAGTGGAAATCGGTTCATATATAGCTATAGCTCCCACATATGTTTCATCCGATTTGGTGTTTAAGTCCCTCACTCCCGCACTTTAAAACAATAATATGTGATACCATCGTCAAATTTTATTGAGATAGGTTCTTACTTGGATATAGATCCCATATATATCTTCAACCGATTTCGGGTTAATTGTGCACCAAATGGTTAATATTAGCCCAACTAAACTGAATTTGGTCACCGAAACTCGGTCCGGTATATCTATTGCTCCAATAAATATTATTTAATATAATTCTTATCGAGGTCATATCATGCACCCTTTCTCGTATTTATATCGACCATAGTGCCGAACATACTATATACCTTAAATGTACGTGTTTCCAAGAATCTTTATCCGAAAGTTTCAAAAAATGTGAAAGGGGGGGGGGGGCTTGCCCCCTCTACTTAGGTTACTTTGCGATGTAAACTTTAAAAACTACTTTTAACTCTACTTTCATAATCTGTTGGATTTTCCCCGTAATTATTTTTTATGTTGCACAGTGTAATTAATTAATTAACAGTTGGCTCTTCGGTCGGTGAAAACGGTATTATTTAGTTGACAACATGTCTTCATCCCTATATATTAATTTTATAACATTACCTTACAATGACACGGGGACGGTAATACAAAACATGGCTACATAAATTCTGCTTTTCGAAATGTAGGTATCTCTAAATATGACTGGCATGATAATCTGCAAAATATGAAAGTAATGAATAAAATGAAAGTAAAGCCAAAATGTAATTAGTATCCATGAAAGTCATAAAAACTATTTACGAATACAAATACAACCACAAAGAAAAACAGTTGCCTTAATTAAGCACAATCTGTTCAGAAATGTAAGACATACCGACAATTCGAGTATAAACTAATGTTAAAAATATGTGTGTTCAAATACATTCATAAACATGCAAAAATATAATTACATACATAACTCGTCAACCATGTTGTCATCTTTATATGTATGTATGTGTGTTAGTTCATTTTGTGGTTTAATTAAAATTTTGCCACAGCGTAGTTGTTTAGGATCTACGACTTTAGGTTATTTTCATATTATCTAGTTAACTAGTTAAGGTATTTAAAACCACAAAGCCACATACAATTATATGGTAAATAAATATATATTTTTATACCCTCCACCAAAAATGTATGGGAGGTAAATTAAGTTCGTCATTCCGTTTTTAACTCCTCGAAATACTCATGTCAGACCCAACAAAGTATATATATTCTTGATCAGCGTAAAATTCTAAGACGATTAAGCCCTGTCCGTCCGTCTGTCGGTCTGTTGTAATCACGCTACAGTCTAAACGAATTAAGATAGGAAACTAAAATTTTGCACAGATCTCTCTTTTGTCTGCAGACAGGTCAAGTTCGAAGATGGGGTATATCGGTCCACGATATCGTATAATATAACGGTACCCCCGATATTCGGTATTTTGATGATGTTAGCAACATGTTTCAATGGAATTGTCTGAAAATCCACACACGTAATTCCTTGTGGGTACTTTCCACCTCGGCAGAGAATTATCTATATAGGTCCACAATATCGTATAGCCTCCATATAACGTACCCCCCGGTATTCGGCATTTTGATGATTTTAGCCACATTTTTCAACGGATTTTTTTGAAAATCCACACAAGGAGTTCCTTGTGGGTACTTTATACCTCGGCAGAGAATTATCTATATAGGTTAACGATATCGTATAGCTCCCATATAACGGTATTCCCGTTATTCGGTATTTTGATGATTTTAGCTATATATTCCAATGGTATTCTCTGAAAATCCACACAAGGATTTCTTTGTGAGCACTTTAACCCCTGAAAGGTATTTGTCTTTATAGGTCCACAATATCGTATATCCCCCATATAACGGTACCCCACGATATTCGGGATTTTGATGATTTTAGCCACATTTCCCAATGGAATTATCTGAAAATCCACACAAGGAGTTCCTTGTGAGTACTTTACCCCCAGACATAGATTTGTCTACATAGGTCCACAATAGCGTATATCCCCCCATATGTCGGCACCTTCCGATATTCGGTATTTTAAAGATTTTAACAGAATTTTCAATGGATTTTATTTTTTTGAATATTTTCTAATTCGTTCCAAATGGTGGAGGGTATTCAAAGTTCGGCCCGGCCGAACTTACTGCTTTTTTACTTGTTCTTATTTTTAAATTGAAAAAATTGATCTGCACCACAATAAGTTAATAATGTATTTCGGGTTTGGTTTGGGAGATTGTAAAAAATTTGGTACTGCCGAACTTTTCGCCATTTTCACCTGTTTTAGAAATTTTCCCATAATTGTCATTTTTCTTGTTTCTTGTTGCTTTGTGTTTTTAGGATAAAATCAAATATTGATTGATGGATTCATTGAAGAATATGGTTAAAGTTCGGCATGTGCCCCAACAGCGCACCTTCAATCATTTTGTTAACTTAAATTTCAATGGAGGGGAGAATGTTATATTTTGTTGAAAAATTTAACAATGTTTATTCTTATGGCTATTACTTGCACCCAAAATTAAGTGGTTGTGCTGTGCAAACATTAAATTGACTGAAACCTCAGTATCGAGGGTTTTTATATTTTTGATGAAATAAATTGGAAATTATATTAAATTCAATATATGACAACGATGTTTTTTATTTTTCTTTTTTTTTTTTTGATTTCAGAGAAATTGAGTTTGTAATCAATCAAAAGCTTTATGTTATGTTTTCAAAGTAAAACAAGTAAAACCAGTTAAGAGATTCTAAAAGTAGGGCGGGCCAATTTTATGACATCCTCCACCCCTTTGCATATTTAGTAGAGATTCACATAACAAATAATAGTTATTATGGGGAATTTGAAAGAACATACCAACTATGACTATGAACTAATATATGATCCTCCTCTGAATCTATGAAATCGAACATGAAATTGGAATAGATCGTTTTTATTTTATTCTACTGACCTCAATTCCAACGGTCAACCAAAACCATACAAACAAAATTTGTCGAAGGTATTTCTGAACTGTATTTGATATATTTCCCCGAATATTGTTGTTAGGGAGTGCATATTAAGGATTTGAAGTACAAATATATGGGAGCTATGGGAGCTATAGCTATATCTGAGCTGATTTTTACCAAATTTGACATATTTGTTAAATTCCTAATATTACACGTTTGGTGCACAATAAATGGCACATCGGACGAAGATATATATGGAAGTTAGATTCAAATCTGAACCGATCTTGATAAAATTTGGTAAAGGTATTTTTGAACTGTATTTGAGATATTTCCAAATCAGATGAACAATGTACAGGGTGAGATAAAAAACAGCTACAAAGTCAAATGCCATAATTTTTACATTTTTTTATTTTATTGAATGAAAGCAAAACATGTCGGAAATAGCATCAAATTTTAGAATACGTGAGATTCGAATTATGGCCCTCACATGGCCAATGAAACCGTCACACGCTGCCCGAATGTTGCTCTGTGTTATTTTGGTCCATTCCCGGCGAAACGCTTGCTTGAGGTGATCGACATTTTTGGTATTTTTTAGTGCCAACCTTGCTTTCCAAAATACTCCAGACACAATAGTCCAACGGATTGGTATCCGGAGATTTTGGTGGCCATTGTGCGCTGGAAATGAAGCGAGGAACCGCATTTTGTAACCATTCTTGGGTGCCGCGTGCTGAGGGCGATGGTGCTGAATCCGGCTGGGATGTCTAAGGTCTGCGGCCAAAATGTTTGCGTGCCCAAGGCTTTAGCGACCATCGGCTGTAATGGCGGCCCACACTATCACCATGGCCAGCGTTTGAGTTCTGGTGGCGAACCAAAGGTGCACATTTTCAGCTGACCTTTTTTGCAAGTAAACACGATCATTTTGTTTGTTTACAAACTGCTGGACAAGGAATGTTTTCTCGTCGGAGAAAACCAAATTCGGCAGTTCACCACTTTCGGCCATGCGAAGCAACTCTTTAGCTCTTTTGAGTCTATTTTCTTTCTGTTGATGTGTAAGTTCTTGCACTTCTTGGAATTTAATGGCTTTACCCCGAGCTCATTTTTCAATATTTGCCGAATGGAATATTGCGATATGTTCAGCTCGCGAGCCATCTTTCGGTCACTGGAAAATTCTTTTTTCTGGAAAATCTCACCAAAATGCTTTTATACGCTTGTAAAAAATATAATGATCTGTCACTGGAAAAATTTTAACAGCTGTCGGACGAGTGGATTAGAAATAACAGCAGTCTGAAGTTGGTTGCAGTTTTTTCATCTCACCCTGTATAAAGCGTTGAAAGTCTAAACATTTAGTATGATGTGTAAAGTGTTGATTAACAATGTTGACAAACTGAAAAATAGTGTATTTTTAGTACCAACAAGTAAAATAGCAGCTAAGTGCGGCCAGGTCTTACTTTTAATACCCTCCACCATTTTGAAAGATCTTGACTAATTTCAAAAAAAAAAAAAAAAAAAAAAAAACATCGAAAAATATGAATTTAACCAGGAAAACCCGTTATATGGGGGATATACGAAGAAAATTTTTGTCGTAGGCTGTAGTATAAATTCCGAACTTCAAATACGAAATTTAAGAAAAAATGGAATAATGTCCCTAATATCATCCAATTTCAACAATTTCGGTGAACAATGTTGCTAATATCATTAAAATCCCTGATAAAGGGAGGCACCTTTATATGTGCGCTATACGAAGTCGTGGACCTGCATAGACAATTTTCTGTCTCGGGCTGTACTATCCATTACTCATTACGAGCTTCATGCTTTAAATACGAAATTTCAAATAATTCTGGTCAAAAATATCGCTAAAATCATCAAAATACCGAATATCTGGGGGTATCATTGTATGGGGGATATACGACGATATTGTGGACCTATATGGACCATTCTATTACAGAGAGTGAACTACTTATAAAGTACTCTTTGTGTGGATTTCAAGAAAATTCCATTAACAGATTTGGCTAAAATCATCAAAATACCGAATATCGGGGATTCCGTTATGTGGGGGCTTTATGATATCGTGGACAGATATAGTCCATCTTCGAACAAATTTTAATTTCCGGACAGAAGGGAGAACAAACGGAATGACGAAGTTAATATGTATGGTAGAAGGTATAAAAACTTTGCCCAAAGTTTTAGAACGAATCTAATATTTTATTCGCTGACGAAGTAATAGGCACTTGCTAGATTTGGCAACGAGTATCCTACAAATTTCTAATTTTATGAGACTCATTATTATTCTTAATTTTGACCTTCTTTTGGAGAGATACTGGGTGCTTTGAATATAAAGTATTGCATTTCCACACCTGACAAAATCGTAAAAAAATATTTCGAGGTGTCAAGACTACATCGAGAACTCCCATAGCTTTCTATGTTTAAAACATATGACTTTTTTGAAAAGGTGTTGTCGTAACTGTATATTTTCGTTCCTTAACATTTCCGATATAAATGTCACGATGAGCGAGGTTATATATTCGGATTGTATTCGGCTTGCTTCATTCCATTTTTATGTGAGCTGTTATATTTTTAGATATTTTTAATCATTTAAGGGGTATATAATAGAAAGAGTAGGAAGGAGTATCTATCTAAAATATCGAAATAAGTGTGCTTCAAATATTCCGATGAATTCCTTGGCATGTTGGATTTACCAGACAACCATAGCCTTATGTCATTTAAACACACATAGTACAAAATAGTAACAAATATTATTGGCTATGTCCCACTTCCTACTGTTATGCCATATAGTTCCCTTTCAATTCACTGAATGATTCCAAAAGTTCATAAAAATACTTCAGAAAACTTCTAGTTTTTAAATTGCTCTTTTAATCGATATAATTTGAAAACTTTATTTTCTTTGAAAATTCTTACCATTCTCTTGAAAGTTTTCAAAAGTCATACCCACCTCTCTTCACATCAGAAATTAGCAGCATATTTTGGTTAAAACACATGTCAAAACTCTCTGCTGTAAAACTTCGAGTCAAGAGACGCACACACACACCTGACACATTCACACAGCTATACCTTAAGCAGATGGGTGAGTTGTCGGATAAATGAAAATATGAAAAAAAAAACTATTTTCAATAGTTTTGCACTTGACAAAATTGAACTAATTACTGTAATTATTGGCATACGAACAATTAGTCATTGCATTATTTATCTTTGGGCTAAAACCCAAAATAGTAAACGTAAATATCTCCCATTTCCTGTTACCCTAATTGCCATATGGACTAATGGTCGGTGGCATATTTATTATAAAATTGGTAATATATTGCCATGAAATATTTTCTGAAAATGTGTTCTGCATTATAATGACATTTTTATGACTTTGTTTGTCCTGTCAACTTTTTTAGATTGCTTTTTGGTGGATATGTTTTAATTGCCTATTCAAATATATGAGTCATTCCATATCAATTGAAGCTATAAGTTTATAAAAGCAAGTACATTTTATGCTTAAAAAATTAAATTGCAAACCTTCAAAATTGGGAAAAAATTAAAAGGAATTCATTGAATAGCAAACTGAGAAACCGAAAATTAAAACAAAGACTTCGAAACCCAAATTGAATTGTGAAAATAATATCTCACAATACCAAACAGAATGTTTTGAAAAGAATGTATAAAGGTGGGACTAAAATATTAAATGCGAGTTTAAACTTCCATATTCTAAATAACTAGGTTGATAATTTGTCTAATATTATCCAAATATCAAATATTGTGTTGTAGTATTAAAAGAAACTATAAATGTCCATGGTCCTATAGGAAAATGGATAAAAGTAGACATAACATTTCCGAAAAAATATATTTTGCCACACCAACTGAAATACCGAATATTGGGATGACGAAGATCTAAATTACGATATAACCAGTAAAGAAAGTCTTAAAGTCGAGCGGGTCCGACTTTATGATACCCTACACCACTTTGCTAATTTAGTGGAGCTTCACATAACAATTAAAAGTTTTAATGGGAGAATTCAATCATACACTCTATGATTATAATTATAATTTAAAGTTCAAAGAACTAAATATGCAGAAGCATTTGTATCTTTTAAATTCGGACTTGTATTGCCCATTTGGTGCACAATTAATTTGAAATCGGATAAAGATATATATGGGAGCTATATCCAAATCGGAACCGATCTCGATAAAATCTGGCAAAGATATTTCTGAGCTGGATTTGATATATTTCCCCGAATATAGTTGTTATGGAGTGCATATTGCGGCTGTGGGTAACAAATATAACAAATCGGATGAACAATATATATCGGAGCTATAGCTAAATCTGAACCGATTTTCACCAAATTTGTTATACTAGCTTCTAGACTCAATTCGGTCATAATTGCCAAATTCCATCCCATTTGGACAAAAATTAGACGTAAAAATTAAATCGGACGAAGATATATATATGGGAGCAATTTCAATAGGGTTCGTCCTTGGCCCAAACAATTTGTGTAAAATAGAACAGTGTGGCTTGTTTGTTCGGGATACCGTAGTATTTTGTTGTTGCAAAATGGTCAGGTTTTAACCCTTTGTTGTTGTTTTTATAAAGACAACGTTTGTTTATTAGTGGAGAACGATGGTAATGTTTACCAGGGGGTAAGGCAGGGAATACCTAGGTTTCGGAAAGAGGTACCAATCCTCATCATTTCCCTTGTTTTTTGTCTGGGATATTCTCCCCAGAAATTATTTTAAAAATAACTTCTATGACAAAAAACATTTTTTATCCGAGTGACGAGATCGTAACCTCAACAGAAGAGGAACCAAAGAATTAAATAAAACTGAAATTATTTTGGAAAGTCTTGTAAATCTTACAACCGCACTTATAAACATATACAGCTTTCTCCACTTTTTATGCTTTCGTTCAACCTGAACGAAGTAGCATAACCATGTAAGTTGGTTTTGTCTGTTACAACAAAAACCCCTTCGTCGACCGTGCCTTGTCTATTAATAGAACAGTGTGGTTGTTTGTTCGGGATACCGTAGTATTTTAAAATTTCATCTGGATCGGGCTATAAAAGCGAACTGTACTTTGTTTACAAAAATACATGGAAAGACGGACGGACATACATAAATCGAATCAGCATGTGATTCTATGCAGATCATCAAAAGGAGCTATGGGTGTATCTCGTTTACTTTTGCCTGTTACAAACAAATGCACAAACACATAATATCCTTACCACCTTGTGGTGTAGGGTATAAAATATGGAAAATATGGAACCCTAGGAGAGTATTTATTTCTTGAAAGACGGACCCCGAAAGTCCGTCCAACCTACTAAACATTTAGACAATATAAATAAAAAATGAAGAAGTCGAAAAAGGGCCTCTTATGGATGTTTATTCAATATACTCCAAATTAACACTCTAACCTTTCCAAAATATCTGGATTTTTATCCCCGAATCCCGAGTCTAGTATACTTTTTTATGTAGGGGCTAGGGATTTTCTCCTTTAGGTATGTTCAAATCGGCTACGCAAACCAACGCTTTTCTATATTTCATACGGCCTGGACTTGAGATTTTCCTCGTCCGGGAATGTCCAACATTAGCAATACTAACTCAAGACCTAGTTCAGTTTAAAACCTAGGTCTCTTTAGATCAAACCCGTTTCAGGACATTTAAATTTAATCTGTCTGTCTGCCTGACTGGTGCGCACAATACTTTCCTGGAGTCAGGTCACAAATACCTCCACTTAAAAAAAATTAAATAAAACGTACATATATATGATATACATATTGTATTTAGTTTGCCAATTTATTTATTTATTTATTATTATTTTTTTTTTTTTTTTTGTGGTTCAAATCTTTTGTCATAGGCTGTAGTACCTATTCCGCATTTAAAACAATTCCGCTAAATAATATCGCTTATGTCATCAAAATGCCGAATAAACAAGGGTGGTACCATTATTGGTGGGCTAACGAAGACGTTAGCCTGCATATATACTTTTTGACATAGGCTGTAATTCCAACTCCGAGCTTTAAATACAAAATTTGTAACAATTCCGGTCAGTAATGTCTCTAAAATCATAAAAATACCGAATATTTAAAAGTATCGTTATATTGGGGAAAATGTGTACCGATGTAGCCCATTTACGAACTTATACAAAATACATATGTGTGCAAAATTTTAACCTTCTATCTCAATTCGTGCGAAAGATAGGGGGATCAGATCAACAGGGGGACATCACTAAATCGACTTAGACATTTACACTGATCTTTGTTGGGTCTGACATGAGTATTTCGAGGAGATACAAACGGAAAGCCAAAGTTAATATAGCCTCCGTAGTATGGTGGAGGGTATACAAATTGAAAAAATACCATGTATTAAAGCAGCTAAGTTTGGCCCAGCCGATCTCTACCCTCAACCACTTTGAAGGATCTTGAAAAATTCCAAAAATACGTCGAAAAATACCACCACAATGGGGGCTATACGAGGACGTGGACCTGCATAGTAAATTTTTTGTCATATTCGCTAATATCATCAAATTTGAAACGATTCCAGTGAATAATGTGGCTAATATAGAATATCGTTAGGTACCGTTTTATGGGGGATATATGATATCGTGGACCTATATAAACAGTATATAATCTAAATATAATATGATATAAATATTTTACGGTGGTCAAGGATATATATACTTTTTAGGTCTCCGACGAATATTTCGAGGTGTTGCAAACAGAATGACAAATTTAATACCATTGTATGGTGAAGGGTATAAAATGTTATGAAACATGTAATTGCTTCCTCATCCATTTAAACAACTGTAAAGATGTATGCTTTTTCGAGCTGGAGTACGTTTCTTGTTTCCTTCATTTCATTCAATATTCAAATTACCATGAAAAGAAGTTCGGTATTTACTCTGAACTTTGATCATTTTTCTATCATATATGACGGTAAATTTTGTATTATTTGTCTCAAAAAATATGCATGTTTAATACTTTCCTCACACGTAGGTTGATTTTTAGATAATTACTTTTGTCACTTGATGACCTATTTGCCAACACAAAAAATAGAAAAACTGTCATCCACACAAAATTACATGACAATCAAATTTATATGTCATCTAATTGCATTTTAAGCAGACAATGCTTTTTGTATCTGGCTGATGAAATATTTTGAAGTGATAGCATCTAACGGCAAAGCCATTGATGTTGGACAAAAACGAAAATCCAAATGTTTTTGCACGAAATAGTTATTGGAAAGTGTAAACAAAAAGAAAAAACAAACACACACACACACAAAACTGTGTGTTGTTTTCATTTCTATTCGCACGTAATTATCCAGAAGTTATTTGCAAAAGAGACATATTGTTGACATTTCCAAACAAAATAATGTCATGTTAAAACTACAATTTAATATATATCACAACGAGGGCAGTGGGTTTCCATTAGTGATAAAAGGATAACAGTTCAACATTTTCAATTAGTGTTGGAGGCTTATATTCTCAACAGTTCGATAGTAGGAAAGAGTGGAATCTTTAAGTTACTCGTACAAGCATTTCCTTGGGAATCTTTATCGAACAATTTAAAGCGGATAATTATTGTGCAGTTAAACCCCACACCGCAAAATGGCGTGAAAACATGACGATATACGGTGTTCGCAAGAACGTCATTACAACACCATTAATACGCATTTAATATGGGAACTATGAGAACTGTAAACATAATGTAGTTTTCATTTTATCCATAATACAAACATATACTTAGTGGGCGAACTCAGAACACGATTTAAAGATTTTAAATATTTCTCACTACGAAGAAATCAATTGTGAGAGCAATTACAAAATTTCACTTTTCTGTCGTCGATATCCGAAGGATTGAGAAGAAAGGGTTAGTATACATCTAACCTGAATAGTTTAAAGTTTGACTGCCGAATGGGGTATCCGAATTTGTCCAAAATTGGGTATCGGCATATTTTTACAACACCTAGATCAAACTTGGAAACTTCTACAAAATACCAAATTTTTGCAAAAAAAAAAACAGTAAAGAAAGTCCTAAAGTCGGGCGGGGCCGACTTTATGATACCCTACACCACTTTGCTAATTTAGTAGAGCTCCACATAACAATTAAAAATTTTTATTGAAGATTTCAATCATACAGGCTATGATTATAATTATAATTTAACGTTCAAAGGACTAAATATGCCGAACCATTTGTATCTTTTGAATTCGAACTTGTATTGCCCATTTGGGCACAATTAATTTGAAATCGGATAAAGATATATATGGGAGCTATAAAATCTCGATCTCGATAAAATTTGGCAAAGATATTTCTGAGCTGTATTTTATATATCCTTGAATATCGTTCTTACGGAGTGTTTATTACGGCTGTGGATACCAAATATGACAAATCGGATGAACAATATATGTGGGAGCTATAGCTATATCTGAACCGATCTTCACCAAATTTGACATACTAGCTTCTACACTCAATTCGGTCATAAGTGCCAAATTCCATCCCATTTGGACAAATATTAGACGTTTGGTGCATAAGAAAAGGTAAATCGGACGAAGTTATATATGGGAGCTATATCCAAATCTGAACCGATCTCGATAAAATTTAGCAAATGTATTTCAGAGCTGTATTTAATATATTTCCACAAATATTGTTGTTACAGAGTGCATATTACGGCTGCGGAGGACAAAGATAACAAATCGGATGAACAATATATATTGGAGCTATAGCTATATCTGAACCGATTTCGATCAAATTTGGCATACTTATTTTCAGGCCTAATTTGGTTGTATGTGCAAAATTCCATACTGTTCGGGCTAATATTACACGTTTGATGCGCAATAAAAGGCAAATCGGACGAAGATGTATATGAGAGCTACATCTAAATTTTGACCGATTATCTCCAATTTCAATAAACAAATGGGCTAAACAAATGTTGTTTGGAAAATTTTATCTCAATCGGATAATAAATGCGACCTGCATTTTGTTCACGAGAATACATGGACAGACGGACGGACAGACGGACTGACATGCATAAATCAACTCAGAAAGTGATTCAATGGAGATACTCAATAGTAACTATGGGTTTATCTCGCTTCCTTCTTCATGTTACAAACAAATGCACAAAAACATAATACCATTACCACTATGTGGTGTAGGGTATAAACAAAAATACAATGGAATATATATCGTTGGTAATTTTAAACAAAAGGATTTTCACTTTAGCAGTTGAAGGGACAATGCTCCCGCCGGATAATAAACCAAACAGTCATAATTAGTCCCAAATTCCAAGATTATTTTTTCGAATTGGGTTTCGGATCATTTTCAGGCATTTAAAGGACCAAATCAGCAAAGATATGACATTGCTAATGATCGTTCGGTTCCAGTTCTTGTGCAATATCACTATCACTAAACTATCCAAACATATGAAATTTTCCGAAAATTTTTGTATTGTAGTACAACGGCCTCACGACGAACCAAAAACATTTCATTTTTTCGAATTGTGACCGCAGGATTTTTACCCATTTTTATATTCTCTGCGGTATGTCTATATACCATCTATAGTATAATTTGGATGAAATCCGTTTTCGGACATTTTGTCGATAAAGCCATGTCCGTCCGTCTGTATATCTGTGAAAACGATAACTCTCGAATAGAGTATCCCATTTGGTACAAGCATGTACATCATAATGTTTTTACCCGATTCAGAACGAGTTCGTAAGTGAGTATTATCGATGCCCCCACCTACAAAAGCTCAAAAAATGTTGAAAAGAAAACAGTAAAGAAGCAGTAAGTTGAGCTGGGCCGAACTATGAATAACCTCCACCATTTAGAATGAATTTGGAAATTTTCAAAAAAATTTAACATCCGCTAAAAATTCTGTTAAAATCTTAAAAATATCGAGTATAGCCATTAAATTGGGGTCTATACGAGAACGTGGACCTGCATAGGCAACTTTTGTCATAGGCCAATGAAATACACAAATACGAAACTGGAAGAAAATCCGGTGAATAATGTCGCTAAAATCATCAAAATACCGAATATTGGGAGATGCGGTTACATGGAGGCTATACGACGACGTGGGCCTACATATTACAAATTATAAATACGACATTTGAAACAATTCCGGTGAATAATGTCCTTAAAATCGCCAAATTATCGAATATCGGGGGGTACCATTGTATGGAGGCTATACAATATCGTGGACTTACATAGACATTTCTTTTCCAGGGAGTAAAGTGCTTGGAAAGTACTTCTATTATGGATTTTTAGACAATACCATTGAAAAATGTAGCTAAAATCATCAAAATACCGAATATAGGGAGGTACCGTTATATGCGGGACATACGATATCGTGGACTTATGTAGACAATAATCCAAGGGGTTATGTACTCAAAAAGAACTTCTTGTGTTAATTTTCGGACAATTCCATTGACAAATATGGCTAAAATCTTAAAAATACCGAATATCGGTGAGTACCGTTGTATGTGGGCTATACGATATGGTACACCTATATAGACAATTCTCTTTCAGAGAGTAAAGTACTCAGGAAGAACTCCTTATGTAAAATTTCAGACAATTCCATTGAAAAATGTGATTAAAATCACAAATATGCCGAATATCGGGAGATAAAGTTATAAGCCAAAAACTTAAAAAAAACTTCAAACCGACAATCTCTGATAATTCTGCATTTGAAATATATTTTAAAGTGTTTAACATTCTACGAGCTTTTACAAAATTATTCCGCATGACCTTAACCAACAAGTTGAAGTGATATTTCACTATAAGAGTCATCCTGAAAATAATCGTCAAAATACACACTTCTATACATGTTCCTATGCATTGGCAGTCATAATGCTTAGTAACGCCGTATGTTTGGTCTTCATAAGGCTTTGTAAGGCTTCATCAGCAAACAAACAAACAACATGCTGAGAGTGCACTCTTGAACTCACAAGCAAAACCATAGAAGTAAAATTACGTCTCAAGGACAATTTAATGCAAACTGTTAGAAAATTGAAAACTGTTGCAAAAAGTTGAAAACGATTATGGACAAACTAAAATAAAACTGAAATAGTGAAAATGGAACGATTTTTCATGGTTCAGATATTGCAGAATGGTTTGAACAATCATATTTTTTATGTACCACATGACTGTAATATTATAATAACATTACAATATATTACACATTTTCATGCATATTATGGAGGGTATATTGAGTTCTTCATTTCCTTTGTAACTCATCATTTTATACGTAACAAAGTATATATTCTTAATCAGCGTAAAATTCTAAGACGATTTAGCCATGTTAGTCCGTCCGTCTGTTGTAATCACACTAGAGACAAAACAAATCAAGATAGGAAGCTAAAAATTTGCACAAATCAGTATTTTGTCTGCAAGCAGGGATATATCGGTCTACGATATCGTATAGCCGTCGTACGACGGCACACTCCGATATTCCGTATTTTGGTGATTGCAGCCAAATTATTTAATGGAATAGTCGTAAAATCCCCAAAAGGAGTTCTTTCTAAATACTTTACCCCCTGGAAGAGTATTGTCTATATAGGTCCACGACATCGTATAGCCCATATACAATGGCACCCCCCATATTCGATATTTTGACGATTTTTGGGGCATTTTTCACCGGAGTTATTTCATATATCGTATTATGCCACAAAATTGTCAATGCAGGTCCAGATCTTCCTTTAGGCCCTATATAGCAGTACTTCCACATATTCGGTACTTTAACGATTTTAGGTTCAATATTCACAGAAATTATTTGAAATTTCGTATTTGAAGTTCTAAGTAGGTACTATAGCCTATTCCAGAAAATTGTCTATGCAGGTCCAGGTCTTCATAAAGGGCCCATACAGGATGAGATGAAAAAACTGCAACCAACTTCAGACTGCTGTCATTTCGAAGTCACAGAGTTGCTTCGCTTGGCCGAAAGTGGTGAACTGCCGAATTTGGTTTTCTCCGATGAGAAAACATTCGTTGTCCAGCAGTTTCTAAAGAAACAAAATGATAGTGTTTACTTGCCAAAGAGGTCAGCTGAAAATGTGCATCTTCGGTTGGCCATCAGAACTCAAGCGCCGCCATAACAGCCGATGGTCGCTCTCTGCTTGTATTAATCGACCGTGGCATCAGAATAAATGCCGAATATCATATCGAAAATGTTCTGGGGGTGTATTAAAGCCTTGAGCACGTAAACATTTTAGACTCAGCACCAACGCACTCAGCACGCGCCACCCAAGAATGGTTACAAAATGAGGTTCCTCGCTTCATTTCCGCACTGGCCACCAACATCTTCGGATACCAATCTGTTCGACAATTGTGTCTGGAGTATTTTGGAACGCAAGGTTGGCACTAAAAAATACCAAATTGTCGATCACCTCAAGCAAGCGCTTCGCCAAGAATGGGCCAAAATACCGCAGAGCAATATTCGGGCAGCGTGTGACGGTTTCATTGACCATTTGAAGGCCATAATTCGTGCCAAAGGTGACCAATTCGAACAAATCTAAACTTATTCTAAAATTTTATGCTATTTCCGACATTTTTTGCTTTCATTTAATAAAATTTAAAAAAAAAATGTAAACACTATGGCATTTGACTTTCTCGCAGCTTCTTTTTATCGCACCCTGTACAGGGTTGCCCATATTCGACGGACCCATCTGGCAACGCCATAACTTTTGACAGAGATGTCACATCGCTTAATGACATACCGCGTTTGAAGCGTCTGTCCAAGCAGATTTTTACCATGAAATAGTTGAAATTTACAGTCAACAGAAGAAGTCAATTGTGAAAACTCAAAGTGCTTTTAAAACATTAAAAAATGTGAGAAGTGCGCTTTCTAAGAACGCCATTAAGCGTTTATACGAAAAATTTTCGACTGGTAGGGCTCTTTCTAATCCGAAGAGGCCATATAAAAGTCGACCAAGGCGATCGGCCGAGAATATCGCTGCCGTACGAGCCAATGTTGAGAGGTCCCCAAGAACATCCCAAAAACGCCGTTCTCAGCAGTTAGGCATGGTTCGGTCCACTTTACAATGGATTATTCGCATTGATTTGCATTTGTTCCCTGCGGACAAGCCTCGTCGATTGGAATGGGCCCAAAGAGTCATCGAAATGGCCGAAAAAACGTGGGTCCGTCGAATATGGACAACCCTGTATATCAGTACTTCGCTATATTCAATGTTTTCAGCTACAATATTCACCGAATTTTTCTTATATTTCGTATTTGAAGTTTCTAATGGGTACTACAGCCTGTGGCAAAAAATTGTCTATGCAGGTCCAGGTCTAGCCCCGATATAACGGTACCTGCCCACCGGATTTTTTTTTTCAAGTTTTGCATTTGAATATTGTAATGGCTTGTGAAAAAAGTTGCCTATACAGGTCCACGTCTTCGTATAGACCCCAATATAACACCTATATTCGATATTTTTAAGATGTTAACAGAATTTTTAACAGATTTTATTTTTTGAAAATTTCAAAATTCGTTCCAAATGGTACCAGGTTGTAAAAAGTTCGGCCCAGCCGATCTAAGCTACTTTTTTACTATTTTTTTATTTATTTTTTTTTTCTTGAGCAATGGGCTACAGTTAATTCCTCCCAATATTGTGATTGAGATTATGTTATTAGAAAACTTTAAAACGTCAGAGTTCAAAAGGTAGTAAAATTAATTATAAATAAGAAATTCTTAATTTCCCCAATTCAACACACACTCAACTTTAATATCATGCATTTCACAATACTATGCATTTCATAAGAAATTTTAACAAACTATAAACATTTCCATTTTCAAACTCATATCGATGGCAAATCGCCTTTCCCACATAAAATGCACATTTAAAATTAGCATTTCCATTTGTTTGACCTCAAATTGTTCGGGTCTCTTGGGGGTGGACAAAACCATATTTAACTTTAAAATTGCAAATGGACACTTTACGGTTGAGATCACTACATTCTCTCGAATCAGATTGGGTCATTTGTCGACGAAATGAATTATTTAGTTTGTATGTGGTCTTAAGAGATTTAAATAGACACATTTTAAATGCATATAGGAATGTGGCTAGATTGAGTTCAGACAATAGAGATTTAATAAGTAAGGCGTATGATAAATGTGCACACAATTGTTGTGACAACAAACATACGCCACCAAGTACCAAACCATTGAACAATAATATTATCATAGGTAGGTATTAAAATTTATATTTTGTTTACCTTTCATCGATTGCAATAGACAGCAGATGTTCATTCAGGTTGATAGAACATTTTAAAAGAATTTGATAAAGCAATGAAGGTAGACAATATTTGCTTCCGTTGATATTTTTTTTGTCTGACACAAAGTAAAACGATATTTTGATATTTTTTAATTGAGTTAAAAATATGTATGTTTATTTTTTCTACGAATAACAATATTATTGGCAATAATTTGAAATTTTTGGAAATTATAGGAATACAATTAAAAATATTTTTAACGAATAATATTAGATTTTCGTCCAGTGAACTTTCGTTTCACTTATCAACAAAAATCTATAAGTCTGCAGCAACAATTTTTACTATGAAATAAACAAGAAATTTTGTAACAAGCTGATGAAAAATAAAACAATTTTCATTTAACAGTGAATATTTTTGATGCCGAAAATCACTTCCAGGTACTCCTGACCTTTGCATTGGTTCTGCTTTCGTTGACATATATAGACAGAAATAATTTTTAAAGTTTAAATAATGTTTCGAATTCCCATTACAATTGATAGGTAATAGACCTCGTGGCTCTGGTAAAAACATTCGTGTGTGTAAAATTCATAATTTTCTAGCAAACGTAGGTCCTTTACGGAGGAATTTGCAATACGAAAACAAACTTCAATTGCGAACTCCAATCAAATAACTTAAAAATAATTCCATTGAAATATATAACGGCTAAATTCACCAAAATATCTAATATCGGAATGTGCTGGTATATAGGGATCATACGAGACAATGCACAGTAGTCCCATAGGTGTGACAAAATTGTTTTTAAATTTTTTTATTGATCTGAAATTTTAAAAGTAGCTTCATAATAGGTAAAAAATAATGTTGTCATGAAATAGTGATGATTGGTCCACGCTTAGTCCCCATATAATGGCATATTCCGATGTAAACAAATTTTATGCTTACAATTTTAATTGAAATTATCCGAAATTTGAAATATGGTGTTCTTAATGGATATCTGGCGTCCCTGCAAAATAATATGAATATGGGTCCAAAACTTGGTATAGCTCCTATAGAATGGTATTCCAGATTTTACTTCTTTGAATGGTTCTTATAACCTACACCACATAGTGGTAAGAGTATTAGGTCTTTGTGCATTTGTTTGTAATATGGAGAAGGAAGCGAGATAGACCTATAGTAAGTTTTGAGGATCTTCATAGAATCAATTTCTTAGCCGATTTATGTCCGCCTGTACATGTATTTTTGTGAACAAAATACAGGTCGTATTAATTATCCGATTGAGTTGAAATTTTCCAAACAATATTTGTTTGGCCCGAGGACGAGCCCTATTGAAATTGTTGAGAATTGGTTCAAATTAAGATATAGCTTCCATGTATCTTCAACCGATTTCGGGTTAGTTGTGCACCAAACGGCCAATATCAGTCCGAATGACATGGATATTGACACATCTGACCGAAATAGAAGCAAGTATATCAAATTTGATTAAAATCGGTTCAGATATAACTGTAGCTCCCATATATACGTTTCATCTGATTTGGGGTGTTAAGTTCCTCACATTCTTAATATACAATCCATAAAAATGATGAATCTGAGTTTTGGCACTTCCGGTTTGGTGTTAAATTCCCTCACACGCGTAATATGCACTCCACAACTATGATATTTGATACAGGGCTCGAAAATACCTCTGCCAAATTGTATCGAAATCGGTTCAGATTTTTATGTGGCTTCGATATACATCATCATCATCCGATTTTAGGGTTATTGCTTACCATACATGTAATATCAGCCCAAATTGAATAGATTCTTATACCCTCCACCTTGGAAAGGAGGGTTTATTAACATTGTCATTCCGTTTGTAACATCCCCAAAAATTTCTTCGTGGACCCCATAATGTATATATATTCATAATCAGCATAAAATTCTAAGAAGATTTAACGATGTCCGTCTGTCAGTCTGTTCGTCTGTCTGTTAGTTGAAATCACAATACAACCCACATTATTTGTTGAGAGCGTCATAATTAAGCAGAACAATTTGTATCTAGGATGGTTTGTATTGAAAATGAGATATATCGGTCCAAGTTTTTATATGGCTGCCATATAACGGTACCTACCAATATTTGGTATTTTGATGATTTTTGATACATTTTTTGCGGATTTGTCTAAAAATTGTTATTTTTAGTTCACAATGGGTTCTAGCTCCGGTGGCGGAACATATTATATATAGGTCCACATTTTTTGGTATAGCCACCATATAACGGTATCCTCCGATATTCGGTATTTTGATGATTTTTGCCACATTTTTACGAGGATTTGTCTAAAAATTGATAGGCTCTAGCTCCGGTAGCGCAAAATTGTATGTATAGGTCCATGTTTTTGTATAGCCTCATATACCGGTACCTCTCGATATTCGGTATTTTGATGATTTTTGCACATTTTTTCAACAAGTTTGTCCAAAAATGGTATTTTTAGTTCATAATGGGTTTTAGCCCGGTGGCAGAACATTGAATAATTAGGTACATGTTTTCCTATAGCGCACATATAACGCTACCCGCTGATATTCGGTATTCCATTGAATTCAGACAGTTTTATATAAAAATGTTTTCTTTACCCAAAGGTGGAGTGAATTTAAAGTTCGACCCGGCCGAACTTAATATTTTTTAATTGTTATTACTATGCTATGTAACATCTAAAATGCCAATACACGTAAGTTCTATTTTTGGCTCAACTTTCATAACGTACTGGGTTTTTTTTATTATTAAATAATTAAATTCTGTCATATGTCAGAATCGGTTCAGTTAGAAAATGATGTTGGAAACCCATTGTTTGTACATAGATTTCAAAATATCAAATTGTAGCCACTTCGGTTGCAAAATGTGACAAGGACATGAAAAATACTTTAAATCGGCACTCTTATATCACTCCTAGCTATGTCTAAACGTGAATCGATTATTTTCATCCACTAAGACCAAAGGTGCCAAAATATGTACAGTCAAATCAATTGGAAATTATGGCGAATATATCGAAATGTCACCCAATATATAAAGGTACTATTATTTTGAGGGGGCCTGTATTGAATTTTGGAATAAATTAACAAACATCCTAGAAGTGATATTAATATCTGCCAAAATCTCACAACTCTATCTATAATATAACGAACTATATGATGATTTCAACATGCGATATAGAATTGTACGCTGATTATAAATATATATGGGGTCCCCTTCGAATATTTCGATGTGTTTTAAATGAAATGATAATTTGAATATACCTTCAATTTTATGACGAGGAATACATAAATTAAACAAAATTTATATTTAAAGCCAACTTTGCATTGAGCTTGAACACAAATACACAAATTACTATTTGAACCCGAAAAGTACCTAAATCATACACAGACATAACTGTAAATGTTTTATAAGGATGTCCTTGTGCAAAACAATATTTATTTAGAATTTATGACCATGTCCGCTGTAATCTTTATTTATGGGATAATCTCAAACGAACATTGTGTGTGTGTGTGAGTGAGTTGCGAGAATTTTGAAACATAAGTTTGTTGCAAAATTTGTTGGCTCATGCTTGAGTTGAGTTTTAACAAAGGAAACCAGAGATATTCACTTTATTTCGCTGGGGAATATGACCAATCTCTGTTCCACATGGAATATTTCACTTTCCCAGATAAACATTAAACATGAATACATTTCAATCAATTTAAATAAATTATGTATTTTGAAATACTTTATTTAACTTCTGTAAAAACTAAAAGAATTCCATTACGAAAATGCCAAGAAATATTACAAAAAAATTATCTATTGAGTTTCTCTTTTGAAAAACTATTGAATGGTTCGATAAGAAAAAGAAACTTTCGCGGCAGCACGGATATACAAAAGTTTGAGAATGTGCATCTGAAATTGTATATTCCTGCAGCATCTCAAACAATGAACAATAAACTTTGAATATTGTATTTTGTGTGGAGCAATGAAGGCGCACGTCTTCATTTTAGATATTTAATATATCAAAGTGTGTGTGTGCGTGTATGTATATATGTCAATCAATGGAATCAAAATATTCATACACTCCACCATACATAAAATGGAGGGTATATGACACTGAACATTCCATTGGTAACCATTCCATTTCCATCATTTACGATGGGTGCCACAAAAATAGCTTATCATAATTTCTCGATAAACAAGAAAAAAAAATTTGTGCGGTCGGGCCGAACTTTCAATACGCTCCACCTTAGGGTAGAAGAAAACATTTTTATATAAAAGTAAGACCGTATGCATAATGCAGTTAAATTTATCAAAAAACCATAAAGTGAGTAAGGCCGTTATATGGGGCCATAACAAAACGGGAACCTCTATAAGCAATTTTATACTTCAAATCTCATAAAATACTAAATTTGAAACAATTATGTGGCTAAATGTAACTAGGATTATCAAAATAACGAATATCGGCGGGTATAGTTATATGTACGCTTTAGGAAAACGTGGAACTAAATATTCAATGTTCTGCCACCGGGCTAGAACAAATTATGAAATGCATTTCTACTAATTTTTATCAAAATATCGAAAATCGAGGCTATACCTAAACGTGGATCTAAACATAAAATGTTTCGCCACATGAGGTAGAAAGCGAAAAAATGTGGCAAAAATCATCAAAATATCAAATATCGGGAGGTACCGTTGTATGGGTGTTTGCCAAATCGTGGACCTTTACCTTCAATGTTTCGCCACCGGAGATGGAACCCATTAGGACCTACAAATACCAATTTTTAGACAAATCCGCGAACAAATGTGGCAAAAATCATCAAAATATCGAACATCGGGAGGTAGCGTTATATGGGGGCTATACCAATACGTGGACCTATACATACAATCTTCCGCCTGTGAAACTAGAACCCATTATTACCTACATATACCAATTTTTAGACAAATCCCTGGAAAAATTTCATCAAAATACCGAATATTGGAAGGTACCGTTATGTGGCAGCTATGCAAGAACGTGGACCGATATATCTCATCTTCAATATCAACCATCCTAAACACAATATAAATTATTCTGACAAATTTTGAAGTTCTACGTCAAATCGTGATTTCAACAGACAGACGGACATCCCTAAGTCGACTTAGATTTTAGTATATATATCCTTTATGGGGCCTACGATGAATATTTAGGGATGTTACAAACGGAATTATAATGTTAATAAACCCTACTTTTCAAGGTAGAGGGTATAAAATGTGAATCTTTGGTCAACTTTGCAATAGTCTATTCACCAAAAATTCCTCATTGAGGTGGGTGGCTCGGTGTCTATTTTGCGCCAGCTACATTTTAAAGGACTTCACACCGCAACTCATTCCCCAAAATTTCCCACGCTGTTGAGTAACAGAGGCCGAATCGTTTATTAATGACCATCACTGGCCGATTCAATCAATTTAATTCGCACGCTAAGTAAGCCTGTTGGAACTTTAAAGTCCAACTATATAAATATGCGAAATTTAGTCACAATTCCTAATGGCCAATTAGAACGTGTCAGATTTCGACTATATCGACTTCTCATTTCTGAGATTGTGATAATTTTTCGAAAATTTTGAAATGTGCGTGAGTTTTTGTAGTGGATCCCTGCATTCCACTTCGTCTAGTTTTAATAAAAATTTGAAGAAAATCGAACATTTATTCCCAATTTTATGCGTATAATTCTTAATTAAAATTTTAACCTTTTGTGGGGAAGGAATCAGAAGAAGTGTCTAATATATCTCATATTTACATCAAATCTCTGGTTGAGAGCAATATTTAGAAGAAAACGAATTTCTGAATTATGAGAAATATTAATTTTGAAAATTGTGACCCTTTGTGGGTTAGGTGGACCGATTTGTATCATTCGCAAGTAGAAGTATTAGCATATTTAAAATTTTAAAATTTAAGGAGCTATTTGTTACTCAAAATGTTGCCCCTTTTTGGGTGAGGTACTAGAAAATGTGCTCTTCACAACATATCTTGTGTTCGTACAAATATTGGGATATGTAAAATGTGAAGAAAATTGGACATTTTAGGAGCGTTTTATTTTTCAAAAATTTGACTCCTTCTTTATAGGGGAGGAACTTGAAGATTGAGTCCGAAATATTCCTTCTTCACAACAGATCTTGTGTTCGTAGAAATATTGGGATATGTGAAATTTTGAAAGAACTGAGCGCTCAAACCATATTATACCCTCAGCACAGGCCAAAAAGGGGATATATCAATTGATACGGCCAAAACGTGTTTCATAGAAATAGCGGTTTTAGACAATTGGAGTCGATCTGGGGTTGTCCGTCCATCTGTTTGCCTGGCTGGTGTGCACAATAACTTTCGAAGGGATTTTCGGATTTGATGCAAAAAAGGCACATAGAGATATTATTATCAAACTTAGATCGAGTTCAGAGATGGAAAAATTTTCAATATAGAACAAGAAAGGATCATACAATTTTCTTCACATTTATAAATCCCAATATTTGTATCGGTGCTAGTCGGGTGCGAAAATAGGCAATATCGACGCACTCCATAATGTACCTGTAAGAGTCCAAATGTCTCTTAATTACACAAACCACAATACTTTTATTAACCGAAGGCTTGGTGTGAACAAGGAATCTATCGGTACACTCCTACTGGTACCTGGTATTCCTTCTGAATAACAACAACAAGTAAAAAAGCTGTAAGTTCGGTCGGGTCACCATTTGGGACGAATTTGACAGTTTTAAAAAAATAAAATCCTTAAAAAAATTTTCTTAAAAAAACCGAATGTGGCCGTTATATTAATGTCTATACGACGACGTGGACCTGCATAGGCAACTTTTGTCATAAGCCATTACAATATTCAAATGTGTAACTTGAAAAACAATCGGTGAATAATGTAGATAAAATCATCAAAATACCGAATATAGGGGGGTACCATTATATGGGGGCTATACCAAAACCTTGACCTGCACAAAAAAAATTTCTGTCATAGGCTAAAGTATCTATTACTAACTTCAAATACCAACTTTGAAACAATTCCGGTGAATAATGTCGCTAAAATCATCAAAAAAAAAAACAAATATTAGGGGTTATACGAAGATCTGGATCTGTATAGACAATTTCCTGGCATAGACTGCAGTTCCCATTACAAACTCTAAATACGAAATTTAAAACAACTCCTGTGAATAATGTCGCTAAAATCATCAAAATATCGAATATCGGGGGTACCGTTGTATGTGGGCTATAAGATATCGTGGATCTATATAGTCATTTCTCTTCCAGTGGGTAAAGGGCTTAGAATGAACTTCGAGTATGGAATATTAGACAATTCCATTGAAAAATGTAGATAAAATTATTAAATATATTTTCTTCTGGTTTTTCGTTTGGCTCGAGGTCAGAATGTAAAAAACAGACGAATTTGTTTTTTTATATATTAATTTATTTGTCCTTTTTTTTTTTTTTTTTTTTTTTTTTTTTTTTTTTTCACAAATAAATTAATATATAAAAAACAAATTCGTCTGTTTTTTTACATTCTGACCTCGAGCCAAACGAAAAACCAGAAGAAAATATATTGATCAAAGGTCAACAATAACTATACAAATTATTAAAATGCCGAATATAAGGAGGTATTGTTATATGGGGGTATGCGATATCGTGGACCTACATAGACAATTCTCTTGAAGGGGGTAAAGTACTCAGAAGGTACTACTTTTGTTGATTTTCAGACAATTTCATCGGGGTGGGTTACGTCATAAGGGGGCCATATGATATCGTGTATCGATATAGCCCATCTTCGAATTTGACCTGCCTATAGACAAAAGATGATCTGTGCTAAATTTAACATCCTATCTTTATTCGTTTTGATTCTAGCGTGATTACAACTGATGGATAGACTGACGGACGGACGTTTTAGAATTTTACGCTGATCAAGAATATGCAGGGTGAGATAAAAAAAAACTGCAACAAAATCAAACGTTACAATTTTTACATATTTTTTTTTTTTATTGAATGAAAGCAAAAAAGCATCAAATTTTAGAATAAGTTTAGATTTGGCACGAATTATGGCCTTCAAACCGCTAATGAAACGTCACACGCTGCCCGACTGCTCTGCGGTATTTTTGCCAATTCCCGGGGAAGCGCTTGCTTGAGGTGATCGACAATTTGGTATATTTTAATGCCAACCTTGCTTTCCAAAATGCTCCAGACACAATTGGTATCCGTAGATGTTGGTGGCCATTGTGCGCTGGAAATGAAGCGAGGAACCTCATTTTGTAACCATTCTTGGGTGACGCGAAATAAAGGCGAGGGACCTCATTTTTTAACCAATGTTGGGTGGCGCGTGCTGAGTGCGATGGTGCTGAGTCCTGTTGGAATGTCCAAGGTCTGCGGCCAAAATGTTTGCGTGCCCAAGTCTTTAATACACCCTCCAGAATATTTTCGCGATAATATTCGGCATTTATTCTGATGGTCGATTAATACGAGCGGAGAACGACCACCGGCTGTTATGGCGGCCTACACTATCACAATGGCCGCCGCTTGAGTTCTGGTATCCAACCGAAGGGCTACTTTTTTAGCTGACTTCTTTGGCGAGTAAACATTTATTTTGTTTGTTTACAAACTGCTGGACAACGAATGTTTTCTCATCGGAGAAAACCAAATTCGACAGTTCAACACTTTCGGCCAAGCGAAGCAACTCTTTAGCTATTTTGAGTCTATTTTCTTTCTGTTGCGGTGTAAGTTCTTGCACTTTTTGGATTTATTCGCATTTAAATGCTGGAGTGCTCTAACGATAGCCACTTTTGGTTTTCCAGCCAAATATAAATAAATCACACTATCACGCTTGAATTCCATCACGAATAACTCTTTTTCTGGAAAATGCTCAACAAAATGCTTTTGTGCGCTTGCAAACAATATGATGAGCTGTCACTGGAATAATTTTAACAGCTGTCGGACGAGTGGCCTAGAAATAACAGCAGTCTGAATTTGGTTGCAGTTTTTTCATCATACTCTGTATGGTTCCTTGCTTCTCCATGTTACAAAAAAATGCACAAAGACATAAATACCTTTACCACTACGTAATGTAGGGTATAAACATTGAAATTTTACCACACAAAAATAATTTCATTATTATGAACTGCCATTGTACTGGGAAATTTTGTTGTTCAAATAAACGTTAGTTTTATATTTGCCACAAATATTGGCTCCATTAACAAAACTGTCAAATACCATGGAAATTTGGTATGATAATAAAACAGAGCAAAACCAAGGGATTTGAAAACCACCCCCTATTATTACCTTTCTCACAATAATATTTTGGCATTACCTCACACACACCCCCTCATTATCAAAAAATGCCACATGAAAATGTCAACCTTTAGTTTGTGATGCAACAATTTAAATTTTATTGGCTCACATGCACACATCCATTCAAACACTCACACTGATAACGCAACTACTAAACAACAACTACGTGCCCCCCGTTTAGCAACAAAGTTTAAACTGCAACATTTATTGCTGCTATTAAAGGATAACAAAACATGAGCTTATGATGCTCGCAGTCTCATATGTACGTGTTATTGCAGAAGTTCATGCTTTTCATTGATAGCGAATGATTTCCATGGAAATGGAAATTCAATAGATAATTGAGGGGTATGCATTTTCGTGGAATTTTGTATTTAGTTGCGAAAGATGGGACTATTCGTACTGTTATTTATGAAGGGAAAAGTGTGTAAAATTCGTGAGAAGATCTTTTTGGCAACACAGGTTTAAACAGTGGATTTTGTTTCATTGTCAAGCATTTTCAATTTAGTCTACAATTTAACAATGGAATCTAACGATCGAACAATGCTTCCAAGCCATTGACTTTTATTCAAAATGCAAGTTCTGTTAAGAAAGTTCATCGTGCGCTTTTTATGCTCTACGCCATACATAGTACATTCCATTCGGCAAATATTGAAAAATGAGCTAGGGCTAAGCCATTGAAATCCCAAAATGTGGAAGAACTTACCCCGCAACAAAAGGAAAATAGACTTAAAAGAGCTAAAGAGTTGCTTCGCTTGGCCGAAAGTGGTGAACTGCCGAATTTGGTTTTCTCCGTTGAGAAAACATAAGCCACTCGTTGTCCAGCAGTTTGTAAACAAACAAAGTAATCGTGTTTACTTGCCAAAGAGGTCAGCTGAAAATGTGCACCTTCGGTTGGCCACCAGAACTCAAGCGCCGGCCATGGTGATGGTGTGGGGCGCCATAACAGCCGATGTTCGCTCTGCGCTCGTATTAATCGACTGTGGCATCAGAAAAAATGGCGAATATTATCGCGAAAATATTCTGGAGAATGTATTAAGGCATTGGGCACGCAAACATCTTGGCCGCAGACCTTGGACATTCCAACAGTACTCAGCACCACCGCACTTAGCACGCGCCATCCAAGAATGGTTACAAAATGAGGTTTCTCGCTTCATTTTCAGTGCACAATGGCCACCGAAATCTCCGGATGCCAATCCGTTGGACTATTGTGTCTGGAGTACTTTGGAAAGCAAGGTTGCAGTAAAAAATACCAAAGTGTCGATCACCTCAAGCAAGCGCTTCGCCGGGAATGGGCCAAAATAACGCAGAGAAACATTCGGGCAGCGTGTGACGGTTTCATTGGTCCAATTCCAACAAATCTACACTTATTCTAAAATTTGAAGCTATTTCCGAAAATTTTTTGCTTTCGTTTAATAAAATTTGAAAAAAATATAAAAATTATGGCATTTGACTTTGTTACAATTTTTTTTTATCTCACCCTGTAGTCATGTTCATATTGAAGAAGAAAACATATTTGCTCTGTTCTAGAACATGCAAGAATCTACCAGTTTGCAATTTTTTTCCGATATCATCAAAGGAAAATCGGTTATCGCAGTAAAAACTTTTATATTCTTGCAGTTCTGGAAAATACCAATTATAAATCGTTACATCTCTGACTGATAATTTCTTACGAACTATTCAAGTTTCGTGTATCAGGATTCTACTGTACACACATATACGCTAAAGATTTTTAGTACAAATTCCGCTATGAAACTACCACATATAAATGTCATTAGTAGAACCACACCATAACTAAAATCGTAAATTTAACCACCCACTGGAATGTGCATTTTCCGGTACATCCCTACCTTCCCTTCGCTACCAACTCCCTTGGGTGGCATGTGGATTTGGGTTTTTTGGTGTCACTTTTACTGGCGCTTTCATCCTTCCACGGGTATGCGATTAATTAGTGAATTATTCAAAGTGATTTGGGACCGAAGGGGCTTTTGGTGTTAAAAGCAACGCCAAATCACTTTGAATGTGTATGTGTGTGTGTTTATGAGAATTTTTTACTTTTGCAACCTTTTTATGTGTGGTCTCAGGTTTTTTCTTTCTTTTGTTAATTTTTTCGCAGTGAAGGCATTACCAGATGCTCTTTAAAAGAGGAACTTTTAAAGGAGAACAGCATTGGGGCCATTGAAAATTTTCTTTAAAGGGCAATATGGCCAGTAAGGAAAGAAAGGGCAAAGAAATACAAACTAAAAAAATGTAAACTATTAATAAAATGTATATTAAAAAAATTTAAAAAAAAAACCGGTTAAAATCTTAACAAGTTTTCGGGTCGGCCGGCCGAATTTTGTATACCCTCCACCATTTGGAAAGAATTTGAAAATAAAATCCTTTAAAAATTCTGTTAAAATATTAAAAATACCGAATATAGCCGTTATTATGGTGCCTATACGACGTGGAACTACATAGGCATTGTTTGTCATAAGTCATTATCATATTCAAATTCGAAACTCGAAGTAAATTGTGAATATTGTAGCTAAAATCATCAAAATCACCGTTATATCGGAGCTGTGCGAAGACCTGAACCAGCATAGATAATTTTCTGTCACAGGCTGTATCATCCATTACGAACTTCAAATACGACATCTCAAACAATTTCGTTGGGTATTGTATCTAAACTCTTCAAAATACCAAATATATGCATAGACAATTTTCTGTCACAGACTGTATTTCCCATCACGAACTCTAAATACGTAATTTGAAACAATTCCGGTGAATAATGACGCTAAAGTCATCAAAATACCGAATATAGGGAGGTACCGCTATATGGGGGCTATACGAAGACGTGGACCTGCACAGACGATTTTCTGTCTTAGGCTGTAACATCTATTACGAACTTCAAATACCAAATTCAAAACCATTCCGGTAAATAATGTCGCTAAAATCCTCAAAATACCGAATATCGGGAGGTACCGTTATATGGGTGCTATATGAAAACGTGGACCTATATAACCCATTTACGAACTTAACCTGCCTACTAAATAAATATTTAGATATAGCAAGTTGTAATGAATCGCTGACTTGTTTCGCATGTTATGACAGACAAATGTATTGAAAACTGTGACCCTTTGTGGGTGAGTTTCCAGAAGGGGTTCCCAGATATATATCATATTCACAACAGATTTTGTGCTAGCAAAAATGTTTGTATCTGTGAAATTTGAAGAGAGTTTTTCAAAATCTTGGACCCTTTGTGGGGGAGTTATGAAAAGAAATTGTCCGATCTCTACCATATTTATAACAGATATTATGTTGATGCAAATACTGAGATGTACCAAGTCTGAATGGAATCGGATGTTAATTTCGCGTCTTACGAGCTTCATGAATATCCAAAATGTTAACCATTTGTGTGGGAGGTGTCAGAAAGAGTACAGCAATATATCCCATCTTTACACCTGACCTTGTGTTAGTAGAAATAATGGGATATGTGAAATATGAAGAGAACCGGATGCTTCTTTCGTATTTTATAATCGTTTTGGCTATTCAAAACTTTAAATCTTTGTGGGAGAGGTACCAGAAGGTATGATATCAAATATTGAGATGTGCCATTATAAGCTTCATGGATATTCAAATGTTGATCCTTTGTGGGGGAGGTACTAGAAGGAGTGGACCGATATATCCCATCTTCACACCAGACCTTATGCTGATAAAAATATTGTGATGTGTGTAATTTAGGGACAATCGGACACTTAAATCACATTTTATAAGAGTTATAATTATTCAATATTTTGGCCCTTTGTGGGAGAGGTAATAATGTAGTGGTCCGATGTTGTCTATTTTCGCACCTGATTTAGCACCGATGCAAATTTTAGGATTTGCATAGTTTGTCTTATTATTATTTCTCTTTCTGTGCAGTAAATTATTTATTTGTCTATTTATTATTTTTTTTTTTTTGACCGTTTGTGGGGTAGGTACCAGAAGGAGTGGTCCCATCTTGCCCATCTCTAGACTCCATCTATATTACGATGTACCAAGTTAGGACCAAACCGGATACTCCCTTCGAGAGTCATCGTGCGCACCAGCCAAACAGACAGACATCGCTATCGAGTCCAAATGTCGTGAAACGGATTTAGTCCAATGAGATCTAGGTTCTAAAGCCGTTATTTCGATAAGGCACGTTTTGGTCGTACCAAATGATATATACCCTCTCTAGCCATATGGCTGAGGTTATAAAAATGTAAGATTTATAGAAAACTGTAACATTACAATAAAAAGTGTACTAAAGGTGTAAAAAGCATTTAATTTCGTACTTTTTGATATTTTGTATACGGATGCAGCTAAAATATTGAAATGTGGTTCTGGAAGTAGCCTGGATATAAGTAGGTGTTTTTGTTTAGGGGTATCTGCGTTTAGTAAGTGTGGTAGGATGTAGGGTTGAGATTTGCAGACAGTACTTAAATTAGGCATTAAGATCATATTTTGTGTTGTTTAGTTCATACATGGCGAGGGATTTAGAAACACGTACTATAAAGTACGAAAAGTATTAAATAGTATTCACTTTGATATTTGGGTAAGGAATTGAGCTGCTTGACATCTGAAATTTGGCATTAGGTGGTTTTGGAAATGCGTACTTAAAAGTACTAAATGGTACTAAATATGGTATTTGGGAATTGGGGTAGAGACAGAATTCTGTAATTTGATATGGATCTTTCTGTTAGTGTCTGTGGTTAAGATATAAATTTGTCATTAGGAACACCTTTTGTGCTGTTTGGTTGATAGGTACTAAAATGTACGAAAAGTATTAAATTGTATGGAATTTGGAATTTGGGGAAGGAATAGAGCTGGAAATCCAAAATTTGGAGCAATCACCTTTATTCGCTGACACACTCAAGACCGTCTTACATAATTAAACATTCAGCCATTAGGCTACTAAAGAGGGTATATATCATTTGATACGGCCAAAACGTGCCTCATCTAAATTATTTTCTGTAAAAATTTTGACATTTGTGGAGGAAGTGCCAGATGGACTGGACCTATATTGCTCATCTCCGAACTCGATCTAAGTTTGACAATAATTTTGTACCAAGTTTGAATCAAATCGCACGAAGTGCGCTCCAATCAGACAGACGGACGCCTCTAGATCTACTCCAAATGTCCTGAAACAGATTTGGTCCAAAGACACCTAGGGTCTAATCCTTTGGAACAAATCCGTGTCAGGACATTTGGAGTCGATCTAGAGGTGTCCGTCTGTCTGGCTGGTGCGCTCGATAACTCTGGAAGGGAGTATCCGATGTGATTCAAACTTGATACAATATTATTGTCAAACTTAGATCGAGTTTGGAGATGGGCAATATAGGCCCACTCCTTCTGGTACCTCCCCCACAAAGGTCAAAAAGTTAACAGAAAATAATAATAATAACGTATCATCCAATTTTGTTCAAATTTTGCAAATCCTAAAAGTTGTATTAGTGGTATATCAGGTACGACCCACTTCATCATGTATCTCCGACACAAATGGTCAACATTTTATAAAATACGAAATAAGTATCCGATTCTCTTCATATTTCACACATCCCAATATTTCTACTAACACAAGACCTGATGTGAAACCCCCTCGCGGTTAACATTTTGAATAATTATATCTTTATATCTCTTATAATTTACGAAATAAACATCCGATTCTCCTCCGATGTACGAAAAGTATTAAATTGTATGGAATTTGGAATTTGGGGAAGGAATAGAGCTGGAAATCCAAAATTTGGAGCAATCACCTTTATTCGCTGACACACTCAAGACCGTCTTACATAATTAAACATTCAGCCATTAGGCTACTAAAGAGGGTATATATCATTTGATACGGCCAAAACGTGCCTCATCTAAATTATTTTCTGTAAAAATTTTGACATTTGTGGAGGAAGTGCCAGATGGACTGGACCTATATTGCTCATCTCCGAACTCGATCTAAGTTTGACAATAATTTTGTACCAAGTTTGAATCAAATCGCACGAAGTGCGCTCCAATCAGACAGACGGACGCCTCTAGATCTACTCCAAATGTCCTGAAACAGATTTGGTCCAAAGACACCTAGGGTCTAATCCTTTGGAACAAATCCGTGTCAGGACATTTGGAGTCGATCTAGAGGTGTCCGTCTGTCTGGCTGGTGCGCTCGATAACTCTGGAAGGGAGTATCCGATGTGATTCAAACTTGATACAATATTATTGTCAAACTTAGATCGAGTTTGGAGATGGGCAATATAGGCCCACTCCTTCTGGTACC
This sequence comes from Musca domestica, assembly GCF_030504385.1. Classification (NCBI taxonomy): domain Eukaryota; kingdom Metazoa; phylum Arthropoda; class Insecta; order Diptera; family Muscidae; genus Musca; species Musca domestica. The sequence continues at coordinate 960,330 of NW_026712247.1, read as the reverse complement.
TCCCCCACAAAGGTCAAAAAGTTAACAGAAAATAATAATAATAACGTATCATCCAATTTTGTTCAAATTTTGCAAATCCTAAAAGTTGTATTAGTGGTATATCAGGTACGACCCACTTCATCATGTATCTCCGACACAAATGGTCAACATTTTATAAAATACGAAATAAGTATCCGATTCTCTTCATATTTCACACATCCCAATATTTCTACTAACACAAGACCTGATGTGAAACCCCCTCGCGGTTAACATTTTGAATAATTATATCTTATATCTCTTATAATTTACGAAATAAACATCCGATTCTCCTCGAATTTCACACATCGCAATATTAGTATCAACACATAATAAGGTGTGATAATGGGACAAAGAGGTCAAAATTTTGAATAACTATGAAGCTTAAAAACGCGAAATGAGCATCCGCTTATATTGAACCAATATTTTTTTCAAAATATAATCAGTTGTGAAGATGATATATCAGAACACTCCTTCTGGTACCTTCCCCACAAAGGGTTAACATTTTGAATAAATTTATCTCTTATAATTTGCGAAATAAGCATTCGATTCTCTTCAAATTTCAGACATCCCAATATTTCTATTAACACAAGACCTGGTATGAATGTGTAATATATTGGTCCACACCAAGGGTAAAAATATTGAATAACTAAAACGCTTATAAATGCGTAGTGAGCATCCGAATCCCTTCAAATTTCGCACATCCCAATATGTTTATCAACACATTATCAGATGTGAAGATGAAATATATCAGGTTACTCCTTCAGGTACCTCCCCCAAAAAAGTATAAAATTTTTGAATTTTTATCTCTTTTATCTCACACATCTCAATATTTCTGTTAATACAAGTTCTGTTGTGAAGATTATAGATATTGGCCCACCCCTTCTGGTACCTCGCCCAGAAAGGGTCACAATTTTCAATATTCATATCTCTTATAATTTGCAAAACTAGTCAGCGATTCTTTTAAAACTTGACAACATGAAATCTAATGTGAATATGGAATTCATCGACTCACTCCTTCTGGTACTTTCCCCATAAAAGGTTTGGATTTTGATGAATTATTCGCATAAACTTGGAAATACATTTTAGATGTTCATCTCAATATTTTTTTCAGCATAAGGCGAAGTGGAGTTCTTCGATCCACTATATCTGGCTAAAAATTCCTAAAAATTATTTATATCAGGCGGTACCGTCCTATAGAGGCCGTATCTAACAGTGATCTGACATAAAACACTTTCAACAAACCATCCTATCACCAAACAAGGCATATTTAGTATGAAATAGCTTCATAATTGTATTCCTAAATTTCCTTTACCTTCAAGGATAGTATTTTTATACCCTACACCACAGAGTCGTAAGGGTATTATGTCTTTGTGCATTTGATTGTGACATGGAGAAGGAAGCGAGATAGATCCATAGTTACTTTTGAGGATTTTCATAGAATCACTTTGAGTCGATTTATGCATGTCAGTCCGTCTATCCATGTATTTTTGTCAACAAAATGCAGGTCGCATTTATTATCCGATTGAGATGAAATTTTCCAATATATGTTTGGCCCTAAGACGAACCCTGTCAAAATTGGTAAGAATCGGTTTAAATTTAAATATAACTCAACCGATTTCGGACTAATTGTGCACCAAATGATCAATATCAGTCCAAATGACCTGAATTATGGCACATCCCACCGAATTTAGTCCAAAAGCAAGTACTTCAAATTTGGCTATAGTTCTCATATATATGTTTCACCGATTTGGAGCTTTAAGTCCAACACATTCTTTATATGCACTTCAAAAGAATGATATTTGGTACCAGATAAAACCCAGAAATACATCTGTCAAATGTTATCGGTTCAGAGCAAGTACTTCAAATTTTGTTGAAAATCGGTTCAGATATAGCAGATATAGCTGTAGCTCCCATACATATGTTTCATCCGGTTTTGTCTTAAAGTCCCTCACATTCGTAATATGCATTCAACAACAATGGTATTTGGCACCAAATATCTTATTGAGCTCGGAAATACCTTTACCAAAATTTATAAAGACCGGCTAAGATGTGGATATAGCTCTCATATATATCCTTAATCCAATTTCAGGGTTCTTGTGCAAATAATGGCTAATATCAGCCCAAATGGAGTGAATTATGGAACGTACTTTTCCATTTTGTGTAACTCGACTCCGATATATACTTTTTTAAAATAATCCTTCTCGAAGTGATATCATGCACTCTGTAGCAACGTTATTTAGTATAAAAGATAAAATGTCTCCGTCAAGTTTAGTGAAAATCGATTCAGAATTGGATATACCTCTCATATATTTTCCTCAGTTCCCTCTGAAACCAAATTATAACTGGTCTAAGCCAAATGTTGACAGATGGTGTGATCTACTCAAATAAATTATTTGTTACGGGAGCTCTACTAAATATGTATAGTGGTGTAGGGTATCATATTGTCGGCTACCCGACTTTTGACTTTTCCTTACTGGTTTTGTATGTCACCTCAGTCAATGTTTAATTTTGTAATTTAATCTCTTTCCATACGTTGTTCGCAAGTTTTACGACTTCCATGTAGCCCTTGGGCGACATTTAATAAAATCAAACTATTTGTTAACATCACAAAAACCATAATTGATTTTAAACAAGTTTTTCTTATCGAATTTTACAAAACATAATAAATTATATTTTTAAAATAAAATGCCATCAAAGGAAAGTATTTTTTTCCATTCTAATCAAATTGAAATGTGTTACAAGTTTTCTTTTCCATTTTCCAAGACATACAAAATTTCAAAAATATGTAAATCGTTTCGTTGCGATGTTATCCCAGGTTCTCAATTAAAACAAACATTTTTATGTGAGATTACTTTTTGGTGTGTGTGTGTGTGAATGGGGAGATATTTTTTTGCCACTTGGTTAGTTTTCAGGATCATGGAGATTAGGTTGAACACAAAGTTTTGCGTTTGCGTATGGGAGTGTGGATTTGAAAAAAAAAAAAAGAAAACTTGAAAGCAAATCCTCAACATAAGTTTAGGCTTAAGGGAATAATAGGAAAGGAAGATTTCTTTTGTGTGGAGGAATTATAACTTTCGAATGCGATTATAAAGCGCGTAAGAAAAACAGTGAAATAAGATCAATAAAGAGATTGTTTCTACTAAAACCGCATATTAATGCAATAGGAAATAAGCTTATATTTGTATTGGAGAAAAAAACTAATAGATTTCCATATGGGGACTTTTCATAAACCCATCACATAAGAGTGGCGCCCAATTAGGAGCTTCGGATGTTTGAAGCAATAGGGTATTTAGAGTTTTAATATTATTATTATTATTATTATTAATTAGTATTATTATTAATTATTATTATTATTATTATTCTTATTAGTAAGTATTAATTTTATTAGTATTATTAGTATTATTATTATTATTATTATTATTATTATTATTATGATTATTATTATTATTATTATTATTATTATTATTATTATTATTATTATTATTAGTATTATTATTAGTTATATTATTATATGATTATTAATATTTATGAATATTATTATTATTATTGATTATATTATTATTATTATTATTATTATTATTATTATTATTATTATTAGTAATTATTATTACTATTATTACTATTGTTATTTATTTATTATTATTATATTATTATATTATTATTATTATTATATTATTATTATTATTTTATTATTATATTATTATTATATTATATATTATTATTATTATTATTATTATTATTATTATATTATTATTATTATTATTATTATTATATTATTATTATTATTATTATTATTATTATTATTATTATTATTATTATTATTATTATTATTATATTATTATTTATTATTATTATTATTATTATTATTATTATTATTATTATTATTATATTATTATATTATTATTATTATTTTATTATTATTATTATATATATATTATTATTATATATTATTATTATTATTATTATATTATTATTATTATTATTATTATTATTATTATTCTTATTATTATTATTATTATTATATTATTATTATTATTATATTATTTTATTATTATTATTATTATTATTATTATTATTATATTATTGTTAGGTTGTCATTTGGTTATAATTCTCCTGTATAAACTTACTTATATAAATAATATTTGTTACTAAAATATAATGAACATTTAAATAAAATAACGATTAAACCAAAAAAATCCGAAATGAAGTATGAAGTTACTAATGATGAGACAAAACTTGGGTTGCGCAAAAATATATGAATGTTGCTTAAAATCATCACTTGTATTTACAAACTTTCAATATTTTTTTTTTTTTTTTTTTTTTTTTTTTTTGTATTTCTGTTGAGCGAATTTTCCAAAAAAAAAAGTTGGACAACATTTTTTAATCAAAAGTTCATACATCGTTCTAAATTTTCAGACTTTCAAGTTTTTATATATTATTCAATACCAAATAGATTTCAATTTTGTTTATTTTTTAATTTACCGAAATTAATAAACAATTTACCCACAGTCAATTCTTCTGTCCAAAACTATTTAAAAATAAACCTTAGAAAACATACTATATTTAAGGATTTCAGCTCTATCCCTTCACCCTTCACCCGATAACAAATTGAGGACTTTTCAATCAATTTTAGAACGCATTTCCGAACCCACCTCCAAATCTCGACCACAGATACCAACAGTTATCTAAAAAATAAATTTTTAGAATTTGATGAAATATTTAGTACGCATATCCAAAATTTGCAGAACCACCACCAAATCTCAATTTCAGATACCAACAGAGTCCTCAATGTCCAAATATTAACCCATTGCCATATTTAGTAACATTTAGGGCTTTTCGTAGAATTTTAGTACATATTTCTAAAAACCACCCCATGGTCAATTCGAGATACCAACAGAAACCTCAATATCAAATTTGCCTTCACCCAAGACCCAATTTATTACCACTTAGTACTTTTCGGTACTAAGAGGTACCAGAAAGAATGGTTCGATCTCTACCAGAAGGTGTGGACCGATATATTCCATCTTAACACCAAATCTTAGATTTATAAAAATATTGGGATGTGTGAAATTTTAAGACAATTATATTTTTACATCACATTTTATAAGAGCTACAATTATTCAATATTTTTACCCTTTGTGGGGGAGGCACTTGATAGAGTGGACCGATATTATTCATTTTTGCACCTGGCCTGGAACTGACGCAAATATAAGGATTTGCAAAGTTGGAGCTATATCGGATTACTGATTCTCTTTCTGTGCAGAAAATATATATATTTTTTTTTTTTTGGAAAATTTCGACCTTTGTGGGGGAGGTACCAGAAGGAGTGGACCGATGTATTTTATCATGGCACCAGACCTTGGGTTAAAAAAATTATTGCGATGTGTGAAAATTGAAGACAATCGGACTTTTAGATTTTGTACTTGATGGAGTGGACCGATATTGTCCGCACCTGACGTACCACTGATGAAAATATTAGGATTTGCAAAGGTGGAGCAAAATCGGATTATCGTTTCTCTTTCTGTGCAAAAAATATTTTTTGAAAATTTCGACCTTTTGTGGGGAGGAACAGAAGGAACAGATCGATATATTCCATCTTAACACCAGACTTTGGGTTGATAAAAAATATTGGGATGTGTGAAATTTCAAGACAATCGGACTGTTACATCACATTTTATAACAGTTCCATTTTCGCACATGACGTACCACTGATGAAAATATTAGGATTAAAGTTAATAAACATTTTACAACTTTTCGTAACCTTAAATTTCGAATTTCTAAAAAAATATCTCTTTGGTACATTTATCCTGCTCATTTCGTTTGTACAATACAAAGTAAATAATAAAAATTTCAAGATTCTAGCTTCAGCGGTTTATTCTGGGCGTTGATTTTTTATACCCTACCCCACATAGTGGTAAGGGTATTAAGTCCTTGTGCATTTGTTTGTAACATGGAGAAGGAAGCCAGATAGACCCATAGTTACTTTTGAGTCTGTCTGTTGAAATAAAATGCATCTCGCATTTATTATCCGATGGACATGAAATTTCCGAACAATATTTGTTTGGCTCAAGATCGAACCCTATGATAATTGATAATAATCGTTTAAATTAGGTAAAACTTCCAACTGATTTGTGTTAATCTTGCACCAAATGGCCAATATCAATCCAAATAACCTTGATTCAACCGAATAAAGTCTAGAAGCAACTATTACTATAGCTCTCATATAGATGTTTTATACGGTTTGGTAATATGCAATCCAAAACAATAATCCTTAGTACCAGATATCATACAGCTCAGAAATAAGTGTTTAAAAGTTTGTCAAGATCGGTTCCGATTTGGATATAGCTCCCATATATCTATTTAACCGATTTCGGGTTTCGGATTTCGATTTGGCATTTCCGACGAAAAGTGGTGTAGGGTATCATATAGTCGGCCCCGCCTGACTTTTGACCTTTCCTTACAATTATTTTAATTTCTGTCCTTTTGAGATTTTTATTTGTTTTTTATTCCCTAGGTAATGGATTCTTGAAAATTCAATCAAACATGTTCGGTGCATACATTGTTTACGATTTTTTCTCCAATTAACCTTTCATTTTTTTTAACTTATTTATTCCATTAACCTTGAATGATCTCTCCGTTCATTAAAATTTCAAATTACCTTCTCTTGCAGATTTCCATTTTTCCTTGCACAAAATTGACTTTATGCCACCGAACAATTACTACGTCGTTCATCAGAGGTAAGTAAGTTCACGAAAACAATATTTTTTCCCATGAAAATTCCGATGAATAGAAAGAATAACGGACAACAAATACGAGCTTTTAACAACAACCACAACAACAAAAACATAACACAAAGGTTTCGTGTTTCCATGAAATTTGGTTGCTATCATTAATTTTTTTTCTCCTGAAAATTTGTGGGCGCTTGATTAATGGTAAATAAAATACCACGAATTAAAGTTCAAGTGGAAATTGCGATATATTTTATGAATGCAGATGTTGAACGAGATTAATATTTGATTTTTTCAAAAACATTTTTTTTGTTCCTTGGCCATAACAACATTATTTGGCCATATGCTGTAATGGGATTTCCGCAAATCATATTACATATTTACATGACAACAACGTGAATACGTGTGCGACTTAGCTAGGGTAAGAAGCATTGAAACTGCCTTGTAGAATCTGCCAACGCTGCTCAAAGTTAATATGCGTAGCTATCGAATCTAAAATGTAAAAAAAAATCTCAACGATATGACTAACAACCCTTGGGGCACCTAGCTACAACCTACGACCTTGCAAATAACATTTATTGTTAAAAGCTTTTAATGAAATAAAGCAAATATTATATGTTTACATTCCGCCGAAACGAAACAATCAACAAAAATAACAGAACGGGAAGTTCAATATTTATTCGAATTACACAATCGGAGTGATATCCGGCATTGTTATGATAACAATGGATATGCCAAATATTAATCAAAATATTAAATGGCAAATAAACAAGAATAAGTGGATTTTACTGGCAAATAATTGTATAGCTTAAGGTTAGAAGTCAGGGAGTTACAATAACTAGGTTTGTGGGAGAAAATTAAAAATAACAATAATTACAAGGAAAATCCGGCAGATTATGAAATTCGAGCTAAAAATAGAAGACACGTGTATCGGCGTTTTTAAAAGTTAACATCGCACAGTAACCTAAACAGAATTCGCAGGAGGGTCACACTAAGAGTGTAGGCGAGTGAAAATTCGTACTAAAAGGGTACGAAGAGTACTAAAATTTAGAAATAAAATTGAATTCTTTTTATTGGACAAATGGTATGGGCTAGAACTCTGAAATTTGGAACGCGCGAGTCACTGATTGAGTCAGGATGGATGTACCAAAGAGTTTTTGGAAATTCGAACTTTAAGGTTTCGAAACGTTATAAAATGGCACTAAACTTCTAAAGTAGTTTCATTTGGAACTATGTGAAAGGATGGAGCTAAAAACTTGAAATTTGGCATGAGAATCAAGGTTGAAAAGTAAGTTTGATATAGGAAGGTGGTCTTGAAAATGGTACTAAGTATGCGAACTGTACTAAATGGTACTAAATTTGGAACAGATGAAGCTGGAATTCTGTATGGTAGTCCTTTTGGTGGCAGTTTTAATAAGTGATGGTTAGTTAATATAACCCCTCTGTAGCAAAAACATTTGAGGACATAAAAATTCTAGTATAGGAAATTTGTTAAAAAAAACTCTTGTTCGAAAATTTCTTTAAAAAGTCTACGATTTTTGGTAAAGAGGTCTAGAGGAGAGAGGTTCTAGGTCAGGAAATCATTTAAAAATTTTCGATCTTGGACAGGAACTCCTTCAAAGTGTTTGGTTTTTTTGAAAAAGAAGTTATTTCAAGAAAGTCTTTAGAAAAAAATAATAATTCTTGGTCAAGAAGTCCTTCCAAAGATTCACGGCTCTTGGTCAGAAAGTTCTCTCAATAAACCAAGATTCTTGGGGACTTACTTACTTAAAAAATCCCCGATTCTTGGTAAGAAAGGCTTTCAAAAATATTACGGTCTTTGGTCAGGATTCTGGTTAGGAAGTTCTTTAAAAATTTCTATTTGTCCGATTCTTGGGCAAAAAAAAAGCTATTAAATAATTCAAGATTCAAAGATTCTTGCACAAGAAAAGATTTTTGGTCATTGAGGTGCTAAAGATACTTCATTCTTGACTTGGAAGATCTTTAGAAAATTCAACAAATCAAAAAGATTAAAAAAACGCTTTTCTTGGTCATAAAGTCCCTAAAAAACCTATGATTCTTGGAAGGAAGTCCATGATCCTTGGCAGGATGCTATTAAAAAATACAATATTCTTGGTTAGGAATTTTAAAACCACGATCCTTTGACAAGAGTACATTTAAGAATCAACTTCAGACTGCTGTCATTTCTAAGCCACTCGTCCGATAGCTGTTAAAATTATTCCAGTGACAGCTCATTATATTGTTTACAAGCGTACAAAAGCATTTCGCTTCGAATTTTCCAGAAAAAAGTTATTCGTGATGTAATTCAAGCGCGATAGTGTGATTTCTTTATATTTGGCTGGAAAACCGCAAGTGGCTATCGTTAGAGCACTCCAGCATTTAAATGTGAATAAATCTTTTGTGTCTCGTACCATTGCTCGTTACCCTGATACAGGTAGCGTAGCTCGACGTCAAGGAAGTGTACGGTAGAAAACAGCAACATCAGCAGAAATGGTTCGAAAAGTAAAGAAGCGTCTTGATCGAAACCCGCATCGCAGTGGCCGAAAATGGCTCGTAAGCTGAACATATCACAATATTCCATTCGGCAAATATTGACAAATGAGCTCGGGTTAAAGCCATTGAAATTCCAAAAAGTGCAAAGACTTACACCGCAACGTAAAGACAATAGACTCAAAAGAACTACCGAAAGTGGTGAACTGCCGAATATGGTTTTCTCCGATGAGAAAACATTCGTTGTCCAGCAGTTTGTAACCAAACAAAATGATCGTGTTTACTTGCCAAAGAGGTCAGCTGAAAATGTGCACCGTCATTTGGCCACCAGAACTCAAGTGCCGGCCATGGTGATGGTGTGGTAATGGTGGCCGCCATAACAACCGATGGTCGCTCTCCGCTCTTATTAATCAACAGTGGCATCAGAATAAACGACGAATATTATCGCGAAAATATTCTGGAGAGTGTATTAAAGCCTAGGGCACACAACATTTTGGCCGCAGACCTTGGACATTACAACAGGACTCAGCACCATAGCACTCAGCACACGCCACCCAAGAATGGTTACAAAATGAGGTTCCTTGCTTCATTTCCAGCGCACAATGGCCACCAAAGTCTCCGGATACCAATCCGTTGTACGATTGTGTCTGGAGTATTTTGGAAAGCAAAGGTTGGCACTGAAAAATACCAAAGTGTCGATTACCTCAAGCAAGCGCTTCGCCGGGAATGGGCCAAGTGACGGTTTCATTGGCCGTTTGAAGGCCATACTTCGTGCCAAAGATGACCAATTCGAATAAATCTAAACTTATTCTAAAATTTGATGCTATTCCCAACATTTTTTGCTTTCATTCAATAAAATTTAAAAAAATAATGTTAAAATTATGGCGTTTGTCTTTGTTGCATTTTTTTATCTGTAGCCCTCTGTAGACACATGTATGGGGTCATAAAAACCCATTATTGTTGTCCGAGAAAATTATGACTTTTTGTTCGGGAAGTCTCCTTGTTCTTAAAAAAACTTCATTGATTTTGTCTGAAAAGATCTTGCTCCTAAAAAATGCAGTATTGTTTCATATTCAATTCACTAGTACGCGGTCAGGAAATCCTTTCAAAAATTCGCGGTTATTGGTCAGGAACTCTTTTAGAATTTTTTTTTTTGAAAAGTTTTTACAAACTTCTTTGGAAGATTTCGTTTTTGAATTAATTCCATGCCGAGGCACTTACCCTCACACAAAAATTGTGGTCTATTTTACGAGCTAAATATTATCCAATGGTCATCAAACATGTTAGACTTCGTCCGTGTCCTTAACTCTCTCCTCATGCAAAATTCCGTCTCGATAGGTTTTTTATTGTGATCTGTAGAGTGACTGAAAATGAGGGTCCACTTGAACTTATAAATGTACATCTTCAAACGCAATAAGCTTCTATATTGAACCTAACCCCACTCCGTGCAAAATTTCGTAAATATCCGAAGATAATTGCAACCTGAATATAATACCCCCAAGACATAGTTTTGTAATGTGGAAAAATATTAGAGAATGTACAATTCAATATTGTAACTCAAATTGAAAAAATCTCATGCGATTTTTCTAAATTGGCCATTCTGAATTGGTGAGAATTATCAAAATCCGTCCAGCCGTTTTTGAGTTTAAAGCGGTCTAGATTCTTCTTTGATATATGAAGATACAATTTCTTGTCATAGGTTATAGTACCCATTACGCTTCATACAGGGTGAGATAAAAAAAAACTGCAACAAAGTCAAACGCCCCAATTTTTACATTTTTTTTAATTTTATTGAATGAAAGCAAAAAAATATCGGAAATAAGCACGAATTATAGCCTTCAAACGGCCATGAAAACGTCACACGCTGCCCGAATATTGCTCTGTTTTGGATAATTCTCGGCGAAGCGCTTGCTTGAGGCGATCGACACTTTGGTATTTTTTATTGCCAACCTTGCTTTCCAAAATACTCCAGACACAATATTCCAACGGATTGATATTCGGAGATTTTGGTGGCCATTGTGCGCTGGAAATGAAGCGAGAAACCTCATTTTGTAACCATTCTTGGGTGGCGCGTGCTGAGTGCGACGGTGCTGAGTCCTGTTGTCGAATGGAATATTTTTTCGACCACTGTGACGCGGGTTTCGATCAAGTCGCTTCTTTACTTTTCGAACGATTTCTGCTGATGTTGCTGTTTTCTTCCGCCCACTTCCTTGACGTCGGGCTACGCTACCAGTATCACGGTAACGAGCAATTCAGAACATTGAGAAATCATCATCATCAAAATATCGAATATCATGGGGTAGCGTTATTTGGTCCATCTCCATACAGATATAGTCCATCTTAGTGAAAAAATTTAGCTTCCTATCTTAATTCGTTTTGAGTATAGCGTGATCACAACAGACCGTCAATCGGACGGACGGACAGGGCTAAATCGTCTTAGAATTTCACGCTGTTCAAGAATGTATATACTTTCATAAGTCTAAACTTATTATTTCGATGAGTTACAAACGGAATGGCGAACTTACTAAACTAATTTAGAGTTACTACTCGACAATCATTACTTCCACAAATTACTAGAATATCCAAGAAATTTATCCACGACTAATTGACTTTCCATAAGATTTCAACGTTTCGTTTTCGTCAATTTCTTTTTCTTCGGCAAATTCAAAATCTTTAAATTCAAAATTACATGACCTATTATCATAGATTCACTCACTTGGAAAATTGCAACGTTGTTATTATTTTTCTTTCAACTTTTTTTTGCCTATGCATCCACTTTTTTCGGTGTGTGTTTGTTTGCTCTAGTAAGAATGTCTGTTTACTTTTCACTTGAAATTTTATATTCCTCCCTCTGTCAATTTCTTTTTTTCTTTTATCATTTGTCTACACACACACTCACTCACAGTAACACTCACATAGATGTGAACTGATGTGCTCCGACATATAGAAAATATTTATGCACTCTCAGAGGTTGAAATGAATGGGGGCGCTGGCTGTTACTGCTCTGCCTGCCTAAAATGTCAATGCCATCCCTACGAAGACATTAACGGAAAAGAATTTGTTAGATACAAGTATAGGTATATGGAGAGAATTGGATGTTGAAAACAAAAGATTAAAACATTGCAGGGTTTAAAAAAGCTTTCCTGTATTTAATCTTAATTGAAAAGCCATCTTTGAAAGTATTTTTTTGAACTTTTTTTTGACTGAAAAATTCCAGCTCTTTCTTTAGTGGAATAATGTCACCATCCACTGCACAACAAGTTTATACCTTGCAGACCGACAAAAATTGAAACTCAATAATTGAAAAATGTCAAACTTGTTATTGGATATTGTTGTAGGCTGAATTATGTACTTTGTGCAATTTTCATTTACAGTTCTCGGATGCAGGCTGATGCCATACCTAAATTCCAAATAGTACCAATTTTGTGCCTATTGGCATTGCATTAACATGCTCGTGTTAACAACTACAGTGGAGCCAGATTAAAAGCAAATTTGCCAATTAATTTCAATTTCTTGCCCTTTGTATGATTCAAGTTGGAATATTTTTTAAGTTTCATAATAACACTTCACCTGGGGCTGGATTCATGTTCTATAAAGCCCCTGGGCCTCAATTCTTCTTCCATGAAAATGTAGAGTTGCTAGTTTAATAACAATATCGGATTTTTATACCCTCAGCTATATGGCTAGAGAGGGTACATACCACTTGATACAGACAAAACGTGCCTCATAGAAATAACGATTTTAAACCCTAGGTCTCTTGGACCAAATCCATTACAGGATATTTGGAGTCGATCTAGTCGATGTCCGTCCATCTGTCCACTGTCTGTCTGACTGACTGGCTGGTGCGCACGTTAAATCTCGAAAGGAGTATCCGATTTGGTCCAAACATGGTACATCGCCATATTATCATCAAACTTATGCATTCACTCCTTCTAGTACCTCCTCACAAGTGGTACATTCCAATATTTCTATCAACACAAGATCTGCTATAAAATGGTAGAGTTTGGACCATTTATTCTGGTACCTCCCCCACAATGTGTAAAAATTTTGAATAATCAAAACGATCATAAAATCCGAAATAAGTAACACCTCGAAATACACATTTTAGACCCCACAAAGTATATATATATATTTTGATCAGCATAAAATAAATCGACATAAAATTCTATGTCGATTTAGCGATGTCCGTCCGTCTGTGGAAATCACTCTAGCTTCCGAACGAAATGAAGTAAGTTGATAAAAAATTACTCAAATGTGAATTATCTCTGCTTGACTTATGGTATTGAAAATGAGCCATGTAGGTTCACGTCTTCGTATAGCTCCCATATAACGGTACCTCCCGATATTCGGTATTTTGATGATTTTAGCGACATTTTTTACCGGAATTGTTTCAAATTTGGTATTTGAAGTTCGTAATTAATACTACAGTCTATGACAGAAAATTGTCTTTGGAGGTCCACGTCTTCGTATAGCCCCAATATAACGGAACCTCGCGATATTCGGTATTTTGATGATTTTAGCGACATTATTTACCGGAATTGTTTCAAATTTCGCACTTGAAGTTCGTAATGGATACTACAGCCTATGACAGAAAATTTTCCATACAGGTCCAAGGCTTCGTGTAGGCCCCATAAATCAGTACCTCCCCATATTCGGTCTTTTGACAATTTATGGTACAATATTCACCGAAATTGTTTGAAATTTCGTATTTGAAGTCCCTAATGGATGCTACAACCTAAGACACGTCTTCGTATAGCCCCCATATAACGGTACCTCCCGATATTCGGTATTTTGATTGATTAGCAACATTATTCACCGATTTTTTTTATGTTTCGCATTTGAATATTGTAATGGCCTAAGACGAAAGTTACCTATGCAGGTCCATGTCGTCATATAGACCCTAATATAATAGCTACATACGGTATTTTTAAGATTTTAACAGAATTTTAAGAGATTTTGTTGTTTTTGAGAATTTCCAAATTCGATCCAAATGGTGGAAGGTATCGGTCTTGAGATTTTATACGCCAACCAAAGTTTTTTTTTCTAAGTCTGATACTCCATTTAAGAGGCCATCCTTCGTCTAGGCATTCAGCCGGGGCTTGAGATTTTTTTCTCTGAGAGAAGAGAAAATCGGCTACGCGATGTAATGTCGATAGCTCACATCACATAGTGGTATAGTGGTATAGTGCATTTGTTTGTAACATGGAGAAGGAAGCGAGATAGACCTATAGTTACTGTTGAGGGACTTCATAGAATCACTTTCTGACTCGGTTTATGCATGTCAGTCCGTCTCTCTGTATTTTTGTGAACAAGTGGCAAATGACCTGAATTTTGGCACAACCAACCGAATTCAGTCTAGAAGCAAGTACATCAAATTTAGCGAAAATCGATTCAGATATAGCTATAGCTCCAATATATATGTTTCATCCGATTTGGTTTTTAAGTCCCTCACATTCGTAATATGCATTTGACAACAATGATATTTGGTACCAGATATCAAATACGGCCCAGAAACATCACTGCTAACTTTTATCAAGATCGGTTCAGATTTGAATATAGCTTCCATATATATCTTCATCCGATTTCAGATTTTTTTGGGCCCCAAATGGTAAATATCAGACCAAATGACCTGAATTTTGGCATTTTTAACCAAATTCAGTCTAGAAGTAAGTACAAATTTGACACCGGGCATCAGATACAGCTCAAAAATACCTCTGTCATTTCATCAAAATCGGTCCAGATTTGGATTTAGCTCTCATATATAACTTCATCCGATTTCAGATTTTGCCTTTTTGTGCACCAAATGGCAAATTTTCGTCCGATTGACCTGAATTTTGGCACATTTGAGCTAATTAAGTCTAGAAGTACATCTAATTTGGCGAAAATCGGTTCATATAAGAATACAAGAATTGGTACAAGATATCTTATAGAGCTCGGAAATACCTTTGCCAAATTTTATCGAAATCGGCTAAGATTTGGAGATAGCTCCCATATATATCCTTAATCTGACTTCAGATTTATTGTGCAAATAATGGCTATTATCACCTCAAATGGAGTGAATTTCGGGACGTACGTTTCCAGTTTGTGGAACTCGGCTCCGACATATATATTTGTTAATAAAATCCTTCTCGAAGTGATATCATGCTCTCTATTGCAATGTTATTTGGTGTAAAAGATTAAAATATCTCCGTCAAATTTGATGAAAATCGATTCAGAATCGGATATTAGTTCCCTCTGAAACCAAACTATAACTGCTCTAAAGCCTAATATTTATAGGTGGTATGATCTACTTCAAATATTTTTTTACGGAAATTATACTAAATATACATAGTGGTGTAGGATATCATATAGTCGGCCCCGCCCGACTTACTGATTTTATATTGAAAACATAATTTCAATGTTCTGAACATAATCGGATTCAAAAAAGATAACACATTTTGTAGCATTTTTGAAAAGTAAACTTTAATTTGGCATAAATTTTGTGAACTTCTAAAATGCGGCCATTTTCTTCTTTTAGTGCATTTTTTTTTAAAAATCCGTGTCAAAAAAATCATCGATGTTGATACAACTTCCGCTTGTTGGATAGGTATTTTCATTAGCATGCAAATGTTACCTATATTGACCATATCGGTTTAGTAGGTTCGGGTTTTGAATTTGGAATTTCGGGTCAAATGTCCGGGTATCCGGGTCCGTCCCCAAGTAAAAACTACTTTCCCGGAAGCAGAATACAAAGACTTACCTCTGGAAAAAAATTTCAAAACATGTTAAAAAGCACTAAGTTCGGCCGGACCGAACTTTGAATACCCTCCACCATTTGGAACGAATTTGGAAATTATCAACAAATAAAGTCCTTAAAAAATCCGTTATGTGAATAATGTCGCTAAAATCATCAAAATACCGAATATAGGGAGGTACTTATATAAGGTGGCTATATGAAAACGTGTACCTACACCCAGAGAAAAAATGACAACATCCGTGTATGAAATGACCACATCCGTGTATGATAGTGTATCAACCACGTTTGGTGTCAAAATGAGCACGCTGTTGTCATTTTGACACCGAGATTTTGGCAACGATTTCAACAACAGATGTGCATGAAATGAGCACATACGTGGTCATTTCGAGCACGCCCCGTTGTCAGATTGTCAACGCTTCGTTGTCAGATCGTCAACGCTTCGTTGTCAGATTGTCAACGCTCCGTTGTCGGATTGTCAACGCCCGTTGTCAGATTGAAATCAATGGTGGTCATTTTTTGATATCCGTTCCTTTTCCATTTTATACCCTTAGTAGAAGAAACGACATTTTTTGAAAAGTATTTTATTGAACGAAACCAATTACATAAATTCAATATAAATACATATTTGATTTAACAAAACAATTCGAATTACATATATTCAATGTATAGAAACAAATTAAATTAACTTAAATCTGAAATAAACTTTTCCATTATTCATAGGATATAAGTGAAATGGGTAAGTAATAAAATCTAAAATTGGTATTAAAAAAATTGTATCCTCATTCAGAGAACCAACTTCATACGATTGTAAATGGTAATCAAAGTTTTTAACTTTTACTTGGTTACATAAAATGTAAACATTTTCATTTTCAATTATTAAATGTTTAATTTTGAAAAGTTCAATTGCGGCATTATTTGTTGCTAAATAATAGTTTTTTTTATACCTAGTTCCCTTAAAAAAAATGTCATCAGACACTTTGCAATTTTGGTAATTTAAAACTGGCTTACTTTTTTTGTAACAATATTCCTCTTTTGCCAAATCTTCGATGGTATGCGTATTAATGATAACATTTGGTTCTAAGTTATCTTCGTGTTTTAATAAAAATTGGAAAATTTCAATCCAGACTTAATAGATAATGAACGACAGGGATTTACTCTTGATGTAGTATTTCCTAAATAGGCTTTTGCTTCCTTGTGTTTAGCTTCGAATCTCATGCTCCAGAGATATTTAAGGGGACCACATTTTCGGATAGCTGTGGGATAGTGGACAAGAAAGTGGTGTTTCGGTTTTAACGAACCGTATAATGTTATATAAAGTGAATGGTGATCTCTAATTAATTCTTCCAATTTTATTAAATCGTCTTCTATATAACTTGGTCTTAAAAGTAAATCGATTATTTGTAATAATATTATAAAAACTTTCCAGTGATCGTTGGAGAAAGGAATTAAATCGCCTACCATTAAAGGTAAAAAATTAGTAAAACACATAGTTTCACTAGCTGTCATTTTTAAGTTATAGTTTTTCAATCTACATAAATCTAGTGGTCCAGATTTATTTCCCACTTCAATTTCTCCAAATTGGAATAAAGATTTTCTGCTGTTAATACAATCTAACGTAACAATATTTTCTTGAATCAGCCCGAGAATTACATTAGACATATCGTAGACACATATGCCCTCGAAAATGTCATGCATAATATCAAAACAAAAATTTTCAGTGACGTTAAAATTTGGTAAAGATTCGAAGATACACTTGTTTTTAATACCTGTTTCTTGAAAATTATTTTCCAATACATTTGAGTTGTAATTCTCTTGGTTTCTTAAACTATCTAAATGCTGAATTGCGTCGAATTGCATTTGGGACTTTTTTCTTCTACATACCCGGCAAAATCTTTTAGAGTTAAATGATTGCACGTAGCCTAAAATACTATTAACTGCTAAATTATCTCCAATAATTACACCTAAAATAAAATGCACCTTCTGAACACTTTGTTGAACACAAATTTCAACCCCTTCTTCTAGAATTTTTAACTCTTCTACAAGATTGTGAAATGAAACTTCATTTCCACGTTCTTTTAAATCCTTTGATGGTATAAACGCAGCAGTTAATATATAATCAAGTTTTGACAACAAGTGCTGTGGCATTGAAGGAAAGCTAATATAACAACCACATATGGAAAATGTATGGGTTCCAAGAGGATTATTAATTTGAAAATCATCCATGTAAAGGACATAGGGAATAACTAAATTGTACTGATATTTTAATAATTTAGTTTTATATAACTCACCGTTTGTAAAATTTTGTAAAACAGGTGAATTTAGGAATTTTTTGGAGTTTTCTAATGTCAAATCTAAGAGATTTGGAATTTTAAAAAGGGCACTTATCATGAATTTCAGTGGCATTATATAAATATTGGATAACTTTGGACCTAAACTGGGATTTCCGCTGATAACAATTTCCGAGACTTGATTGCTAATTACATAAACCTTTGGATCATCATAAAAGTTTAGTTCTTTTAAAATTTTTAAAAGTCTATATTCCGTTCTAGTTTCTTCGAAAGGATTTTTACAAAAGTTTAGTAAGTACCTTAAGTCTTCATAATTTGGATGATCAGTTATATATTTTTCAATTGTACATGAAATGGATGAAAGCAGAATTGAAACAGAATGTTGTATTTCTATAACATGATTTCTAGGCATATAGCTTTGACCATGTAATTGTAAAGACAGATATAAGGTTTTCTTTTTCAAAACATTTAAATCCTTTTCTATTGTATTGTTGTTAATAACAGTTTCACTGTTTGTATAATCATTTTCTTTTGATGATGACATTTCAACTGGCACATTAATGGCTTTAACCATTGGTGGAGCTTTTGTGTGATTCTTGTGAAGTTTTTCTAAATGAATTCTGAATGACGTAAATTTTGTAAATGTTTGCTTACAGTTGTCCTGAACGCATTGTACTTTTAAAAATTTAGTGGACATTAAATGGTCTGTTTTCAAATGAGCTATTAAAAGATTTGCCTTATCAAAATGCTTACGGCAACGAAAGCAAATATACATTTTGAATTGTACTTTAATTATTGTTGCAGAAATTAATAAGTGAAGTCAAATTAACTGATTTTATATCATATACAGTATTAATTTCATAAAAATATTTTTGGATAAAAATCCATGGAATTTGGCAGGCATTTGGATATTTTAAAGAAAGTGCATGAAAAATTTTAAAACATGTATCTAAACATTCGAGGAACGATTGAAATTTTAACAAATTGTGGTTAAAAAAAACATAAAAACCTTTTATATTGAAATCGGACAAACCCTCCACAATTATAAATGGCTGTATAGTTAATCCAGCATTGTAATACTTTTCAGTGACTGTATCAATTTGCCTTTTATAATCGTTAATTGTC
The DNA here is from genome assembly GCF_030504385.1 of Musca domestica. Taxonomy (NCBI): domain Eukaryota; kingdom Metazoa; phylum Arthropoda; class Insecta; order Diptera; family Muscidae; genus Musca; species Musca domestica. The sequence goes on along the minus strand of NW_026712247.1, from coordinate 940,945 downwards.
GGTAGTCGCAGTACGAAACTTTCCTGCGAATCAGCTATTGTTACTTTTTTTCGTAATTTACCGTTTCCACATTTAAACCTAGCAGGTGATGGTAAAACTGAATTCAACAGTATTGCGTATATATAATCTTGAGCATCTGCAACCGAAATATAAAATAAATATTACTTTTAATGTTTATGATAAATCAGGAATTAAAATTTACCTATGCTGCTTGCCGTCAAAACATTTGCGAAGAGTTGTTTGCAATGTTCGTTATGAATATTTTTCCCATAATAATTGTAAATTTTTTTCTTAAATTGGTCCCATTTAGAAAGTAGAAGATTGCCTTTCTGTGGATACATAATATCGAAATCAATGTTGACCTAAAACGAAACATTAGTATCCATATACAAATAAATAGCTCATGGCTACTTACCAATTCTGAAGCTCTTGCATCGGACAACTTCGTCCATTCAAGGAGAAATGTATGGCTACTTAAATTTTTTATATCTCTTTGCCGTATGTTAAAAGATCTTTTCCATTTTTCGCAGATCGATCCCCAATCATTACATTCTCTTAGTAAGGAAGCTTTCAATGAATTTTCAACTGATTCATCAATTTCGGGAACATCTTTGTTACAAAAATTAGGAGATGTGTGAGTTGCTGCTTTGCTTGTGCTAGGCTCGGAAATCAAAAGCTTTATTCTTTTGGACTTCTTGTTTCTATACTTGGCATAAAGTTTTCCGCTTGCGTTGTTCTTTCCTTTTCTTGAAATGTAATAATAATCCTAAAAATAAAGACATATTATAAGTTAAGAAACTACATAATCAGATACGTTGTTTATATTGTTAATCTTACCCTCATTTCGTTTTCAAGAGGAAAAACGGAACAAATTTCATCCAATATGCGCATATAGTCTTGAGTGTAAAGAGTAACATTGTTGGTTAAAATATCTTCAATAATTATATTAATTATATCATCTCTTTGCTCGTCACTTAATTTCTTATTAACGCTACTACATTCAAGCGCTAGTTTCCCCTTCGAGGTATGTGTTAACAATTCCGTTAGATCCTATATTAAATAAAAAAACTACATTAACTATGCTTACACAAATATTACTCTTACCTTACCTCTGACAAAATTCCTTTGGCTTTTGAGCAGTTCGAACCTGTAGTGTCGGGAGTACCAGGAGTACTTGCAGGTGTCTCGTTGCGTTTCCACCATTCACCTATTTTAGATGGAACTGACATAGTTTCGTCATCAATCCCGAGCTATTGTTATGACAATATTAATACTGAGTTCAACTCTGTAAAACAAATAATACGTACCTTTCGTTTTTTCCAAGCAAAGAGCTTTTCTCTGAATTCAACACGCAGTCCCAATGGTGGCACTGCTTCCTTTAAATCTTCTTTTTTCAAGTACTGCAAGCTGCGAAATGTTACATGTGATGCTAAAAGAACAAAAAAGAAAATTCTTTGTTAATTACACTGATTAACTGAAAAATTCATTTTTATTTACTTACCTTTTAATTGTTCAAAAAGCGACTCCATATTTATTCCTTTTAAGAACTCCCTTAACATATAATCGTCCTCATTGTTTTCCGCATCTTGACTGCTGCAATGGTTTGTATCGCGAACCACAACAATATTGCCATCGATTTCTAACAACTCACCAATGATATTTTGAGGATCTTGCGAATTATTATTCATTTTCAATAAATTTTTTGCACAATGCGTCCTTTCTCTTTCAATAACACGGAAAAAATGGTAAATATGCAGCCGATTGCACACGAGTAAAAAAAATGACAACGGTGGTGCATGATTCATACACGGTAGTTGCTAAAATGGCAACGATCGTGTACGATTCATGCACGTCGGTGTACAAAGTAACAACGGTGGTGCATCATTATGCAGGTGGTGGTGCATAATTCATACACGACCGGTGTCATATTGACAACGACCGTGTGTGAATCATGCACCACCGTTGTCATTTTTTACTCGTGTGTAATCGGCTGCAATTACCAATATTACAAATGGACAAATTAAGCACGGCTGTTGTTGGTACCGAAAGTTGACCACGTCTCGGTGTCAATTTGAGCACGTTCGTGCACAATTCACCAACAGCCGTTGTTGAAAAATATAACAACGGGTCGTTGCGAAAATGACAACATACGTGCTTGATTTCGCAACGGGATTTTTCCCTCAGTGTACATGGCCCATTTACGAACTTAACCTGCCTACTGGAAAAATAAACACGTGTGCAAAATTTTAGCCTTCTATCTCAATTGGTTCGAAATATAGCGTGTTTACAACAGACGGACATGGCTAAATCGACTTAGAATTTTACGCTGATTAAAAATATATATACTTTGTTGGGTCTGACATGAGCATTTCGAGGAGTTACAAACGGAATGACAAAGTTAATATACCCTCCATAGTATGGTGGAGGGTATACAAATCGAAGAGTTTTTAATAAATTAAAGAGAAGCCAAAATGTCAAATGGAAACTTATATGAAAAAAAAAAGTCTTATCATATAGTTTTTATAGAACAAAAATCCAGCCCCTGATGTCTATGAAAAATTACAACTTTTTAATATAAGTGTCTATAATAAACAAGTTCCACTGTCTAATGTAATTGGAATAGATTTTTTTTGGTTACTGCTCGAATTGCATGCAAAGGATGCCATGCTATTTGAACATGCCTAATATTGGCTTCACAGACACGTCACGTCTGTTGACACAACGACGGTAATGAAACAATGTTTGCTCTGACTGTCTGTCCCAAGAGTTACATTCACAAAACTGTAAAGGACGCACGAAATTTGATGGCCCTTTTATTTAACAACAATCGCAAATGACATCTGTAAGTAAGGTACGCTTGGGTGCATCTAGATGGGAATTTATATACAACACTATCTACCTCTAGAGTTGTTATGTACATTAAGAGTTTTCCAATAACAAATGTTATATTGGTATTTAAAATATATAATTTTTTAGAAAAAAAAATACTTATTTGATTTATTTGATTGGCACAAGGACGAACCCTATTGAAATTGGTGATAATCGGATCAGATTTACATATAGCTCCCGATTCAAGGTTTATTGTGCACCAAATGACCAATAACAGTCCAAATGACTTAAATTTTTGTACATCTTACCGAAATCATTCTAAAAGCAAGCACATCAAATGTTGGAGAAAATTGGTTCAAATATAGCTATAGCTTCCATATATATGTTTCATCCGATTTGGTGATAAAGTCCCTCACATTTGTAATATGTAAACTACATGAATGATATTTGGTAACAGAGAACTTATTTAGCTCAAAAATACCTCTGTCAATTTGTATCGGGATTGGATCAGTATAGGATATAGCTTCCATATATATTTATCCGATATCAGGTTTATTGTACACCAAATGGCTAATATTAGCCCAAATGAACTGAATTTTGGCATTTCTGACTGAATTCATCCTAGAAACAAGTACTTCAAATTTTGTGAAAATCGGTTCTATAGCTCCCATATAAATGTTCCATCCGATTTTGTTTTAAAGTACCTCATATGCGTAATAAGCACTCCACAACAATGATGTTTGATTCCGGAAATCAGATACAGCTCGAAAATACCTCCACCAAATGTTATTAACCACAGACACTAAGGGTGGAAATACATAAAGCGCATATTTGGCTGGCTTCATCGTAGATGAACAAAGGAGTTTTAGGTTGACTTAGTTCGATTTTGGCCCTAGGCTCTTTTGTTTATTGCCGAAGAAGTCAGCCGATGACTTAAGACAGCCAGATAAGCACTTTATGTATTCCCACCTTAACAGTGACATCTGTATCAAATTTCAGAATTTAAGTTTTATTCCATCACTCAATACTAAATTTAGATCTATTCAGTACTTTTCGTACAATTATAATACACATTTTCAAAACCACCTCCGCATTTTAAAACACGATACCAAAAGAGATCTAAATTTCAAATTTGAAAATTCCAGTCATTTCCCTTCATCCAATAACAAATTTAGTACCATTTAGTACTTTTCGTAGGAATAAAGGACGAGTTTCCAAACCACCGCCAAAACTCAAACATGGATACCATCAGTAATCGAAATATCAAATTTCACCTCTATTCCTTCACCCAATACAAAATTTAGTTCAACTTAGAACTTTCAGAACAATTGTAGTACCCATGTCAACAGAGACTTCAATATCAAATTTCAGGATTTCAGCTCTATAATTTCCCCCATTACCAAATTTAGTACTATTTAGTACAATTATATATTTTTAAAATCATCTCTATATCTTAAACACAGACAACAACAGTGACATCTGTATCAAATTTCAGATCTGCTCCTTCACGAAATTCCAAATTAAGTACTATTTAGAACATTTCGTACAATTATAGTACACATTATCAAAACAACCTCCACATCTCAATACTCATTTTTTTCTCTCAATTTTGAAGATCCCATATACATCCCTTCAACCAATTACAAATTTAGTACAATTTAGAACGTTCGTACAAATATACAAACATAAAACATAACAAGTTAAAAAGCAGTTAGTTCGGCCGGGCCGAACTTTGAATACCCTCCACCATTTAAAACTAATTTGGAAATAAAATCCTGAAAAAAATCTGTTAAAATTTTTTTTTTTTTTTTTTGTGCAGCAAATGGCAAATATTCGGCCGAATGACCTGCATTTTGGCACATTCGAGCTAATTCAGTCTAGAAGTACCTCTAATTTGGCGAAAATCGGTTCATATAAGAATACAAGAATTGGTACAAGATATCTTATAGAGCTCGGAAATACCTTTGCCAAATTTTATCGAAATCGGCTAAGATTTGGAGATAGCTCCCATATATATCCTTAATCTGACTTCAGATTTATTGTGCAAATAATGGCTATTATCACCTCAAATGGAGTGAATTTCGGGACGTACGTTTCCAGTTTGTGTAACTCGGCTCCGACATATATATTTGTTAATAAAATCCTTCTCGAAGTGATATCATGCTCTCTATTGCAATGTTATTTGGTGTAAAAGATTAAAATATCTCCGTCAAATTTGATGAAAATCGATTCAGAATCGGATATTAGTTCCCTCTGAAACCAAACTATAACTGCTCTAAAGCCTAATATTTATAGGTGGTATGATCTACTTCAAATATTTTTTTACGGAAATTATACTAAATATACATAGTGGTGTAGGATATCATATAGTCGGCCCCGCCCGACTTACTGATTTTATATTGAAAACATAATTTCAATGTTCTGAACATAATCGGATTCAAAAAAGATAACACATTTTGTAGCATTTTTGAAAAGTAAACTTTAATTTGGCATAAATTTTGTGAACTTCTAAAATGCGGCCATTTTCTTCTTTTAGTGCATTTTTTTAAAAAATCCGTGTCAAAAAAATCATCGATGTTGATACAACTTCCGCTTGTTGGATAGGTATTTTCATTAGCATGCAAATGTTACCTATATTGACCATATCGGTTTAGTAGGTTCGGGTTTTGAATTTGGAATTTCGGGTCAAATGACCGGGTATCCGGGTCCGTCCCCAAGTAAAAACGACTTTCCCGGAATCAGAATACAAATAACTACCTCTGGAAATTTCTAAACTAAACTAGGGATTAGCCAAAAATGTGAAATAAAAACTTTTATGAAAGGAAATATTTTCTTAATTTTGTTGTTTTAATAGACCAAAATTCCAGCCCCTGATCTTTATGAAAAATTACAACTTTTTAATATAAGTGTCTATAATAAACAAGTTCCACTGTCTAATGTATTTGGAATAGATTTTTTTTGGTTACTGCTCGAATTGCATGCAAAGGATGCCATGCAATTTGAACATGCCTAATATTGGCTTCACAGACACGTCACGTCTGTTGACACAACGACGGTAACGAAACAATGTTTGCTCTGGCTGTCTGTCCCAAGAGTTACATTCACAAAACAGTAAAGGACGCACGAAATGTGATGGTCCTTTTATTTAACAACAATCGCAAATGACATCTGTAAGTTAGATACGCTTGGATATAACTGGATGGGAATTTATATATAACACTATCTACCTATAGAGTTGTTATTTACATTACGAGTTCTCCAATAACAAGTTTTATTTTGGTATTTCAACGTTTTATAAATTATTTAATTTTTTTCCTTTTTCGGAAAGAAAAATATGAAAATGTTTACCTTTTGCACCGAAAAATCTTCAAAATCGTTCATTTTGAAGTTTAACGAGGATGATATTACTAAAATCATTGTAAAATGGACTCAGATCCAATTTTTTCAGTTCAAAACTATTACAATGTCTCCATATATAAAGCCTAGAAACCAACAGTGACCTTAATATCAAATTTAAGGATTTCAGCTCTATTTCCCCAACCAATACTAAAGCATTGCCATATCTCACTTCCAGATATCAACAGGGACTTCAATATTAAATGTCAGGATTGCAGCTCTATTTCTTCACCCAATAACCAATTTAGTACTTTGCGAACAATTATAGTACAAAATTCCAATTCTGATGCCAACAGAGACCTCAATATCAAATTTCATCGTTTATCCTTTCACCCAATACCAAATTCAGTACATTTCGTACAATTATAGTTCACATATCCGAAACCACCCCCATATTTCCAGGCTACACATTAACAGCGAACCTAATACCAAATTTCAGATTTCAAGCACTAACTGTTCACCCAATACCAAATTGTACCAAATATAGTACTATTTAGTATTTTTCTTAGACTTGTAGTACCCACTTCCAGAACCACATTTTTATCAAAAACTAACCACCAATAGGCACGCCAATACAAAACTTTGAACTTCCAACACCAGTCGTTTACCCTAACAAGACATTTCTTTAATTTAAAGTTTAAATTTCCCATAACTCTTTGGTACTTATATCCAGCACTTCATCAGCAACTCTCATTCTAAATTTCAGAATTTCAGCTTCATACATAGTCCAATCCTATACTCCCACAGTAATCCAAATTCCAAATTTTAGGATTCCACCCCTGCTGATTCACCCAAATACAAATTATTCTTAATTTAGTATATTTTCGTATATATACAGGCATGTCACAGAAGTTTTACGAAATCGATTTATTTCACCTTTTCCAAATCGTTACGATTTGCTTTTGCTTCTTCAGCACTCGTACGTTTTGACTATTCCGGAAAAAAAATCATTTCACATTTTTGAAATAAAAATATGGTAACTCCATGAAAAAAAAAGTCGTAAACAAATTATTGACAATTAAAAAAGGAGTTTAAATTGTTTTTTATAATATAAACACCAAAAGTAAAAATGCCAGGGGCTTCAATACTTGCTGTAATGGATGAAGAAATAAATCAGCGGTCTACTGAAAAAAATTCGTCGCCGGACATTGAGGAACGCATCAGATCCTTTATCTCACTCAAATGCAGAGTAAGGATCCACCATTTTTAGTCCATTGTGTAAATAATGTAAAGTTAAGAACGAGTCGTATTTGCTTTTTCCTGTTCTACAGCATATTTAAGAGTTTCAAGTTCAACTATTTTGAGTTTCATTTCGTTCCGTTCACGCATTCTCTTTTGTATTTCAATATTATGTAACTGCTCTTCCACATACTTTTTTTCCAGGATGTTACAAAGTCTGTCCAACTTTTCAGTTTGTTTTTTCATTTCCTTACTGTTATCTTCTAGAATTTTACAAATTTTTTTCCAAGTTTTGTAAATGAGAATTTTCCTCAACTAAAAGCGCATTTAGATCTTGCTTTGAGGGAGTTCTTGCCCGGGGTCTTTTTACTGCAGGCGTGGGTTTTGCTTTTGTTAGGCTACCCGACACTTGTGTTATTGGTGTAGATGGCGGAGAACACGATAAGCTTTTATTTCTAAGTCGTTTTTGAATAGGTGTTCGCGAACGGTTTTCTTCCAATGTTGGTGTTCTTGGATCAATTGCCAATGTAGAAACATTTTTAAAAGCAGCTGGAATGCATGATCTTGGTCTATCTTTTTTATTTAAAATCGAAGTGGTCTGCTTTGAAGTTGAGGGTGATAAATTAAGCTCTTCGTTTTCAGATTCACTTAAAACTAATTGACTTGATTTTCGAGTTCTTGGAATATGTGTAGATGATGACGAATCAAAGTTTTCTTTTTCAGAACAACTGAGGTCTAATTCACTTACAAAATCCGCAAAGCTTACTGCACCACCAACTCCATCGACACTTTTATACAATCCGCAAATTCTGATTAAACTGTTCTCGTGTTCACTGAAAACATATTGATTGATATCACCACCACCAGTTCCTCGCAAGTCCTTTTTATTATTTTTCATCATGGATTAGAAAAATAATAGATTTTTTGTAAAATAAATTCCAAAAACATGTTCATTCTAAGAGAATTTGGTTAATACAATATTTTCTGTTAAATGTATGTGTTTTCTGTTTATTTTTTACGTTAAAATCACTAAACATTTCAATTTCACCCTGCTTTTTGAAAGTGATATCAAAACGCAAAATTTTTGCGTTTTCCGTTTTTTAGAGAAGCTAAAATCGTTTTCGTTTTCACTCTTGAACGATTTTACATTCTGTGACATGCCTGATAATTACAAATTTCTAAAACTACCAATATATCCCAATCCTTAACTCCGACAGTAATCTTATTTCCAATTTTCAGGATACCAGTTCTATTGGTTCACCCAAATCCAAATTGTACGAAATTTTGTATCATTTAGTACACTTAAGTACAATTTGTCATAACTACCTACATTATACAGTCCAAAAGAAATCTTTTTTTTCAAATTTCAGGATTCCAACTCAATTGGTTCTTCCAAAAAATCATCAAAATCTTTCAATTTTCAGTTTACCAGAGATATCAGTAAAACCATTGCACAATGGACCCACATCCCATTTAGTCGTCCAAAACTATTTCAATAGCTCCAAGTGTAAACCCTAGAAAGCAACAACGACCTCAATATCAACACTATCCCTTCATTCCTTTAGTTCAACTTTCAGAAAAATTTTAGTACTCAGCCAACACCAGCCACCAATAGCGACCTCAATATAAAATCTCCGGATTTCAGCTTTATTCCTACACCCAATACCAAATTTAGTACTATTTAGTACTTTTCGTACAATCGTGGTACACATTTCCCAAACCACCTCCATATCGCAATTCCAGATACCAACAGAGACTTAAATATCAAATTTGACGATTTCATTTATATCCTTTCTCTCAATACGAAATGTAGTAAGTGTAGTACTTCTCGTACAAATATAGGACGCATTTCCAAATCACAGCGAAATCTCAAACACAGTAATCGAAATATCAAATTTCAGAACTTTATCACTATCCCTTCACGCAATAGCAAATATAGTACCATTCAGTATTTTTCGTACAATTATAGTACACATTTCCGCAACCACCTCCATATGTCCAGGTTACACATACATAACCCAATACCAAATTCCTTTCCAAGCTTGATTTTTTCATACCAAATTTCTTTTAGTTAACATAATACCAAATGATACCATTTGAATTATCAGTCCACACGGTATTCACAATGACCCTTCAATTTTGTTGGAAAATAATGGTAATTCTATTGAAAAGCGCATATAACATATCTAATTCAATATTAATCCACAAATGAACAAATAAATGCAAGTAATGCGAAAAAAATACAATCTTTGACGTCTTTCAATCTTGGAACTACTAACATTAAAAATATGTTTGCAATACATGTAAAAGACAAGATGCTTTAATCCTCAACATATTTTGTTTTTATACCAATTTCTAAAGACGTATATTTCATTTAATACTTACAGTTTTCCATATCCGCACCACAAGCTCCTGTAGATTGGATCTTGAGCGACTTTATTATTAGTTTAAAACGGGTAACCTGTGTGGAAAAGGAATTATAGTGAGAAAATAATTTTTTTTAAGATAAAACTTATTTAATAGTAAAACCATGGTACAATGAAGAGAAGGTAGGTCAACTTTGAAAAAATTACAAGTATAGAGGTCTACCTGTTTGGCTTGTAATGTCAAAATTAGTATCAAAACAATAAAAAATCAAACAACTTGTTGCATTTATTTTGAATAAATAATTAAAAACCGCGATAACTGAATGAAAGGTCAACACTTATTTTCAAAATTATGTACTATATATCCCTAAAGGATTATTTCGCTACAAAAACTCTAGATATTGTCGATGCATACGTTGAAATAAACATTTTGAAAACACCCGAATTTGAATATTTTCTGAACAATTTTTTTGTTATTGAAAAGAAAACACATACATAAACAAATAAAGATGACATATTAAGCCAAGAAAATAAAAAAATTGAAATCATATGGTATCATAGCCCTACCTTGATATCATTGTACCATGAGTAAAACTAGTAGTTGTCCTCAGAATATTTTTTTGACATTTAGACCTCATATCCATTGCATTATAAATACCGGTCCGCAATTGTTGAAATGCTGTATAGTTCCTTTATGTTATAACATGTGGAAAATGTTCCCTGATAGAATTAAATGTAATATTGGCAGATAGAAATAAGTATTAGCAACGGGACAGAATGCTTGAATCAATTTCGCCGGATTTATTGTAGGGATTTCAGCCAATATCCTTTTAAAAACTTCCAGGATAAATCCCCCTTTGTAATTATATTTCAAAACGAATTCTCTTCAAATTTTCAAGCAGTATCTTATGTCATTATTCAGAAGGTATCCTTTAAAATGTTCAGGCAGCTTCCATTTAAGTTTTCCAGTATCTTTTTAAGTTATTATTTTCAAATGGATAGAATGGTTTAAAATATGTCTCTTATGGCAAAAATCAAAAAATTCTACAGTATGAATTTATTTTTCAAAAACAAAATTTTCATTGGTTTCTGTATTTTTTTAAAAACATAATTGTTTCAAAATATGTAAAGTGATTACAAGAAAGAAGTCGCAAGGTATTAAACATCAACATCCCGGCGACCAATTGCAATAACTTCTTAGAAATATAACGGGGTCCTAACGGACCCGTACTGCAGCCTTGTTATATCTTAAGTCATATGGATATGTCTCTTGATACGGCCAAAACGTGTCTCATCGAAAGAACAGTTTTAGACAACGGGTCCCTATGGACTAAATTCGTTTCAGAACATTTGGAGTAGATCTGGATGTATCGTCCGTCTGAGTGGGGCGCACGATAACTCCAAAAAAATTTTCTAAAAATCAACAAAAGAAGTTCCTTCTGAGCACTTTATACCCTGGAAGGGTATTGTCAATATAGAGAAGAGAATTGTCAAAATAGGTCCACTATATTGTATAGCTCACATACAACGGTGCAACTTGTTCGATATCAAAAAGGAAAAATGCGTTATTGTAGAAAAAATGTTACATTCTTGCAGTTCTGCAACAGAACATATATATACTACAAGTTTGATTGGGCCAAAACGTTTGTAACATATCGAAATATTGGTCCCAGACCCACGATGTTTTATATCGATCTTCCTATTTCGCCGAGCTGATACGTATTACATATTAAGTCACAAGAAAAGACCACTCGACGCGAATGGACCACAACGTCTGTGTGAAAAATTCCAAAAGGTCAATTCAACCACGAATACTTTTTTCTACTGAAAGTCACTTTCCGACAAAATCACTAGAACATAAATAATTGCTGATTTTGTAGATTGTTCTGAAATCGGAGATATACCATAAATTACTCACGATATTTTTATACCCTACACCAAACTGTGGGTATTATGTTTTTGTGCATTTGTTTGTAACATGGAGAGGAAGCGAGATATATCCATAGTTACTTTTGAGGATCTTCTTTCTGAGTTAATTTATGCATGTCAGTCCGTCCCTCTGTCCATGTCTTTTTGTGATTGAGATTAAATTTTCCAAACAATATTTGTTTGGCCCAATGACAAGCCCTATTGAAATTGTTAAGAATCCAATCAAATTTAGATATAGCTCCCATACATAGATCTTCAACCGATTTCAGGTTTATTCTACACCGAATGGCTAATATTAGCCCAAATGGACATAATTGTGCACTTCCGAAGAAATTCAACCTAGAAACAAGTACATTACATATTTGTGAAAATCGGTTCAGATATAGAGGGACGGACTGACATGCATAAATTAACTCAGAAAGAAGATCCTCAAAAGTAACTATGGATATATCTCGCTTCCTCTCCATGTTACAAACAAATGCACAAAAACGTAATACCCACAGTTTGGTGTAGGGTATAAAAATATCGTGAGTAATTTACCTCCATAGCTATAGCTCCCATATATATGTTTCAACCGATTTCATGTTCAAGTCCCTCACATGCGTAATATGCACTCCATAACATGGTTATTCGATGTCGGACATCAGATACAGCTCAAAAATACCTCTGTCTAAATCTATCTATTCAGATTTTTATATAACTTCGATTTTACGATTACTGCCCACAATATATGTAATATCAACCCAATTGGATAATTTTTTTCATATTCAACCGAATTGAATTTGGAGAAAATCAGTCCGGTATATATATTGCTCCTATAAATATTTTTTAATATAATCGAAGTCATATCATGCACTATACAGCAATGTTATTTGGTACTAGAGGTACAAAAGCCTCCGTCAAATTTGTTGATAATCGATTCAGAATTGGATATAGTACCCAAATCGTGGCTACTCTAAGGCCATGATACACATTCAAATAAGGTTCATGGTTGGTATGATCTACTTCACATAAATGCCCAATATAAATTTCTTTCGTTACAGAAGCTCTACTAAATACACCGTCCCTCTGTACGTCTAGAGTCAAAACGAATAAAGATAGGAAGCTAACAATTTTGCATAGATCAGTATTTTGTCTGCAGGCGAATATGGGCTATATAGGTCCACGATTTCGTATAGCGCCCATATAACGGTACCCCCCGATATTCAGTATTTAAATGATTGTAGCCAAATTTTTTCACAAAAACTATCTGAAAATCCACAAAAGGAGTTCGTTCTGAGTACTTTACCCCCTGAGAGGGTATTGTCTATATAGATCAACGATGTGGTATATTCCATATCCATATAACGGTACCTCCCTATATTCGGTATTTTGATGATTTTAGCTACATTTTTCAATGGAATTGTCTAAAAGTCCACACTCGAAGTTCTTTCTAAGTACTTTACACCTTGGAAGAGAAATGTCTGTATAGCTCCACGTCTTCGTATAGCCTTCATATAAGGATACCTCTCAATATTCGGTATTTTCATGATTTTAGCGATATTATTAACAGGAGTTGTTCCAAGTTTCGTATTTAGAGTTCGTAATGGGTACAACAGCCTATGACAAAAAATTGTGTATCCAGGTCTTCGTATAGGCCCGATATATCAGTACCTCCCTATATTTGGTATTTTGACGATTTTAGGTACAATATTCACTGAAATTGTTTGAAATTTCGTATTTGAAGTTCCTGATATGTACTACAGCCTGTGACAGATATTTGTGTGCGCAGCTCCAGGTCTTCGTATAGGGTCGATATAAAAGTACTTTCTGATATTCGGTAATTCAATGATTTTGACCACATTATTCACTAAATTTCATTTCAAATTTCGTATTTAAATATGGTAATGGCCTATGACAAAAGTTGCCTATACAAGTCCACGTCTTCGTATAGACCCCAAAATAATGGCAATATTTGGTATTTTTAAGATTTTAAAAGGATTTTTGACGGATTTTATTGTTTTCAAAATTTCCAAAATGGTGGAGGGTGTTCAAAATTCGGTCTGGCCGAAGTTACTTGTTATACCCTACAACACAAGGAGGTCAGGGTATTATATCTCTGTGCATTTGTTTGTAACAGGCAAAATGAAACGAGATAGACCCATAGTTCCTTTTGATGATCTGCATAGAAACACCTTCTAAGTCGATTTATGCATGTCCGTCCGTCTGTCCATGTATTTTTGTAAACAAAGTACAGTTCGCATTTATTGCCCTATCGAGATGAAATTTTGCACAAATCATTTGTTTGGCCCAGGACGAACCCTATTGAAATTGGAGATAATCGGTCAAAATTTAGATATAGCTCCCATATATATCTTCGTCCGATTTGCCTTTTATTGTGCACCAAACGTGTAACATCAGTCCGATTTGTATGCAATTTTTTATATACAACCAAATTAGGCCTAAAAATAAGTATGCCAAATTTGATCGAAATCGGTTCAGATACGGCTATAGCTCCCATATATATTGTTCATCCGATTTGTTTTTTTTTCCTCCGCAGCCATAATATGCACTCTGTAACAACAATATTTGGGAAAATATATCAAATACATCTCAGAAATACATTTGCTAAATTTTATCGAGATCGGTTCAGATTTGGATATAGCTCCCATATATAACTTCGTCCGATTTACCTTTTATTGTGCACAAAACGTCTAATATTTGTCAAATGGGATGGAATTTGGCACTTACGACCGAATTGAGTCTAGAAGGTAGTATGTCAAATTTGGTGAAGATCGGTTCAGACATAGCTATAGCTCCCATCCCATTTGGACAAATATTAGACGTTTGGTGCACAATAAAAGGTAAATCGGGCGAAGTTATGTATGGGAGATATATCCAAATCTGGACCAATCTCGAGCTGTATTTGATATATTTCCCCAAATATTGTTGTTACAGAGTGCATATTACGGTTGCGGAGGACAAAAATAACAAATCGGATGAGCAATATATATGGGAGCTATAGCTATATCTGAACCTATTTCCATCAAATTTGGCATACTTATTTTCAGGTCTAATTCGATCGTATGTGCAAAATTCCATACTATTCCGGCCGATATTACACGTTTGGTGGACAATGAAAGGCAAATCGGACGAAGATATACACTGGTGGCCAAAACTAAAGCAACTGAAATTACAAGGAGAATGAATGCCCTGTAACTTTTTCTAAAATTAAGAAAATGAGAAAGTTTTTTTGTTTTAAATTAGGTACTTTATTCACTTTTTAAAATAATGTTTGGTAAATCAATTAACTCGATTTTGGCTTGGATCAAATTTCAGATCATTAAGCTCGTCTCGAAAGAGAAAACAAACACATAAATCATAAAACATATGATCTTCTCCTTAACAAGGCAAAACTCAAAAGCAACTTTGTTGTACATTCATATCACCGCTGCAATTTCAGTTGTTTTTACTGTGATATTTATCTCTTTTTGCTTCCTTCGATAATTTCGCTTGTCATAAATCCTTTTTGAGAAGTTTTTTACAACAGTATGTGTTTTTCTTTTCGTTTTTTAAGTACTACCCAAAAAAATTTTAAAAATGGCTAAAAGCAAATACAATACCTGAATAAAACAGCAAATTATCAGTGACTATCAAAACAATATATCACAGAAAATGATTTCCGATTATGTGATTTCATAATTATTTCTGTATACTAAGTCAGTTTTTTGAAACTGGATCAGTAGTAACAGTCTATAACGGATGAAGGCCGTAAAAAGCTTCAGCCCGTACTGATCCACAAATTGTGTGAGAAATAAAAAACAACTATTTAAGAGTTCAACTGGATTGGTGAGAGAGCAATCATTGGATATAAGCTCGAGATCAGTGCGTAGGCGAGTAGTGGCCGCTGGTCTGCATGCCCGTAAGACAACAAAAAACCATTTATATCTGAAAAAATCAAAAAGGCTTTCGGAAACGATAATATTAAGTGGAATCAAGCTCAATAGCAAAAACATTATTTCTGGGATGAGTCTACTTTTAATATTAAAGGCTCAGACGTGAAACATTTTACGGTGAGAAGGCCAAAAAATGAAGGACTCAAGCCGCAGTGTTGCAAAGGTACAGTGAAGTATGAGGGAGGGTCAAAAATGGCGAGGCGCTGTTTTTCCTTCTATGGACTTGGGCCTATCCATAAAATAAAGGAAGTTGTGGATCGGTTTGTTTACAAAGATGTGTTGGGCATCACGCTCAGTAAAATATTCGGCTGATTTGGGTGTTTCAGCATGACAAGGACCCCAAACTTGTATCAGAACTTGTCAAATATTGGTTGCGGGAGTCAAAAATTCATGTTTTGTTATGGCCGGCACAATCACCTGACCTAAACTCCTTAGAAAACCTTTGGAGTATCGTAGATAGGAAGATCAAGAGAGATTCGGAAATAAATAAGCACAACATTTTCTAAAGAATTCGGGGTGCCTGGGAAAGCACACCCAAGGATCAAATTGAGCGTGTTATAGATTCAATGCCTCGTAGGTGTGCAGCGGCTATCAAAAATAATGGTTATGCTATCGACTACTAGCCAAAATTTAATTATTTTAAAATAAAAAATCAAAAGTTGCTTTAGTTTTGACCAAGCAAAAATTGGGTCAGTTTAGTTTTCCACATATTATTTTTCGTTCAAAATTATTTTTGTATTTTTATTTTTAGTTTCTTAACAGTGAATTAAAACCCTGATTTAAAACTGGAAAAATAATTACGATTTGTTTATTTTTGTAAAAGTTACAGAACTTTTATTGTCTTTGCGATTTAAGTTGCTTTAGTTTTGGCCACCAGTGTATATGGGAGCTACATCTTAATGTTGACCGATTATCTCCAATTTCAATAGGGTTCGTCCTTGGGCCAAACAAATGATCTGTGCAAAATTTCATATGTATAGGACAATAAATGCGAACTGTAGTTTTTTTACAAAAATACATGGACGGACAGACGGACGGCATAAATCGACTCAGAATGTGTCGCCTCAGAATGTGATTCTATGCAGATCATCAAAAGGAACTATGGGTCTATCTCGTTTCCTTTTGCCTGTTACAAACAAATGCACAAAGACATAATACCCTGACCATCTTGTGGTGTAGGTTATAAAAATGTTAAATTTTATGAAAACAAAACTTCCGATAAAAAATTAAAGTTTTTCCTTATTAATGCATTGTTGATTACTTGTTTTGTAAATCTCTCGATGTATTTTTTTTTTTTAGAATTTGTACTTGTGTTTGGCTTTATCACAACAACATCAGCCGTCAACCATCAGCCAGCCAGCCATTCAGTAATCCCATAATCTTCTCGGTTTTGCTTTGTTGTCGCTGAAAGTGTTGTACACAACGATTTTCTTCGCCCAATTCAAATACATACATACACATTCACTTGCATACACCCACAATGAAGCTGCCCTTTATGACCATGACAACTCAAAAGCTGGAGTATACAAAGGAAATTATCCTTCAAGAATGATGTTGTTTTCATTGCCTGTCTAATTTCTTGGCCAAGAGTGATAGAGAGAGAGAGAGAGAGTAACTTGAGTTGTCAAGAGAAAATGTTAATATTGTCGGTTAAGTCTGGTCAGTGTAAACAAGTAAATGTTTATAAATTCACTCTAGGGTAATTAAGTGCTTTTTTAATAACGCAATTTATTTTGTTTACATGTTGTTGTTGTTGCTCTCAAACATTGTTGGGGAGAAAGTACAGTGGAAGAGGGACAAACGAAACAATCTATGTATATAACAAGTAAAGAAGCAGCTAAGTTCAGCCGAACTTTTATACCCTCCATCATTCGAAAGGAACTTTCAACATTTTTTTCGTACTTATACCCATGCAAACCATAAATGCGATCTGTATATGATATCCGGATATCCTAACTACATACTTTTGTTAGATGTAGAAATATTACCAAATGTTTAATTCAAAATGAAAATATGCCAAAAATATGACAAAATTGAAAAAATATGAAAAATGTTACAAAATCAATATTTTCATCTTTAGTCGATTGGTCTATAATTGCGACCTGTATAGCTACTGCAAAATCCGACATTTTTTCAGTATTTGGTCCATTTCAACCCCTAAACATTTGGCGATCATCTCTAAAAGAAATAGGGTTCTATTCTGACATTAACCCCACCTACATTTTAAATTTCGTGAAGATCGGGCCATAATTGCGACCTGTAGAGTGATTACAAATTAACATGGACAGACGGACAGACGGACGGACGGACATACATAGCTAGATCGACTCAGCTCGGGGAGCTAGGAAGATCCATATATACTTTCCTATATGGGAAACCAATATTTCGAGGTGTTACATAAATTCTGGCCCAATCAAACTTATAATACCCCCAACACATAGTGTTGTAGGGTATAAATATTTATTGGAGCAACACATATACCGAACCCAGATTCACCACATGGAAAATTTCGGTTAAATATCAAAAAATATATCCAATGTGGGCTGATATTACATATATGGTCGACAATAACCGTAAACTCGGATTAAGATGTATATCGAAGGTGTATAAAAATCTGATACGATCTCGATACAGTTTGGCAGAGGTATTTTCGAGATGTATATGATGTGCGATATTAAATATCATTGTTGTGGAGTGCAAATTACGCATGTGAGGAACTTATACACCATATCGAATGAAACATAAATAGGGTAGCTATAGCTATATCTGAACCGTTTTTTTTTCAATTTTGATGTACTTACTTCTAGACTGCATTCGGTCGGATTTTCCAAAATTCAGGATATTAGGGTTGATATGAAAATTATTAAAGTGACAGCTCATTATATTGCTTACAAGCATACAAAAGTATTTTGGTGAGGATTTTCAAGAAAAAAAAAGTTATTCGTTATGGACTTTAAGCGTGATAGTATGATTTCTTTATATTTGGCTGGAAAACCGCAAGTGGCTATCGTTAGAGCACTCCAGCATTTAAATGTGATTAAAACTTTTATGTCTCGTACCATCGCTGGTTACCGTGATACTGATAGTGTAGCCCGATGTCAAGGAAGTGGACGGAAGAAAACAGCAACATCAGCAGAAATGGTTCGAAAAGTAAAGAAGCTACTTGATCGAAACCCGCGTCGCAGTGGCCGAAAAATAGCTCGTGAGCTGAACATATCACAATACTCCATTCGGCAAATATTGAAAAATGAGCTCGGGGTAAAGACATTGAAATTCCAACAAGTAAAAAGCTGTATGTTCGGCCGGGCCGAACTTTGAATACCATCGACCATTTGGTACAAATTTAACAATTTTCAAAAAAAAAAAAAAAATAAATAATAAAATCCGTTAAAAATTCTGTTAAAATCTTAAAAATACCGAATGTAGCCATATATTAGGGTCTATACGACGACGTGGATCTGCATAGGCAACTTTTGTCATAAGCTATTACAATATTCAAATGCGAAACTTGAAATGATCAAAATACCGAATATCGGGAAAAACCGTTATATGGGGGTTATACGAACAAGTGGACCTGCACTGACAATTTTATGTCATAGGCTGTAGTATCATTGCGAACTTCAAATACCACAATTAAAACAATTCCGGTAACTAATGTCGCTAAAATCATCAAAATACCGAATATCTGGAGGTACCGTTATATAATGGCTATACGAAGACGTGGACCTACATGGCCCATTTTCAATACCAAAAGTCATGCAGACATAATACACATTTGAGTAAAATTTTTACAACCTACTTCATTTCGTTCGGAAACTAGAGTGATTTCCACAGACGGACGGACATAGAATTTTATGCTGATATATACACATTGTGGGGTCTAAAATGTATATTTCGAAGTGTTACAAACGGATTGACAAACTAAATATACCCTCCATACTATGGTGGAGGGTATAAAAAGTGCAAAAATTACAACGCAGAAAGAAAATAGACTCAAAAGAGCTAAAGAGTTGCAGTTTGTAAACAAACAAAATGATTTTTTTTACTTGCCAAAGAGGTCATCTGAAAATGTGCACCTTCGGTTGCCCACCAGAACTCAAGCGCCGGCCATGGTGATGGTGTGAGCCGATGGTCGCTCTGGCATCAGAATAAATGACGAATATAATCGCGAAAATATTCTGGGGGTGGCCCTCCAGACCTTGGACATTCCAACAGGACTCAGCATAATAGCACTGCCACCCAAGAATGGTTACAAAATGAGATTCCTCGCTTCATTTCCAGCGCACAATGGCCACCAAAATCTCCGGATACCAATCCGTTCGTCTATTGTTTCTGGAGTATTTTATAAAGCAAGGTTGGCACTAAAAAATACCAAAGTGTCAATCACCTCAAGCAAGCGCTTCGCCGGAAATAGGCAAAAATACCGAGCCGCATTCGGGCAGCGTGTGATGGTTTCATTGGCCGTTTGAAGGCCATAATTCGTGCCAAAGGTGACCAATTCGAACAAATCTAAACTTATTCTAAAATTTGATTCTATTTCCGAAATTTTTGCTTTCATTCAATAAAATTTAAAAAAAAATGTAAAAATTATGGCGTTTGACTTTGTTGCAGTTATTTTTATTTCACTCTGTATATGGGAGCCATAGCTATATCTGAACCAATTCTCACTAAATTTGAAGTACTTATTTCTAGACTGAATTGGGTCGGATGTACCGCAATGCAGGACTCTTGGACAGATATTGGCCATTTCATAGACAATTAACCCGAAATCGGTTGAAGATACCACTTACCACTATGTGGTGTATGGTATAAAATCAGGCGGATTATATAAATTACATTGTTAAACAAGTAAGCAAAGGCTATAGTCGTGCGGGGCCGACCATGTGATACCCTACAACACTACAATATGTTAGAAGAACCTTTATGTCCAAATCCATTTTGGAAGATTTCGCTTTTGAAATTATGACACGGAGCACCGCCCAGATATTACCCCTAGCAGTTTGAACAGGGACATTTGCCCAATATTTACGCACTCCATCGTGCTGTTAGTCGGAGTGGTCCATTTTACAGCTATATAATCCAAAATGCTAGAATTCTTCCGTGTCCTTAACTCCCCTCTCAGGCGTGTCGATTTGCTTCAAGTGTGTAATCAGGAATTTTTTTCTGTTTTTGGTTAATTTCAACCCCTAAATATATTGGGACATATAGGTCCTTCTGAACCTAACCCTATCCTTGTGAAAATTATCTCGAGGATCGGTCGATAATTGCAATTTGTATATAACCCAATAACCCCAACCTGTGTTGTAAGGTGAAAAAGTATTACAAAATATACACTTCAATATTAAGTCAAATTGAAAAAAAATGAAAAAATAAAAAATGTCACAAAATACTACAAAATCTGTATTAACACCATTATTGTCATTTTTATGCGATTTTTAAGGTTTTATTCTTTTATGCCAAAAGGGCATTCTGAATTGACAAAATTTGTCAAAATCGGTCCAGCCATTTTTGAGATATAGCTAGCTGACATCCCCTTCCTTTGTATATACACAATGTATATATTTCGCTATATATATCCGATATATTTACTATCGGCATCTACGTAACGGTCAGAATTGACCTGTTCGTCTTTTGTGATTAAAAGTATTCGCGGTTTAATGGAAATTTTGAGTTTTATTTAACACAAATGTTATGGTCTGTTTCACCCACTAAATATTACCCGATGACCATCAAAATTGGAAGACTTCTGCCCAGCCCTAATCTCAAGCCACATGCCAACTTCTGCGTCGATTGGTCCATAATTGCGACCTGTAGAGCCACTGCAAAATCAGGAAATTTTTCAGTTTTTGGTCCATTTCAACCCCTAAATATTATGCGATCATTTCCAAAAAGAATAGGGTTCTATTCTGACCCTATCCCCACCTACATTCAAAATTTCGTGATGATCGGTCCATAATTGCGACCTGTAGAGTTATTACAAATTAGCATGAACAGACGGACACATAGTGTTGTAGGGTATAAAAAGATTGGAAAACAACTTACAGTACGTTGCGATCACCGAATTTTATAAGCCAAGTAGATTCAAATTCCCAAATTCCCTGTCAAAGGCTGTAATTCATATTAATAAATACATTGAAGATAAATATTAGAAATTTTGAACAAAATTGAGAAAATTCGACAGACATTTTGTATAATTAATGGATTTCAAATAATATCTCGGTATGGAAAATCTTGCTATTGAAAAATAATATTTTCACACATCAAACCCCCGTTCAATCCCAAAACATGCCACATGAAAATGTCCACCTTTAATAGGTAATGCAACAAATTAAATGATATTGGCTTACACGAGCACCCATACACACACTGATAACAAAACCACCACAAACAACAAAAACCACTACCGGCTCCCGTTTACCAACAAAGTATAAACTGCAACATTTATTGCTACTATTAAAGGATAACAAAACATGAGCTTATGATGCTCACAGTCTCATACGTGTTACTGGAAAAGTTTATGCTTTTCTTTGATAGAGAGTGAATTCCATGGAAATGAAAACTCAATAGATAATTGAGGGGTATGCATTTTCATGGAATTTTGTATTTCGGTGTAGAATACTAGGATTAGTTTTTAACCAATAGTTATAGTTGGAATTTTCTATGCAATTTGTATAGATATCTCTTTAATTACAGTAAAAGCTCATGGTGGGAATAGAGAGATTCACAACTAGTAAGGAAAGGAAAATCAGTAAAAAAAACCAGTAAGGAAAGCTCAGAAGTCGGGCGGGGCCGACTTTATGATACCCTACACCACTATGCATATTTAGTAGAGCTCTCGTAAAAAGGTTTATACAGGGCATTTCAGAGCTCTATGAGATATTTGGTACAAAATCAAAATCTATCTAATTCTATCGTGCATTTTACGAACTATAGCTATCTCTGAACCGGGTTTCTCCAAATTTTACGTATTAGCTTCTAGACTGGGGATTTGGGCTGATATTGACCATTTAGTGCACATTTAACCCGAAATCGGATGAAGATATATATGAGAGATATATCCAAATCTGAACCGATTTCGATAAAATTTAAAACAGCTATTCCTGTGCTTCATCTAATACGTGGTACCAAATATCACGTTTGTGGATTGGGACTATATTACGAATGTATGGGACTAAAACTCTAAATCGGATGAAACATATATATGGTTACTATATCTATATCTGAACCGATTTTCACTAAATTTGATATACTTGCTTCTAGGCTGAATTTGGTCCGATGTACTAAAATTCAGTCCATTTGGACTTATATCGGCCATTTGGTGCACAATTAACCCGAAATCGGATGAAGATATATATGGGAGCTATATCCAAATCTGAACCGATTTCGATAAAATTACAAACAGCTATTTCTGGGCTGTATCTTATATCTGGTACCAAATATCATTCTTGTGGAGTGCATATTACGAATGTGAGAGGCTTAAACACCAAATCGGATGAAAGAAATATATGGGAGCTATAGCTATATCTGAACCGATTTTCTCCAAATTTGATATACTTGCTTCTAGGCCGAACTCGGTTGGGTGTGCCAAAATTCAGGTAATTTGGACTGATAGTGGATATTTGGTGCACATTTAACCCGAAATCGGATGAAGATATATATGGGAGCTATATCTAAATTTGATTCGATTCTCACCAATTTCAATAGGGTTCGTCCTTGGGCCAAAAAAATATTGTTTGGAAAATTTCATCTCAATCGGATAATAAATGCGACCTGCATTTTGTTCACAAGAATACATGGACAGACGGACAGACGGACTGACATGCATAAATCGACTCAGAAAGTGATTCTATGAAGGTTCTCAAAAGTAACTATGGGTCTATCTCGTTTCCTTCTCCATGTTACAAACAAATGCACAAAGACATAATACCCTTACCACTATGTGGTGTAGGGTATAAAAAGGCCCAAAGACGAGCGTGGCCGACTTTATGATACTCCACACCAATTTGCATATTTAATAGGCAAATAAACGTTTTTCTGGGGAATTGATGATCGTTTTTGAATGATATGGCTCTAAAGAAGTTATAATTTAAAACCGAAAGGAATTAATACATGTAAGTATATCATCCTCTTAATCGATTTCTACTAAGCTTGAGCTGATATTACACTATTTAGGCACAATAAACGTGATATCGGATGTAGATATATATGGAAGCTATATCCAAATCTGAACAGAGGCAGAGGTATTTCTTTGCTGTAACTGAATATCTTTGCTGTGGAGATCATTTTACGGGTGTGAGGGACTTAAATACAAAATTAGATGAAACATATACATGGGACCCTTAGCTACAGGGTGTGATAACAAAAAACTACAACAAAGTCAAACGCCATAATTTTTACATTTCTTTAAAAACAATTATTGAATAAAAGCAAAAAATGTCGCAAATAGCATCAAATTTTAGAATAAGTTTAGATTTGTTCGAATCGGTCCCCTGTGGCACGAATTATGGCCTTCAAACGGCCAATGAAACCGTCACACCGAATCTTGCTCTGTGGTATTTTGGCCCATTTCCGGCGAATCGCTTACTTGAGGTGATCGACACTTTGGTATTTTTTAGTGCCAACCTTGCTTTCCAAAATTCTCCAGACACGGATTGGTATCCGGAGATTTTGGTGGTCATTGTGCGCTGAAAATGAAGCGTGAAACCTCATTTTGTAACCATTATTGGGTGGCGCGTGTTTAGTGCGATGGTGCTGAGTCCTGTTGTTTGACATTCTGCGGCCAAAATGTTTGTGTGCCCAAGACTTTAATAAACCCTACAGAATATTTTCGCGATAATATTCAGGATTTATTCTGATGCCACGGTCGATTAATACGAGCGGTGAGAGACCATCGGAGACCTGTTATGGCGGCCCACACCACCACCATGGCCGGCGCTTGAGTTCTGGTGGCCAACCGAAGGTGCACATTTTTAGCTGACCTCTTTGGCAAGTAAACACGACCATTTTGTTTTCTTACAAACTGCTGGACAACGAATGTTTGCTCATCGGAGAAAACCAAATTCCGCAGTTCACCACTTTCGGCAAAGCCAAACAACTCTTTAGCTCTTTTGAGTCTATTTTCTTTCTGTTGCGATGTAAGTACTTGCACATTTTGGAAGTTCAATGGATTTACTCCGAGCTCATTTTTCAATATTTTCCGAATGGAATATTGCGATATGTTCAGGTCACGAGCCATTTTTCGGCCTCTGCGACGCGGGTTTCGATCAAGTCGCTTCTTTACTTTTTGAACGATTTCTGTCGATGTTGCTGTTTTCTTCCGTCCACTTCCTTGACGTCGGGCTACGCTACCAGTATCACGGTAACGAGCGATGGTACGAGACCATAAAGATTTATTCACATTTAAATGCTGGAGTGCTTTAACGATAGCCATTTGTTGTTTTCCAGACAAAAATAAAGAAATCACTTTATCATGCTTGAATTCTACCACGAATAACTTTTTTTTCTGGACAAGTCTCACCAAAATGCTTTTGTGCCCTTGCAAACAATATAATGAGCTGTCACTGGAATAATTTTAACAGCTGTCGGGTGACTGGCTTAGAAATGACAGCAGTCTGAATTTGGTTTCAGTTTTTTCATCTTACCCTGTATGGTTCCTTCCTTCTCCATGTTACAAAAAAACGCACAAAGACATAAATACCTTTACCACTACGTAATGTAGGGTATAAACATTGAAATTTTACCACACAAAAATAATTTTATTATTATGGACTGCCATTGTACTGGGAAATTTTGTTGTTCAAATAAACGTTAGTTTTATATTTGCCACAAATATTGGCGCCATTAACAAAACTGTCAAATACCATGAAAATTTGGTATGATAATAAAACAGAGCAAAACCAAGGGATTTGAAAACCACCCTCCATTATTACCTTTCTAACAATAATATTTTGGCATTACCTCACAGCCCCCTTCATCAGCAAAAATGTCACATGAAAATGTCAACCATTAGTTTGTGATGCAACAATTTAAATTTTATTGGCTTACATGCACACGCACACTGATAACTGATAACTGATTGCTGCTATTAAAGGATAACAAAACATGAGCTTATGATGCTCGCAGTCTCCCATATGTACGTGTTATTGCAGAAGTTCATGCTTTTCATTGATAGCGAATGATTTCCATGGAAATGGAAACTCAATAGATAATTGAGGGCTATGCATTTTCATGGAATTTTGTATTTTGTTGTAAAAGATGGGAATTATTCGTACTTTTATTTATGGAGGGAAAAGTGTGTACAATTCGTGAGAATATCTTTTTGCCAACACAGGTTTAAACAGCTTACGGGTGCTCCGTATTTTGTTTCATTGTCAAGCATCTTCAGTTTGAAATACAATTTAACCATGGAATCGTGTCACAAACGAACAATGCTTGCAAATCATTGACTTTTATTCAAAATGCAAGTTCTGTTAAGAAATTTCATTGTGCGCTTTTTATACCCTTCACCATACATAGTATGGAGGGTATATTGAGTTCGTCATTCCGTTTGTAACTCATCGAAATAATAATTTTAGACATAACACAGTATTTATATTCTTGATCAGCGTAAAATTCTAAAACGATTTAGGCCTGTCCGTCTGTTGTACTCACACTAGAGTCACAACGAATAAAGGTAGAAAGTTAAATTTTGCACAGATCAAATTTTTACAAATTTTGTCCACAATATCGTATGGCCCCCTTATGACGTTACCCATCCCGATATTCGGGGTTTCGACGATTGTAGCCAATTAAATTGTCTGAAAACCAACAAAAGGAGTCCCTCTGAGCACATTACCCCATTCAAGAGAATTGTCTATGTAGGTCCACGATATCGCATACCCCCATATAACAATACCTCCTTATATTCGGTATTTTAATAATTTTATCTACATTTTTCAATGGAATTGTCTAAAATTCCATACTAGCAGTTCTTTCTAAGCACTTTATCCACTGGAAGAGAAATTACTATATAGATCCAAGATATCTTATTTTAGCGACATTATTCACAGGAGTTGTTTTCAATTGCGTATTTAGAGTTTGTAATGGGAACTATAGTCTATGCCAGGTAATTGTCTATACAGGTCCAGATCTTCGTATAGCCCCCATATAACTGCACCTCCCGATATTCGGTATTTTGATGGTTTAAGCAACATTATTCACTGGAATTGTTTCAAATTTGATATTTAAGGTTCGCAATGAATCTACAGCCTACAACAGAAAATTGTCTGTGCAGGTCCACGTCTTAGCCCCCATATATCGGTACTTACAGATATTCGACACTTTAATGATTTTAGCGACATTATTCATCGGATTGTTTCAAATTTGGTATTTGAAGTTCTCAACGGATACTACAGCCTATGACAGAAAATTTTCTGCGCAGGTCAACGTTTTGGTATAGCCTCCATATAAGAGTACCTCCCTATATTCGGTATTTTGATGATTTTAGCGACATTATTCACTGGAATTATTTCAAATTTGAAGTTCGTAATGGACACTTCAGCCTATGAAAAAAAATTGTTTGTGCAGATCCACGTCTTCGTATAGGCCCCATATAATGGTACCCCCCGATATTCGGTATTTTGATGATTTTAGCGACATTATTAACCGGAATTGTTTCAAATTTAGTATTTGAAGTTCGTAATGGATACTACAGCCTATGCAAGAAAATTGTCTGTGCAGGACCACGTCTTCGTATAGCCCCCATAACGGTACCTCTCAACATTAGGTATTTTGATGATTTTAGCGACATCATTAACCGGAATTCTTTCAAATTTAGTATTTGAAGTTCGCAATGGATACTACAGCCTATGACAGAAAATTGTCTATGCAGGTCTTCGTCTTCGTATAGCCCCCATATATCAGTACCTCCCTATACTTGGTATTTTGACGATTTTAGGTACAATATTCACCGAAATTATTTGAGATGTCGTATTTGAAGTTCGTAATGGATGCTACAGCCTGTGACAGAAAATTGTCTATGCTGGTCCAGGACTTCGCACAGCTCCGATATAACGGTACATCCCCATATACGATATTTTGATGATTTTAGCTACATTATTCACCGTTTATTTCAAGTTTCGAATTTGAATATGGTAATGGCTTATGACAAACAATGCCTATGTAGGTCCACGTCGTATAGACCCCAATATAACTTCTATATTCGGTATTTTTAAGATTTTAACAGATTTTTTTAAGGATTTCATTTTTTGAAAATTTCCAAATTCGTTCCAAATGGTGGAGGGTATTCATGAATTTCAACATGTAAACTTTTTACACTAAAAAGTGTACTGTGGTGCATCTATCTATCCCATCTATCCATCGGTGACTCTCATTAAAATTTCAGAATTTCCATCGTTTTATCACAATTCCAATTCTTACCAAATTTGGTACCATATAGTACAGAAAAGTACGAATTTCCAAAGCTTCCTACATATTCCGATCCCAATTCCAGTATCATTTAAGAACATGTCTTCAATTTCAACTTTTGATTTTCAATAAGCCTTTAATGCATCTATCCTGCACTCCATCAGTGACTCTCATTAAAAATTTCCTAATTCCAGCTACATCGGTTCATCACAATTCCAGTTCGTTTCAAATTTGATACCAAATAGTACAGAAAAGTACGAATTTCCAAAGCTTCCTACATACTCCAATCCCAATTCCAAATTTGAGGATTCCATCCCTGCTGGTTCACTCGAATACAAATTGTACAAATCTTCAAAACTGCCTACATATCCCAATCCTTAACTCCGACAGTAATCTTATTTCCAATTTTCAGTATACAAGCTATATTGGTCCACCCAAATCCAAATTGTACGAAATTTAGAACCATGTAGTACATGATACATTCCAACAGAAATTATATTTTTAAGTTTCAGGATTCAACTATACCGGGTCACCCACATTTTAAATTGTACCAAATTTAGTACCACCTAGTACACAAAGGTACGGATTTCCAAAACTACCCACAATCCTCAGTCCTACAATGCAATAGTAAACTTATTTCCAAATTTTAGGATTCTAACTCTATTGGTTCACCCAAAATTTAAATTGTACCAAATTTAGTACCATTTAGTGCACATAAGTACGACTTTCCAAAACTACCTATATTCCTCAGTCCCAAAATGCAATAGTATTTATACCCTACACCACAAGGTGGTATTATGTCTTTGTGCATTTGCTTGTAACAGGCAAAAGGAAACGAGATAGACCCATACTTCCTTTTGATGATCTGCATAGAATCTCTTTCTGAGTTGATTTATGCATGTCAGTCCGTCTGTCCGTCCGTCTGGCTGTCCATGTATTTTTGTGAACAAAATGTAGGTCGCATTTATTATCCGATTGATATGAACTTTTCCAAACATTTGTTTGGCTCAAGGACGAACCCTATTGAAATTGGAGATAATCGGTAAAAATTTAGATATAGCTCCTATATATATCTTCGTCCGATTTTCCTTTTATTGTGCACCAAACGTGTAATATCAGCCCGAATAGTATGGAATTTTGCATATACAACCAAATTAGGCCTGAAAATAAGTATGCCAAATTTGATCGAAATCGGTTCAGATATAGCAATAGCTCCCATATATATTGTTCATCCGATTTGTTATTTTTGTCCACCGCCGCCGTAATATGCACTCTGCAACAACAATATTTGGGGAAATGTATCAAATACAGCTCAGAAATACATTTACTAAATTTTATCGAGATCGGTTCAGATTTGGATATAGCTCCCATATATAACTTCGTCCGATTTACCTTTTATTGTGCACCAAACGTCTAATATTTGTCCAAATGGGATGAAATTTGGCACATACGACCAAATTGAGGCTAAAAGATAGTATACCAAATTTGGTGAAGATCGGTTCAGATATAGCTATAGCTCTCATATATATTGTTCATCCGATTTGTATTTATTACCCACAGCCATAATATGCACTTCGTAACAACGATATTCAGGGAAATATATGAAACACAGCTCAAAAATATCTTTGCCAAATTTTATCGAGATCGGTTCATATTTGGATATAGCTCCCATATATATCTTTATCTGATTTCAAATTAATTTTGCAACAAATGGGCAATACAAGTCCGAGTAATAAAGGGGCTTTACCCAAACGTGGACCAAATACTCCAGCAATGTTATTAAACGACGTATTCGAACTTTGAAGAATTTGAGTTAATTTCGTAATTTCTACTCCCAGGAGTGTTAAATTGGCATAGAATCGAATCTCCCTTTACCCTTTTTCGGTGGAGGTTAGACACAAGACATAACATCCATTACAAACATAATATCCCACACAAGGATTATATTGATTTGTTATTTTTGCGCGATCAACAGCCAGACCTTTGAACTTCTTTAATTAAACCTCTGCTTAATTCGCCTGACCTTAACCATGTCGGCCTAGGGCCAAGTAATAGCCTTGACCTTTTGTTTAGATTACATTTGGAAATAGATTTCTGAGGAAAAGTGGCATTTTGAATTTTTAATTCGTTGGTTTTGTTTCACCAACCAATTCACATGATTTTCAATACGAATACAGTACCCTTCGTACGGTGTTGGTGTAATCAAAATAATTGAATGTTCTCAATTCTGTGAAATTCACCATTTTCTCGATTTTATAAATTCAGACAATGGTTTTTGCTTTACACAAATCGTTGGCTTGAAGTTTTTACTTTTCTTTTTGCGCTCTTCTCGTCGTCGTTTCCATGTCGGCACGCTTTCGTTTTCTAACAAATGACTTTTATTTGTTTGGGTTTTCCAGTGAAATATTTTCTTATCTTCTGACTTTTAAGGCTATCGCCATCGAACGCCAATACACCAATGTGTGTATGTGTGTGTGTGAATGTATGTCTCCTTTTTGATTATTTTATCCTTTCGCCCGAACAAAGACTATTTGTTTAATCAAGTTTGTTGTGGGAATTCACAACTTTCTTTCTTTCGTTTCATTCTTATTTGGGATTTTGGGACAATGGCGGTCATTTCATCATTACTCAATGTTGACACTTTTTATCGACGAGTATTTGTTGGTTTGGAATATTCGCCCATTAAAAGTCAAATTGGGAATAACTTTACAAAGGCTGTTGATGGTTAAACTTTAACGATTGTGTTATTTATGGTGGTCTATTTTAGATGTGATATCATTAATAACAATAATATAAAGTTAATGGTCTGCACACTTAAACTATTAGGAGGAATGAACTAAAGTTTATATGGGAATGATCAAGCAGAAGGCTACAACAACAAAAGTTTAATATTTCTAAACTTAATAAAGGCCTATTAGCTTCGTCCAATTTTAGCATTAGCTGGAGGATATTAGTAAAACTATTGCACAATGGACTCACATTCTGTCTTCTTCTGTCCAAAACTATTTCAATGTCTCCATATTTAAACCCTAGAAACCAACAGCGACCTCAATATCAAATTTCAGCTCTTTAGTGTCCCTCATTACCCAATTTTGTACCATTTAGTACAATTATAGTACGCATACACAAAACCAGCTCATTCCCTCAACCAAAGACTCCAACAGTGATATCCACATCGAATTACAGGAATTCAGTTATATTCCTCCAATCAATACCATATTTAGTACCATTTAGTACTTTTCGAACAATTGTAGTACGCATTTGCAAAACCACCATCAGATCTCACCATCAGATGCCAAGAGAGACCATAACATCAAATTTCGCGATTTCAACTATATCCCTTCATCAAATACCCAATTTAGTACCAGTTAGTACTTTTCGAACAATTATTGTACACATATCCAAAACACCACCAGATCTCAATTCAGAATATCAAGATATACCTTAATATCAAGTCAAATTTAAGGATTCCAGACCTGTCCCTTACCATACCAAATTTAAAAAAAAAAAATTAAAATTTAGTACTTTTCGAAATGAAATATTTCCGAAACCATCTACATATCTCAATTCCAGATACCAACAGAGATCTCAATATTAAATTTTAAGATTTTAGCACTATTACTTCACCCGATAATAAATTCAGTACCATTACTTTACGAACAATTATAGTACGAATTTGTAAAACCCCCACCAGATCTCAATCCCAAATACTAACAGCGACCTCAATATCGAATTTTGGGATTCCAGCTCTATTCCTTCAGCCAATGCCAAACATAGTAATATTTAGTACTTTTCGTACAATTATAATACACATTTCCGATACCGTCTCCAAATCTCAGTTCCAAATACCAAGAGAGAACTCAATATCAAATTTGAGAACTCCAGTCCTATTCTTTCACCCTATATCAAATTAAGTACCATTCAGTACTTTCCGTACAGTTATAGTACACATTTCCAAATCTACCATCAAATTTCAATTCCAAATACCAACAGAGACCTCAATGTCAAATTTGGGCATTCCATCCCGCCCCTTCACCAAATACCTAATTTAGTACAATTCAGTACTTTTCAAACATAACCATAACCAAATCCACCTCCATATATTGATTCCAGATACCAACACAGACCTCGATATCAAATTTGAGGATTCCAGGCCCCTGCCTTATCCCAATACCAAATCTAGAACCATTTAGTACTTTTCGTACAATTACTGTACACATATTCAAAACCACTTCCATATCTTAATTCCAAATACCAAGAGAGAACTCAATATTAAATTTAAGGATTACAGCTACATTTCTTCGCCTAATACCAAATTTAGTACTATTTAGTACTTTTCGTACAATTATAGGACACATTTCCGAACCCACCTCGAAATCTCAAACACAGATAGCAATAGTTATATAATTATAAAAACCCAGAATTTTTTCACTTTCGTTCCACCGAATACAAGTTTAGTACTATTTAGTATTTTTTTCTAATAATTTTCGTAACCACAAAAACCTTCATATATCCAGGGTACACATGAACAGCGATTATGTCAAATTATCAAAATATATCAAATATTAGATTTTATGCACTCTTTGTTCACCCAATACCAAATTGTACCAAATATAGTACTATTTAGTACTTTTCGTGCACTACAGTACTACAGTACATATTTGCAAAACTAATTCTTTGTCACAAACCTACCACCAACACGGATCCCAATACGAAAACATCGAAATTCCAGCTCCTTTCGTTCACTCGCCGTTAGTAAAGTTCGCACACTTAGCACAAATTTCCAATATCACTTTCATATATCAAACTAACTTTCCTACCTTGATTCACATACCAAATTCAAGTTTCATGATGCCAAATGATACCATTTTAGGAGTTCAGTACAATTTTAGAACTTTCCGTAACCCTATAGTTCGAGTTTCCAAAAATTCTTTGGTATTTCTATCCTGCTCCATCAGTGACTCTCATTTCCAATTTTGAAATTCTAACTCATTCCGTTTGTCCAATGCAAAGTATTTAATTTTTAGTATTTTAGTACTTTTCGTATCCTTTAAGTAGGATTTTCCAAAAAACACGCCTATGCACCCAGACTGACCCTCAAGGCCTTCAAGACCTTAAGTACATCTTCGATACGTATTTCCAAAACGATCTCTATATCCCAACACTACACACCAATTCATTTAGAAATTTTCGTACACATAAGTAAAAATTTCGAAAACTATCTCCATATGCCAATCCAATACTCCGGACAGGAAGTGTTACCAACTCTATAGACCAATCAAATTTTTAATACCCTCAACACGAAATGTTGTAGGGTATAACAAGTAAAAACCAGTAAAGAAAGTCTTAAAGTCGGGCGGGGCCGACTTTATGATACCCTACACCACTTTGCTAATGTAATAGAGCTCCACATAATAATTAAAAGTTTTTTTAATGGAAGAATTCAATCGCACACGCTATGATTATAATTATAATTTAAAGTTCAAAGGACTAAATATGCCGAAGCATTTGTATCTTTTAAATTCGGACTTGTGTTGCTCATTTGGTGCTAATTTAAAATCGAATAAGAACATATATGGTGCTATATCCAAATCTGAACCGATCTCGATAAAATTTGGCAAAGATATTTCTGAGCTGTATTTGATATATTTCCCTGAATATCGTTGCTACGGAGTGCATATTACGGCTGTGGGTAACAAATATAACAAATCGGATAAACAATATATATGGGAGCTATAGCTATATCTGAACCGATCTTCACCAAATTTGACATACTAGCTTCTAGACTCAATTCGGTCATAAGTGCCAAATTCCATTCCATTTGGACAAATATTAGACGTTTGGTGCACAATAAAAAGTAAATCGGACGAAGTTATAAATGGGAGCTATATCCAAATCTGAACCGATCTCGACAAAATTTGGCAAAGATATTTCCCCAAATATTGTTGTTGCAGAGTGCAAATTACGGCTGCGAAGGACTAAAATAACAAATCGGATGAACAATATATATGGGAGCTATATCTAAATTTTTACCGATTATCTACAATTTCAATAGGGTTCGTCCTTGGGCCAAACAAATGATATGTACAAATTTTTTTTTGACAGACGGACGGACGGACGGACGGACATGCACAAATCGATTCAGAATGTGATTCTATGCAGATCATCAAAAAGAACTATTGGTCCATCTCGTTTCCTTTTGCCTGTTACAAAAAAATGCACAAAGACATAATACCCTGACCACCTTGTGGTGTAGGGTATAAACAGCTAAGTTCGACCGGGCCGAACTTTTAATATACTCCACCATATCAATGGATCTTGAAGAATTAAAAAAAAATCCGTCAAAAAATACCACTTAAATGAAAACCGTTATATGGAGGCTATACAAAGACGTGGACCTGCATAAGTCATTAGTCGTCATAGGCTGTCGAACCGATTCCGAACTTCAAATGGGAAATTTGAAACAATTCCGTTGAATACAGTGGCTAATATCATCAAAATACGGAATAAAGGATGTACCGTTATATATGGGCTATACGAAGACGTGACCTGCATAGACAATTTTCCGTCACAGGCTGTAATACTCATTACGGGCTCCATACTTCAAATACGAAATTTAAAACAATTCCGATCAAAAATGTTGCTAAATTCCGAATATCGGGTGGTGCCGCAATATAAGGGCTATACGACATTATGAGCAATTCTCTTTCAGGGGGTAAAGTACTCAGAAGGAACTCCTTGTGTGGATTTTGTGACAATTCCATTGAAAATGTGGCTAAAATCTTGAAAGTACCGAATATCGGGAGATACCGTTATATGGTGGATATACGATATCGTAGACCGATGTAGCCGATCTTCGAACTTGACCTGCCTGCAGACAAAAGACTGATCTGTGCAAAATTTTAGCTTCCTATCTTAATTCGTTTTGATTCTAGCCAGATTACAACAGACGGACGAACGGGCGGACAGGGCTAAATCGTCTTAGAATTTTACGCTGCTCAAGAATAGGTCTAAAATTATTATTTTGATGAGTTATAAACCGAATGACGAACTTAATATACCCTCCATACTATGTATGGTGTAGAGTATAAATAGTACAGAACACAGCTATTATATAAAATGTGTTTCATAGCCAGCATTAAATCTTCGATATTGTTGGTTCTAATAATGGTTTTGCAGATTTAACGGGATTTAAATGTTCTGCACCCAATCTAAGTGAATTTATTCTTGGCTCAACTTTTCACCGCATCAAACAAATTGAGTTGGCGTCTTCAAGTGTCTGCGAAAGCGTCTTAAGGTGTCGACCATGATTAAATGGTATTCTGTGGTTGGCCCAGAGCTTCTTCCATTGTGCAAATCGCCCACAAGAAATGCTTACAAACACGCTCACGCACACTGTTACGCCACAGCGAACGTGATAACAATTTGAACAGCTTTCCACGAAATTGTTTGCTTAAATTCTTCGGCCATTCCTTTTTCTCCTCTGTATGTATTATGCTCGGAAGGTTTTTGTGCATCACTAGGTAGGTAGAAAACAAACAATTTTTGTTGATTCTGGGCAAAAGGCAAAAGAAAGAATTGAAAAATTAGAAAAAAAATATTACAAGAAGATTAAAACCAAATAGGATCTGCCTTCACCCTAAAAGAGTTCCCATTTTAGCGGGATGATTGTTTTCTTTGTTTTTTTTTTTTTTTTTTTTTTTTCAAACTTTTGGTTTCACCAAGTTTTTTTTCCTGTTCCACCACGAACCCTTGATGTATTGTTTCGACAAATGAACGACAGAAGCCAAAATGAGAAAAATCTTTAAAATCCTCATGGAATTTTTTATGGATAAAAGTTTTCACTTATTTAGAAGTTTTTCTATAAAACCAAGTTCCGGCAACTTCGTTCGCGGTGACAAGGATTGCGTATTGTTTTGTGTGACAAAAGAAAATGAAAACTGGAAAAAATTTTTCCTAGATATCTTAGCTGTGGAATTAAGCAGCTTGTGAATTATTGCCAACAAATAGCTTGGGAGAAAAATCGTAGAAGATATTTTCCCGGAAATTCAAGGAAACTATCTTCATGTTCGACTAATAAAGGCGACCTTGTGATACTATGCATTAATGAGATTATATTATTTGTGTTTTATACCCTCCATCATAATATGGAGGATATTTAACGATGACCGTCCGTCTGTGAAAATCACTCTAGCTTCTGAAGAATTAAAGTAGGTTGATAATTTTACTCAAATTTATGTTTCGTCTGCAGGACTTTTGGTACTGACAATTGGCTATATAGGTCCACGTTTCGTTATAACCCCCAGTTAACTGTACCTCCCTATATTCCGTATTTTGATGATTTTAGAGACATTGTTCACCGGAATCGTTTCAATTTCATAATAATAGTTCGAAATGGTTACTAAGTCTGTGTCGGACAATCAGCCATGTAGGTCCACGTGTTCGTGTAGCCCCCATATAACGGTACCTCCCTCTATTTAGTATTTTAGTGACATTATTCCCCGAAATTGTTTCAAATTTTGTATTTGATGTTCCTAATAGGTACAAAATATCTGACAGAAGATTGTCTATACAAGTTCAGATCTTCCTACAGCCCCCGTATGTCGGTATATTCCTATACTTGATATTTTATGATATTATTTATATTATTTCGTGGATCTGTTTCAAATTTAGTATTTGAAGTTCGTAATGGGTACTACAGCCTATGACATAAAATTGCATTTTTATATCCCCCATCTAATAGTACCTCCTGATATTGGGTGGTTGGATGATTTTAGCGACATTATTCACAGTAACTGTTTTAAAGTTCGTATTTGAAGTTCCTAATGGAAACTTCCAGATTTTCGTATAACTCCCACAAATCCTCCCTATATTCGGTATTTTGATGATTTTTGATACATTATTCACCGAAAGTGTTTCAAATTTCATATTTGCTCTTCGTAATGGGTACTACAGTCTGTGACAGAAAATTGCCCATGCAGGTCCACCTCTTCGTATAGACCCCAAAATAACGGCAACTCCCTATATTCGGAATTTTTAAGATTTTATTAGAATTTTGAACGGATTCTATTTATACCCTACAACACTATGTGTTGGGGGTATTATAAGTTTGATTGGGCCAAAAATTTTGTAACACTATGTATGTCCATCAATTATAGAATTTCAAAACGAAATTTCGCATGTAGATAGAGTTTAGGGCGGGGAAGAAGCCTACTAATTTGGGTGGTCATCGGATAATATTTAGCGGGTAAAATATACCATATCTTTTGTGTTGAAAAAATTAAAAATTTTTCATTAAACCCCGAATATTTTAAATCCCGGCGAAATCACAAAGCCATCAAAAGGTTACTTCTGACCTTTGCAATGATGTTATTATCCAAAAAATCGGATATATAGCAAATTATGTGCGATATATATGTCTATCAAAGGAGATATGCTTGAAAAATCTCTTATATGTCGGGAACGGCTGAACTGATTTTGACAGTTCTCATTAATTCAGAATAGCCTCATGGCAGGAAAGAAAAAAAACGTCTAAAAAATCGCATAAAAATATCTCTCTAAAGATGAAAATATTGATTTTGTAACATTTTCTCATATTTTTTCAATTTTGTCATATTTTTGGCATATTTTCATTCTGAATTAAACATTTGGTAATATTTCTACAGCTAACAAAACTAAGTAGTTAGGATATCAAGATATCATATACAGATCTCATTTATGGCCAGATCCTTACGAAATTTTGCATGGGGATAAGATGAGGGTCAGAATAGAAGTCTACTCTTTCTGGAGATGATCGCCATATATTTAAGGGTTGAAATGGACCAAAAACTGCAAAATTGTCGGCAGGTCGTAATTATCGCCCGATCCTCACGCATATTTGAATGGGGGTTACCGCACATTGCAAAAGCCAAGCAGTTTTGGATGGCCATCCAAAAATATTCAATGTGTGAAGGAGTTTGCCAACTTTTGTAGACAAAATACGTAAATGTCCATTCAAGTGACTTTTTGGAGAATTCACAAATACAGGAAAGACGCACTTCTGACTATTTCGTTAACGCTGATTTCGTTGAAGAATATAGTCAAATGTCTGTATCTCATATAGATGCGTTTCAGTCAAAAACCAATAATAAATGTTAATCTTTTGCCACTTCTGAGGGATTATAGGTCTTTGGGAAATATTGGTTCCAGATCTAGGAAGACCATTTAAGTGCAACATCTACAAATAAATTGGAAATGAGCAAATTAGTTTAAGTTACTATTATTCGAAAATTTGAGAACGGAGCCTGGTGGTTTTCTTTTATTATTTGTCACAATATCTTGTGGAATTCTTTCGAGTATCTCGCCTGTATCGCTTATTGTAGTGTTGTAGGGTATTCAACGGTCGGCCCCGTTGAAGGCTACAGTCGAGCGCCTTTTTTTTTTTTTTTTTTTTTTTGAAAATTTCCAAATTTGTTCCAAATGGTGGAGGGTATTCCAAGTTCGGCCCGGCCGAATATACTGTTTTTTAACTTGTTTCTTGATTTTTTTTTTATTTCTTTAAGGTCCCCGCTACTTAACTTTAATGAAAAAGCCTTAAAATGTGAGTGCACGCATACATAAATAAGGAAAAGTCAAAAGTCGGGCGGGGCCGGGATCGTAATTAAAGAATTTATTTGAAGTAGATCACACCTTTGGCTTTAGAGTACTTATAATTTGGTTTCAGGGAGGCATATCTAATTCTAAATCGAATTTTACAAACGGACACATTTTCATATTTTATACCAAATAACATTGCTATAGATTAAATCACTTCGAGAAGGATTATATTAAAAAATATACATATCGGAGCGGAGTTCCACCAAATGGAAACGTCCCACCAAAATTCAATCCATTTGGAATGCATTACACAATAAACCTGAAATCGGATTAAGGATATATGTGGGAGCTATATCCAAATCTGAGTCGATCCCGATGAAATTTCGAGAAGGCATTTCCGAGCTCTATACGATATCTGGTACCAAATATCATTGTTGTCGAATGCATATTACAAATGTGAGAGACTTAAAGACTAAATCGGATGAAACATATTTATAGAAGATAAATCTGAACCGATTTTCTCTAAATTTGATGTTCTTGCTTCTAGACTGAATTCTGTCGTATGTGCCAAAATTCAGGTCATCTGGACTATTGATATTGGCCACTTGGTGCACAATTAAGCCGAAATCGATTAAAGATATATATGGAAGCTATATCTCAATTTGAAAGAATAGGCCAAACAAATATTGTTTGGAAATTTTCATCTTAATCGCATAGTAAATCACCCCAGTAATTTGTTAACAAAAATACATGAACCAACGGACGGACGAACAGACGGACTGACAAGCATAAATCGACTCAGAAAGTGATTCAATGGAGATCTTCAAAAGTAACTATGGGTCTATCTCGCTTCCATCTCAAATGCAAAAAAACGTAATGCCCTTACTACTATGTGGTGTAGGGTAAAAAAATTTCAATTTCCCAAAAAAATTCCCCTGCAAAATCTTACAATTCACACAAAATCATATACCATTTAGTGCCCTTGGCACAATAGTAAGAAGGTTTCGGAAATTTCCTCTTTAATTCAACCCTACAGCCAAACAGTGACTCCTTTTTTCATTTCCATCTTATAATCTATCAGTGAACACCTCAAAGAAAGCCATAGAATTAGTCGAATCTTATAAAATGCATTTCCATCTCTAAATCTATAAGTGAACGCCTCAAAGATATCCTCAGAATCAATCGAATCTTAATGGTATTTGTACCTTCAGCCATATGGCTACAGAGGGTATATATCATTTGATACGGCCAAAACGTGCCTCATTGAAATAACGGTTTTAAACCCCAGGCCTCTTTAGATTAAATCCGTTTCAGGACATTTGGAGTCGATCTTGCGATGTCAGTCCGTCCGTCTGTCTGTCTGGCTGGTATGCACAATAACTCTCGAAGGCTGTATCCGATTTGGTCCAAACTTGGTACATCGTAATATTATTATCAAGCTTAGATCGAATTCGGAGATGATCAATATCCGCCAACTGCTTCTGGTAACTTCCACACAAAAGGTCGACATTTTCCAAAAAATATTTTACTGCACAGAAAGGGAAAGGATAATCCGATTTTACTCCAACTTTGCAAATCCTTATATTTGCATCAGTGCTAGGTCAGATGCGAAAATGGACAACAACGGTCCACTCCATCAAGTACCTGCCCCACAAAGACTAAACATTTTGAATAATTATAACTTTTATAAAATATGATGTAAGAGTCCGATAATCTTCAATTACACACATTACAAAATTTACATTAACCCACGGTGGTGTGAAGATGGAATATATCGGTCCACTCCATCTGGTATATCCCCACAAAGAGTCAAATTTTTAAATATTCATGAAGCTCATAAAACGCGAAATTAACATCCGACTCAATTCAGACTTGGAACATCTCAATATTTCCATCAACACAAGATCTGTTATAAAATCGGTAGAAATTGGACCATTTCTTCGGTTACCTCCCCCACATAAGCTTCAAGATTTTCAAAAGCAAACCCCTCAAAGAAAGCGACATAAGCATACAACTCTCTTCAGATTTCACACAACAATCATTATTTCTAATACAAATTTTTTTGTGAAGATGGTATATATCTGCGTACCCCTTCTAGTACCTCACCCACAGTTTGCAATACTTTTATCTGTCATAACTTGAAAATTAAGTCAGCGATTACCCATTACGAAATTTTAATAAATTCCTGTGAATAATGTCACTAAAATCATCAAAATATTAAATATTGGGAGGTACCGTCACGTGGGGGCTATATGAAGTCGTGGACCCGCATATTCAATTTTCTGTCATAGACAATAGTACTAACAGTGGACTTCAAATACAAAATATGAAGAAATTTTGGTGAATAATGTCGCTAAAATCACAAAAATACCGAATATAGGGAGGTACTATTATATGGGGGCTATACCAAAATTTTATCAACCTACTTCAATTAGTGCGGAGGCTAGAGTGATTTCCACACACGGACAGACAGACGGACGGACATCGACATAGAATTTTACGCTGATCAATAATATATATACTTCATAGGGTACTACGGCTGAGGGTATACATCTGTCGGCAAAACCGACTGATATTTTTTCACTTGTTTATTTTTATTTATCTATTTTGAAAATCTCCAAGTTCGTTCCAAATGGTGGAGGAGTTAGAGTACACATTTCCAAAATCATCTCCAATTCTCTCAACCACAGACACTAACAGCGACAGCAATATCAAATTTCAGGATTCCAGCTCTATCCCTTCACTCAATACCCAATTTCGTACAAATATAGGGAGCATTTCTAAACCACCGCCAAATCTTAACCTCAGATACCATCAATAATCCAAAGAACCAATTTCAGTATTTTTCTCTATCCCTTCCCCAAATACCAAATTTAGTACCATTCAGTATTTTTCAAACAATTATAGTATACATTTCCGAAAAATTCGGATTTCAAGCACTATCCGTTCATCCAATATCAAATTGTTCGAAATATAGCACTATTTAATACTTTTCGTGCACCTGCAGTATAAATTTCCAAAAACCAGCTCTTTATCACAAACCTATCGCAAACAAGGATCCCAATACAAAATTTCAAAATTCTAGCTTTATCCGTTCACCCTAAATTTGGCATTTAGTACAGATCGCACACTTAGTACACATTCCCAAAACCACCTACATATTAACTTCTTACTCCAGATATTCAACCTTGATTATAATATCACATTTCAAGTTTTTAACTCTATCGGTGCACATAATACAAAATGGTGCCATTTTCCAAGTTTAGTATCATTTTAGAAGTTTTCGTACCCTTTTCGGACAAATTTCCAAAATAATTGATCATGGATTTTTTCACATAAGCATTAAATTTTCTTCCTTTGACACTCTTCAGAAAAAACTTCCTTTAATACTAATTATTCTGCTTAAGAAACAATTTTAGCATAAAAAGTCGGTTTCAAAATTAATCCATTTAAATATTGTTCGCCATTTTTGGAGAAAATGTAAGTTTTCCTTCCCACGGAAATCTTATTAAACTCTTAAATTCATGACCTGTAAAATGATATTTTTTTTTTCAAAGTTTTGCTCGCATTTTCACTTAAATAATGATGGCCAACATTTGGTACTTATTTCAACACTCGTACAAACGTCACCAAGCCGGTCTGACTCGTTAAAAATGACACACAACTTTTTACAAAAAAAGCAAAAAAAAAAAACGAACAAAATGAACATGAATCTGCATGAATTATGATTTTTAACTTTTTTCCGGTCGTTCGAAAAGAAAAAGGTCAGAGCAAAAGCGTAAAATTACTATTCCATAGCCGAGCAATGGCAGGGACCGCAGCTGTCTTCATCACGAAAATGGTACAATTAATCATTGTTAATGGCTCCATGGTGGGTGGGGGTTCTTCGTCCTAACAAAAATATATTAAGCCAATTTACATTCATTAGATGGTTTCTTAATTATCCTTTAGGTGGGGGGTGTTCGGAATCAGCCGGAGGAGCTCTCTGCAGAGATTTGGCTATTTTACATTGTAGTTGGCTATTTACCCGAAAGGAATTTCAAGTGACAAACATGCAAGTCCTGTTGATTAACATGCCTCGGCTTAATGTCCATCAGCTCCTTTGAAGTTAACAGCGTGTGACCTAGGCCCATCTTGCCCGTGTAATGGTAAATGTTATTCAATTTTCAGATTCACATTACCGTAACTCTTAATTAGCTCTCATCACCAACTACCATAGATGTCTTATCAAACCTCCTCCCCCACCTACTGAAATACACAAATGGCCTCATCCACAAATACCCGAAATAGTCAACATTAATTTTCATAGAACTGGAGATGAATGTGTCTCATGGCTCATGCCAATTTTCGGAGAATTAACACTTCCGAATAATTTGTCTGGTCTTTGTACATTTTTCTATATTTATTGTTGTTGTTGTTTCTTTTGTTGTAGTTGTGTACTCCTTAAGCATCAATAATAAATCACTTTTGTCTCCGATTTTCACTTAAGAATAATTGAAATAACTAATCAGATTAAGAGCTCAAGGAGATGATAATGAATATAATTTGTTTATTAATTTCTATGCAATTTGTTAAAACAAAAGGATAAATTGTTTAAACACACACACACACATACATAGGCAAAGTTCAATAAATTATTAATTATTATTGAGCTAATTAATAATTTATTGAACTTTGCCTATGTATATTGAATAGTTTGTTATTGTGTGGTTTTTATAATGGCATTGTTTAATAAATATTGAAAATTTATTGAAAACCGGTTTCGTTTCTGTATACCCTGCACCATACACAGTATGGAGGGTATATTAAGTTCGTCATTCGGTTTATAACTCATCGAAATAATAATTTTAGACCTATTATGGATCAGCGTAAAATTCTAAGACGATTTAGCCATGTCCGTCCGTCCGTCCGTCGGTTCATCTGTTGTAATCACGCTACAGTCAAAACGAATAAAGATAGGAAGCTTAAATTTTGCCCTGATATTCGGTAATTTGATGAGTTTAGCCAAATTTTCTAATCAAAATGTCTCAAAATCCACAACAGGAGTTCCTTCTGAGTACCTGGAGGATAATTGTTTCTATAGGTCCACCATATCATATAGCCCCCATATAACGGTACTCCCGACGGTATTTAATGATTTTAGCGACATTTTTGACCGGAATTGTTTCAAATTTCATATTAACAAGTAAAACCAGTAAAGAAAGTCTTAAAGTCGGGCGGGGCCGACTTTATGATACCCTACACCACTTTGCTAATTTAGTAGAGCTCCACACAACAATTAAATCTATTAAATTAATGTATTGCCCATTTGGTGCACAATTAATTTGAAATCGGATAAATATATATATGGGAGCTATATCCAAATATGAACCGATCTCGATAAAATTTGGCAAATGTATTTCTGGGCTGTATTTGATATATTTCCCCAAATATTGTTGTTACAGAGTGCATATTACGGCTGCGGAGGACAAAAATTACAAATCGTATGAACAATATATATGGGAGCTATAGCTATAACTGAACCGATTTCGATCAAATTTGGCATACTTATTTTCAGGCCTAATTTGGTTGTATGTGCAAAATTCCATAGTATTCGGGCTAATATTACACGTTTGGTGCACAATAAAAAGCAAATCGGACGAAGATATATATGGGAGCTATATCTAAATTTTGACCGA
This sequence comes from Musca domestica, assembly GCF_030504385.1. Taxonomy (NCBI): domain Eukaryota; kingdom Metazoa; phylum Arthropoda; class Insecta; order Diptera; family Muscidae; genus Musca; species Musca domestica. The sequence continues at coordinate 896,653 of NW_026712247.1, read as the reverse complement.
TTATCTCCAATTTCAATAGGGTTCGTCCTTGGGCCAAACAAATGATTTGTGCAAAATTTCATCTGGATCGGGCAATAAATGCGACCTGTACTTTGTTTACAAAAATACATGGACAGACGGACGGACGGACATGCATAAATCGACTCAGAATGTGATTCTATGCAGATCATCAACGGGAACTATGGGTCTATCTCGTTTCCTTTTGCCTGTTACAAACAAATGCACAAAGACATAATACCCTGGCCACCTTGTGGTGTAGGGTATAAAAAGTATCGGTCGGTTTTGCCGACAGATGTATACCCTCGGCCAATGTTCGATTATTTTAAAATATTTTGACTTCTGTTATGATTATTCAAATGTTTAATCCCTTATGCAGTTGGCTCCGAAGCAATTGGCCAATTTTGGAAATTTCGTATCGGACTTAAATAAATATGATTTACCAAGTCTTGAATAGAATCGAATGTCAATTTCGCGTTTTATGAGCTTCATAGATACTCAAAATTTTGAGCTTTTGTGGGAGAGGTACCAGAAGGAGTGGACCGATAGTGGAAATAATGGGATGTGTGAAATATAAGGAGAACCTGATGCTTATTTCGGATTTTTTTAACGCTTTGGTTATTCAAAACTTTGACCCTTAGTGGAGGAGATAGCAGAAGGAATGGTCCGATCTCTACCTTTTTTAGCAGATCCTGTGTTGATAGAAATATTCAGATATGCCAAGTCTAAATGAAATGCAATGTCAATTTCGCGTTTTATGAGCTTAATGGATATTCAAAATTTCGACCTTTTGTGGGGGAGTTACCAGAAGGAGTGCACCGATATATTCCATCTTAACACCAGATCTTGGGTTTATGAGAATATTTGGATGTGTGAACTTTTAAGACAATCGGATTCTTACATCAAATTTTATAAGAGTTATAATTATTCATGTGGTGGAGGTACTTGATGAAGTGGACCGATATTATCCATTTTTGCACCTGACATAGAACTGAAGCAAATATTAGGATTTGCAAAGTAGGAGAAAACCCGGATTATCGTTTCTCTTTCTGTGCAGGAAAAAATATTTATTGTTTTTTTTTTTGAAAATTTGGACCTTGTGTGGGGGAGGTACCAGAAGTAGTGGACCGATATATTCCATCTTAACACCAGACCTTGGGTTAAAATAAATATTGGGATGTGTGAAATTTCAAGACAATCGGACTCTTACATCACATTTTATGAGAATTGTAATTATTCAAAATTTTGACCATTTGTGGGGGAGGTACTTGATGGAGGGGAACGATATTGTCATTTTCACACCTGACCTAGCACTGACGCAAATATTAGGATTTGCAAAGTTGGAGCAAAATCGGATTATAGTTTCTCTTTCTGTGCAAAAAATATATTTTTTGAAAATTTCAACCTTTTGCGGGGGAGGCACCAGAAGGAGTGGGCCGATATTGCCCACCTTCGAACTCGATCTAAGTTTGACAAAAATATTACGATGTACGAAGTTTGGATCAAATTGGATACTTCGAGAGTTATCGTGCGCACCAGACAGACGGACGGCGGACATCGCTAGATCGACTCCGAATGTTCTGAAACGGATTTGGTCCAAAGAGACCTAGGGTCTAAACCCGTTATTTCGACTAGGCACGTTTTGGCCATATCAAATGATATATACCCTTTGTAGCCATATGGCTGAGGGTATAAAAATTTGAAGCTCATAATGAGTACTACAACCTATGACGGTAAATTATCTACACAGGTCCACGTTTTCGTATAGCCCACATATAACGGTTTTCATTTAAGTAGTATTTTTCGACGGGTTTTTTGATATTTTTCAAGATCCTTCAATTCGGTGGAGGTTTTTAAAAGTTCGGCCCGGCGTAACTTAGCTGTTTGTTTGATTGTTATATTCTACACCACGCTGTGGGCAGTGCATTATGTCTTTGTGCATTTGTTTGTAACGCGGAGAAGAAACCGTGATAGACCCATAGTTACTTTTGATCTTCATAGAATCACTTTCTGTATTTTTGTAAACCTAGTGCAGCTCGCATTTTTTTGCCCGATTGAGATGATGTTTTACATAAATCATTTTTTTTTTGGCCCAAAGACGGGCCCTTGTGAAATTTGAGATAATCGGTCAAAATTTAGATATAGCTCCCATATCCCTGATTTGCCTTTTATTGTGCACCAAATTTGTAATATTAGGCCAAATCGTACTCAATCTGGCACGTACGAACAAATCAATTTTTTGTTAATACCGGTACCGGATACCGGTTCAGATATAGCTATAGCTCAAATACATATTTTACATCCAATTTGTTGTTTTTCCCTCTCTCTATAACAACGATATTCGGGAAAATGAGACAACATTTTAGGGACTTATTTCTGAGCTGTATCTGGTACCAAATATCATTGTTGTCGAATGCATATTACGAATGTGAGGGACTTAAACACCAAATCGGATGAAACATATATATGCGAGCTATATCTATATCTAAGCCGATTATCACAAAATTTGATATAATTGCTTCTAGACTGAATTCGGTCGGATGTGCCGAAATTCAAGTCATATTGACCCTTTGGTGCACATTTAAGCCGAAATCGGTTGAAAATATATATAGGAACTATATCCAAATCGGAACCGATGTTGATGGAATTTGGCAGAGGTATTTCTAGGCTGTATATGATATCTGATACCAAATATCATTCTTGTGGAGTGTATATTACGCATGTGAGAGATTTTAACACTAAATCGGATAAAACATATATATGAGAAATTATACATGGGCAGACGGACTAACATGCAAAAATCGACTCAGAAAGTGATTCTATGAAGATCCTCAAAAGTAACTATGGTCTATTTCGCTTCCTTCTCCACGTTACAAACAAATGCACAAAGACATAATACCCATACCACTATGTGGTGTAGGTTATACAAAGTTATTGGCTATTATTTTCACTTTGGACTTTTCACTGCAGATAGTTTAAAATAAAAACATTGTTTGAAGTACAAATATTTTTACATCGGAAAAAAATACTAAAAAAAAAGATATTTCCTAGTAGCCTCAACTCACTTTTTCAATTAAAAAATTTCATTAATTTTCTTTTACTGGATTTGGCACTCAGTTAAAACTCTTCAAATTGATGTACATATTTTTCTCATAAGAAAAAAATTATCATTTAATTTACAATATTATGCAAATTTAATCAGCAGCTCTTTTTATGCAAATCTTCCATTATTTTTCTGTACACGCTTTGCCTGAAATGATTTAATTTCTATTCAATATTGAGGTTGAGTGATTCAATCACCTGCAACCCAGAGGCAATGTATGTACGTTTTGTTTTCTTTTAGGCGTCACAATAAATTAAACTACATACGTACGAGTACATATATACACACATACATAAACATGTTATTGGTGTTGTAACAACCCCATTGTGGTTACAGATAAGCGTCCGTAGCTCATTGTGTCGAGAACTTAATCATACAGATACAAAATCGAAAAATATACATTTTTTTTAATTTTAAAATAAGCTTTATTTATGACATTTTTTGTAAAAAAGATAACTATAATTAATATATATAATAGGTACAATTATAAATTTGTATATAAATTTGAAATACCTATAAAATACTTGTTTTTGTTTTTCATGTAATTTGGCTAATGGCGAATAGCATTGTCGAATGGGCAACAACACATGTTTTTTTAGATATAGATTTTCTTTTTTTTTTAAGATTAATTATAAGATCTAATATAAAAGCGATTGTTCTTAAATTGTTTTTGTTTTCGTTTTCGTTTTTTTAAGCAAAGAGGAAGGAAATATATGTGTAGAAGTGCAGTGAAAGGGAATTTGGTAGGTGTAGGTGCAGGTCAAATGCAATAGATAGTATTTTGAAATATTTAATGCGGAAATTTTGTGCAGGCCAATAAACATAAGTAAATGTTGTTCTCGCTTAAGTCATCGAATGTCTTATATTGTGAAAGAATATAGAAATTGAGTGACCTAGTTCAGATTCGGGTTTTGGAATTCTTTTGTTCTTTAATTTTCTCTGACTTAAGTCTCTTATGTGTTCCGGCCTTTAAAGCTATTTTATATTAAACAAATTTTGTTGATTAATTTAAAGCTTACATTTAGGCAGTAGTTTGAGCAAACAACAACAACATACGAATTATAACAAATTTTCAATTACATACAAGATAGGTTTTACATATTTTTAATTCAAAATTGATATGTGTAGTGATCTAGTCCAGAGAATGTGATCAAATGTGCGGCATAATCAAAGTTCAGAGCTAGTACTGAACAATTTGTTTTTAGATATGGAAAAGGCATCGGGTTTCGAACAAATAAAAAGGACAACTTCAAAGCTAGTGGGCCAGGTTTGTCCCATTAAATTTGAGGGTTTTTTGGAGTTTATATTAAGCATATGAGGGCCTTTAACACCAAATCGGATGAAACATATATTTGGGAGCTATAGCTATATCTTAACTGATTTTCATCAAATTTGAAGTACTTGTTTCTAGGACGAATTCGGTCGGATATGCCAAAATTCAGGTCATTTGGACAGATATTGACCATTTGGTGCACCAAAACCCTGAAATCGGATAAAGATATATAAGGGAGCTATATCCAAATCTAAACCGATCCAGACAAAATTTTAAACACTTATTTCTGAGCTGTATATGATATCTGGTACTAAATATTATTGTTGTGGGTGGTATATTACGCATGTGAGGCACTTAAAATCCCAAATCGGATGAAACATATGTCTGAGAGCTATAGCTATGTCTGAACCGATTTTCACCAAATTTGAAGTACTTGTTTCTAGGACGAATTCGGTCTGACGTGCCAAAATTCAGTCCATTGACCATTTGGTGCACAAAAACCCTGAAATCGGATAACGATATATATAAATGGGGGCTATATTCAAATCCAAACCGATCTTGACAAGATGTTAAACACTTATTTCTGAGCTATATGTAATATCTGGTACCAAAGATTATTGTTGTGGATAGCATATTAAGCATGTGAGGGACTTTAACGCCAAATCAGATGAAACATATATATGGGAGCTATAGCTATATCTGAACTGATTTTCACAAAAATTTAAAGTACTTGTTTCTAAGACGAATTCAGGTGGAATTGCCAAGATTTAGTTCATTTGGGTTGATATTAGCAATTTGGCGCACAAAAACCCTGAAACCGGATAACGATATATACATGGGAGAAATATGCAAATCTGAACCGATCTAGACAAAATTTTAAACACTTATTTCTGAGCTGTATCTGATATCTGGTACCAAAGATCATTGTTGTGGGGGTGTATATTACGCATGTGAGGGACTTAAAATCCCAAATTGGATGAAACATATGTATGGGAGCTATAGCTAAATCTGAACCGATTTTCACCAAATTTGTAGTACTTGTTTTTAGGACGAATTTAGTTGGAATTGCCACAATTCAGATCAATTGGGCTGATACTAGCAATTTGGTGCACAATAAACCTGATATCGGATAAAGATATATATGGGAGCTATATCCAAATCTGATCCAATCTCGATAAAATTTGACAGAGGGTTTTCTGGGCTGCATCTGATATCTGGTACCAAATGTCATTCCTGTGGAGTGCATATTACGAATGTGAGGGACTTAAAACTAGAACATCGGATGAAACATATATAGGTGAGCTATAGTTATACCTGATGCCATTTTCACCAAATTTGATGTACTCACTTCTAGACTGAATTCCACCTGATGTGTCAAAATTCAGGTAATTTGGACTGATATTGGCTATTTGGTGCAAAATTAACCCGAAATGGGATGAATATATATATATATGGGAGCTATATCTAGATTTGAAGCGATCCTCACCAATTTCAAACAAATGTTGTTTGCGAAATTTCATTTCAATAGGATAATAAATGCGACCTGCATTTTTTACAAAAATACAGGGACGGACTGACATGCATAAATCCACTCAGAAACTGATTCTATGAAGATCCTCAAAAGTAACTATGGGTCTATCTCGCTTCCTTCTCCACATTACAAACAAATGCACTACGACATAATACCATTACGTTGTAGGGTATAAAGGAAACTTCCATGGAATTTGAATAAGATCTTGAAAATTTCAATTGTTTCGAATTCTGTAAAAAAACTTCAACAAATTGGACTAAATCACCACACATCGAAAATTTTGTTAACTCATGAACTTCTTGTACTACTCCAGACTAAAAATTCCCTGCCTCCATTTCCTTCTCCCCTCTCCTTCTTATAGCTATCGATAAAAGCTTTTTTGTGTTTAATTTGTTTTTTCTTGTTTCATTTCCGATTTATGACTAAATATCTTCTTCATCATCATCGTCATCCGTTATAATGGTCCGCACTTCCTCTTGTCAGTTAAGTAAATCTCCTCCATAGACCTGTATTAAGGCAATATTACTATCAACGGGGAAATCATGATGATTAACATTGAATTCATTCAGGTAGACTGCACCCAAGTAGGCGGTGTCGCGAGCCTCAGGCGTTTTACGATACAGCACACCAATATCTTTGACCTGTATGCCACCATCAAACTCCACAACATAATAGCGAACACGCCAACCATTCGCCTGGAAATCCGGGAAGGCCATATCCTTTGGTATCTGTGGACATTCCAATGGACCACTCAATAGCTCATTGTATTTGGGTTTAAACGGTGACACATAACAGCGTCCTCGCTGTAAACTCACTGTATCGTAGTAATCTCCCAGAAACAAATAACAATCACGGGCATTATTGCTGGTACAAAAACGCAGAATACAATCGAATTCACCATCCTGGGGGCTGAGTTTGTAGGCATAGGCAAACACCAAACCACCGCCGGGAAGTTTAAAATCGGTGGCAAACAAACGAAAACTGCTGTCACACTGGCTAATGCGAAGACAGGAGCCGCCGTTGAAGGCATCATCATAGTGTCGTGTCGCCAAGTCGTGCAATGGCACTGATGGTTGCAACGATTGCCGCGATAAATTGAAAAATCCCTCCGATTCGCCGGCGGCCGCCTCACTGCCATCTTCCACGGCCGCTTTGGGCAGGCCACTTACATAGGTTCGCTTGCCCGAACCCATACAAAAGTCCGTATAGAATGCCAACGTATTGTAGGGATGTGTTGCCAAATGATCCCATAACAGCCACCAGAATTTCTCATTTCTCAGTAGAAACGTCTCGTTTACAGCATCATCGCCCGTCTCCTGTTTTATATTATAGCCGAACTGTTGCAACGTTTCATATGTCCAGGCTGGGGCAAAGATGCCAACGGAAAAGCGATTTTTGGCAATGCGTGCCAAGGTTCGTTTACTTTGAAATTTCGCAATTTGATTTCGGCCAAATACATCAATGCCAAAGAAAACACTTTGGCTGTGAGCCCGTTCCTGTTCGCACAGTGAGCGTGTCTGTTCAAGGCTCTTGTCGTCCCAGCTGTAATTTATGAGCGTGGCATGGGTTGACCTAAAGAAACGCACATTCTTGGCATTGAGCTCATTTTGCCATGACAACTGACCAGTTTCGATGACACTGTCATACCAGAAGACAACACCCGCCTCGACATGCTGTTCGACGGCTTCACGTAGTCGATTTAGAAAGTAACTGAAAGAAAGAGAGAGAGAGAAATATTAATATATCGACATGAATGAAATAAAGCAACGAAAGAAAATAAATAAATTTGACATTGATTTTTTTTTTTGGGAAATGAAGGACAACAATCTTTGTGGAAGAGGGCTGGTCAAGGACATGTTATGGATAATCGTGCTTATACATATGTGTCTAGAGTTTGAACAGAACTAAAAATCTAGACATAAACGTTAAATGGTTATAATCCTAGTATTCATAGCACCGCCCTGGCCTTTATGCCACGTTGAAAGACTTAAAATTTAGATTTTTATACCCTCAGTCATACGGATGGAGGGGGCCAATATGTGCCTCATTGAAATAACGAGTTTAGACCCTAGGTCTCTTTGAACCAAATTCGTTTTAGGACATTTGTCTGTTTGGCTGGCTGGTGCGCACTATAACTCTCGAAGAAAGTATCCGATTAAGTCCAAACTTGATACATCGTAACATTATTATCAAACTTAGATCGAGTTCGGAGATGAGCAATATCGGTCCACTCCCTCCTTCTGGTAGCTCCTCCACAAAATTTCAACAATTCCAAAGAAAATAATTTACTGGACAGAAAGAGAAAGGATAGTCCGATTTTGCTCTAACTTTGCAAATCCTAATACTTGCATCAGTGCTAGGTCAGATGCGAAAATGGACAATATTGGCCCATTCCATCAAGTACCTCCCCCCACAAAGGCACGCAATTTTAAATAATTTTAATTCCTCTAAAATGTGATTTAAGATTCCGATTGTCTTCAAATTACACACATCACAAAAATTCTATTAATCCTAGACCTGGTGTGGAGATGCAATATATCAGTCCACTTTTTCTGGTATCTCCCCCACAAAGGGTCAAAATTTTGAATAACAAAAACAATTATAATATCCGAAAAAAGGCATCCGCTTCTCTTCATATTTCACACATCCCCTTGTTTCTACTGACACAAGATCTGTTGTGAAGATGGAATATATCGGTCCACAACCTTCTGGTATCTCCCCAATAAAGGGCCAATATTTTGAATATTCATGAAGCTCATAAAACCAAATTAACATCGGATTCCATTCAGACTTGTCATATCTCAATATTTTCATCAGCACAAGATCTGTTATGAAGATGGGATACATCGGCCCACTCCTTCTGATACCTCCCCCACAAAGGGTCAAGGTTTTGACTGACCAAAACGTTTTTAAAATCTGAAAAAAGCATCCAATTCTCTTTATATTTCACATATCCCATTATTTCTACTAACACAAGATCTGCTGTAAAAATCGGTCGACTCCTTCTGCTGTCTCCCCCACAAAGGGTCAACTTTTTGAATATCAATGAAGCTCATGAAACACGAAATTAACATCCAATTCCATTCAGACTTGGCACATCTCAATATTTCCATCAACACAAGATCTGTTATAAAGATGGAAGAGATCGGACCATTCCTTCTAGAACCTCCCCCACAAAGGGTCAAAGTTTTGAATAACCAAAACGTTTTTAAATCCGAAATAAGCATCCGGTTCTCTTCAGTTTTCACACGTGCCATTATTTCTATTAACACAAGGCCTGTTGTGAAGATGGAATATATCGGTCCACTCCTTCTGGTACTTCCTCCACAAAGGGTTCAAAATTTTGAAAAACAAAACGCTCATTAAACGCAAAGCAAACATCGAACTCTCTTCAAATTTCACTCGTCCAAACATTTTCGCTAACCCAAAATCTGTTGTGAAGATGATAGATATCTGCCAACCCCTTCTGGTACCTCACCCTTGCTATATCTAAATATTTCTCTTAACCAGAAATGTGATATGAATACGTCATTTATCGAAAATTACGATATCGTATAAAATTGAATATAAATGTTCGATTTCCTATACCAATATTTTTATCTGTATTAGAGAAGTGGAATATTTCGGTCCGTTATATCTGGTACCCCACTCATATTTGCGCATTTTTCAAAAATTTGCACATATCTCATATAAAGTATAGCAAATAGACGATATGGTCCAAATATGGCACCTTGTAATATTTATATCAGACTTAGGTCAGATACGAATTGGGCTGCTTCGGAACCTCCCCCATAAAGGGTCAACAGTTTGAATAATCATAACTCAAGGCTGGGGGTATACATCTGTCGGCAAAACCGACTGATACTATTTAACTTCTTTTGACTTAATTTTAAAAATTTTGTTATGAACTTCCAAAAACGATTCGACTGAATATAAGAAAGGTAGGTATTAAGCAGGACCGAAGATATCATCGTACCTTGAGCACCTCTCCATTTTAATCAGCAGATCTTCGATTTTTTATTCTAAATTATACCTCTCATATAAGGAGGAAAAACACAACGTTTCGGACATCGCCGGAGGATTAAGTGTTCGGTATCATCATGAAGAATGGCGTAATTTATTGTATTGCGTGGAAAATGGTGAGGAAAGCAATTGATATACGGGTTTACATTTGGAAACCATGTTGATGATCGGCTACTGGGAAACTCTATCAATCTAATATATCATTGCTATTGAAATTTTAATACCTCGCTCCCTTCAGGCACCGAAAACTATCAGTGTGGCTAACGACATGTTGAGCTGTTCTATCCAATACTCTCCCCTGACTAATCCCTTTGCTTAAACCATATCACCCTCCACCACCATATCTTCCACTAAGACAGCTCTTTATTTTTCATGTCAATCTTGTTGGACTATTCGCAAATTAATTTATCTAATTTCGAAAACAAGTATATTGTAACTTCATTTTGGCCGACTGATTGTCTGCCAACAATTTTTTTCTCTGTCCTCTTTGTTTCCTTGTAAACAAATTTAATTGTCATTTGGGTTTTTTCTTTTGGCTTCAGTTAAATGGAAATGCTTTTAGGGATGCTTTGTTTGTTTGTCTATTTGTTTGAGCACACCAAGTAAAAAAATAAATATACCTAATTCAATAAAAACACATTTTGTTTGCAATGAAATACTATGTAAACGGGTAAAATCGACAATGTCCATTAATGTTGACAATAAGATATATTGAAAACGGTAAGGATTGGAAAATTTAAAGTCTGTCGAAAAAAAAACAATGAGAAAGTATGCAGAACACAATTACAAATCAAGGCAAATTACGCCCTTGGTTGAGTCCAGTGTCAACATATAATTTCAAATTTTGACGTCCGTTTGGCCCAAGGACGAACTCTATTGAAATTGGCGAGATTCGGTTCACGTTTATATATAGCTCAGATTTCCGGTTAATTTTGCACCAAATGGCCAATATCAATCGAAATAACCTGAATTTCGCCACATCCGACCGAATTCAGCCTAGAAGCAAGTACATTATATTTTAGAAAATCGCTTCAGATATAGCTATAGCTCTCGTATACAGGGTGAGACGAAAAAACTGCAACCAACTTCAAACTGCTGTCATTTCTAAGCCACTCGCACGACAGCTGTTATAATTATTCCAGTGACAGCTCAGTATATTGTTTACAAGCGTACAAGAGCATTTTGGTGAGAATTTTCCAGAAAAAAAGTTATTCGTGATGGAATTCAAGCGTGATAGTGTGATTTCTTTATATTTCGCTGGAAAACCACAAGTAGCTATCGTAGGAGCACTCCAGCATTTAAATGTGAACAAATCTTTCGTGATACTGGTAGCGTAGCCCGACGTCAAGGAAGTGAACAGTAACATCAGAAGAAATGGTTCGAAAATAAAGAAGCGACTTGATCGAAACCCGTGTCGCAGTGGCCAAAAAATTGCTCGTGAGCTGAACATATCGCAATATTCCATTCGGAAAATATTGAAAAATGAGCTCGGGGCAAAGCCATTGAAATTCCAAAAAGTGCAAAAACTTACACCGCAACAGAAAGAAAATAGACTCAAAAGATCTAAAGAGTTGCCTCGCTTGGAAGAAAGTGGTGAAGTGCCGAATTGTTTTTTTCCGATGAGAAAACATCCGTTGTCCAGCAGTTTGTAAACAAACAAAATGATCGTGTTTACTTGCCAAAGAGGTCAGCTGAAAATGTGCACCTTCGATTGGCCACCAGAACTCAAGCGCCGGCCATGGTGATGGTGTGGGCCGCCATAACAGCCGATGTTCGCTCTCCTCTCGTATTAATAGACCGTGGCATCAGTATAAATGCCGAATATTATCGCGAAAATATTCTGGAGGGTGTTTTAAAGCCTTGGGCACTCAAACATTTTGGCCGCAGACCTTGGACATTCCAACAGGACTCAGCACGCGCCACTCAAGAATGCTTTCAAAATGAGGTTCCTCGCTTCATTTCCAGCGCACAATGGCCTCCAAAATCTTCGGATACCAATCCGTTGGACTATTGTGTCTGGAGTATTTTGGAAAGCAAGGTTGGCACTAAAAAATACGAAAGTGCCGATCACCTCAAGCAAGCGCTTCGCCGGGAATGGGACAAAATACCGCAGAGCAACATTCGGGCAGCGTGTGACGGTTTCCTTGGCCGTTTGAAGACCATAATTCGTGCCGAAGGTGAGCAATTCAAACAAATCTAAACTTATTCTAAAATTTAATGCTATTTACGAAATATTTTGCTTTCCTTCAAAAAAATTGAAAAAATGTAAAAATTATGGCGTTTGACTTTGTTTTTTTTATCTCACCCTGTCTGTTGATAGGTTATAGATGTGGTCTCCAAATTTAGAATGTGTAACGGAAATCGGTACAAAAATAAATTTGCCAAATTTTTATTGAAATCGATTCAGATTTGAATATAGCGCTCCCATATATGTATATTTTCGGCCGAACTCACATATTTTAGGCACCATGCACTGTATGTTGGAAGCGAGTGACGGAATTTGATCAGAAAATAAATTTGCCAAATTTAATTGAAATCGGTTCAGATTTGCATATAGCTCACATATATATTTTCAGCCGATCTCATATATTTGATGCAACAAACACTGTATTCTTGTCCGATTCCAATGAAATGAGGAATGAGTGACGGAATTTGGCAAAAGGATAAATTTACATTTCTTTATAGAAATCGGTTAGGGTTTGAATATAGCTTCCATATATACGCTAATGAAATTTGGAAACTGTAACTAAATTTGGTACCAAAGTAAATTTGAAAATTATATTGAAATCATTACAGATTTGGATATAGCTCCCATACATATTTCCGACCGATTTCAATGAAACTTGGAATGTATGGCGGAACTTTGACTAAAAATAAATTTTGTCAAATTATAATGAAATCGGTCCTGATTTTCTCATGGTCAGCTGAACCTGGTCGATTTCTTTGCTTACGCGCCTGAAGAAAAAACAAATAAAAAAGCAAGTATAAAATCAGCTAAGTTAAGGCCGGACCCTAATACCCTAAACCATTTTGAAAGAGAGAAAATCCGTAGAAAAACCAGTAAAGAAAGTCTTAAAGTCTGGCGGGGCCGACTTTATGATACCCTACACCATTTTGCTAATTAAGTAGAGCTCCACATAACAATTAAAAGTTTTTATGGGAGAATTCAATCATACACGTTATGATTATAATTAAAATTTAAAGTTCAAAGGACTAAATATGCCGAAGCATTTGTATCTTTTAAATTCGGAATTGTATTGCCCATTTGGTGCACAATTTATTTGAAATCGGATAAAGATATATATGGGAGCTATATCCAAATCTGAACCGATCTCGATAAAATTTGGCAAAGATATTTCTGAGCTGTATTTGATATATTTCCCTGAATATCGTTGTTACGGAGTGCATAATACGGTTGTGGGTAACAAATATAACAAATCGGATGAATAATATATATGGAAGCTATAGCTATATCTGAACCGATCTTCACCAAATTTGACACACTAGCTTCTAGGCTCAATTCGGTTGCAAGTGCCAAATTCCATCACATTTGGACAAATATTAGACGTTTGGTGCACAATAAAAGGTAAATCGGACGAAGTTATATATGGGAGCTATATCCAAATCTGAACCGATCTCGATAAAATTTAGCAAATGTATTTCTGAGCTGCATTTGATATATTTCCCCAAATATTGTTGTGACAGAGTGCATATTACGGTGGCGGTGGACAAAAATAACAAATCGGATGAACAATATATATGGGAGCTATAGCTATATCTGAACCGATTTCGATCAAATTCGGCATACATATTTTCAGGCCTAATTTGGGTTTATATGCAAAATTCCATACAATTCGGGCTTATATTACACGTTTGGTGCACAATAAAAAGCAAATCGGACGAAGATATATATGGGAGCTTTATCTAAATTTTGACCGATTATCTCCAATTCCAATAGGGTTCGTCCTTGGGCCAAACAAAAGATCTTTGCAAAATTTCATCTGGATCGGGCAATAAATGCGACCTGTACTTTGTTTACAAAAATACATGGACAGACGGACTCAGAATGTGATTCTATGCAGATCATCAAAAGGAACTATGGGTCTATCTCGTTTCATTTTGCCTGCCCGAATAGTATGGAATTTTACACATACAATCAAATTAGGCCTGCAAATATGATCAAAATGATCAAAATCGGTTCAGATAAAGCTATAGCTCCAATATATTGTTCATCCGATTTGTTATTTTTGTCTTCCGCAGCCGTAATATGCACTCTGTAACAACAATATTTAGGGAAAAATATCAAATACAGCTCAGAAATAAATTTGATAAATTTTATCGAGATCAGTTCAGATTTGGATATAGCTCCCATATATAATTTCGTCCGATTTACTTTTTATTGTGCACCAAACGTCTAATATTTGCCCAAATGGGATGAAATTTGACAGTTATGACCGAATTGAGTCTAGAAGCTAGTATGTCAAATTTGGTGAAGATCGGTTCAGATATAGCTATACCTCCCATATATACTGTTCATCCTATTTGTTATATTTGTTACCTACAGCCGTAATATGCACTCCGTAACAACGATATTCAGGGAAATATATCAAATACAGTTCAGAAATATCTTTGTCAAACTTTATTGAGACCGGTTCCGATTTGGATATAGCTCCCATATATATCTTTATCCGATTTCAAATTAATTGTGCACCAAATGGGCAATACAATTCCGAATTTAAAAGATACAAATGCTTCGGCATATTTAGTCCGGAACTCTACTAAATTAGCAAAGTGGTGTAGGGTATCATAAAGCCGGCCCCGCCCGACTTTAAGACTTTCTTTACTGGTTTTTTTACATTATTGTAAAATACTTTTAGACACATAACCCTGGATTCAGGGTATACACCACACTGTGGTACAGGGTGTATTATAGTTTGTGTATTTGTTTTGTAACAGGTGAAAGAGGACAAGATAGACCCATAGTTCCTTTTTATAATCTACATAGTTTTTATCGTTTTTAGCCTATATAAAAAGTGCCATTGATACTTGGTTTTTGTTTGGTTTAATTAGGAGGTATTTTATTTATTTCCTTTGCAAATATT
This sequence comes from Musca domestica, assembly GCF_030504385.1. Taxonomy (NCBI): domain Eukaryota; kingdom Metazoa; phylum Arthropoda; class Insecta; order Diptera; family Muscidae; genus Musca; species Musca domestica. The sequence goes on along the minus strand of NW_026712247.1, from coordinate 881,624 downwards.
TAATTGCTATGTTTTTTTATATTTAAACAAAAAATCTATTTGTTTCAAAACAATGCAATATTCATGCCGTGCAGAATAGAACGGAGATACAGACCAACATTTGTCAATAACAGATTTATTTGCCTTTGATGCAATGCAATGCACATCCATCGCCAGCGCCACCATCGTCGACTTCGTCATAGAATTATTCACCTTGTTTATGCCAACATCCGTTGGTATTTTTGCAATTCCTTCCACAGACTTAATGGATGGGATATAAAGGCAGATGGTGTGGTTTTGAAGCCAATAAAATACTTGGAACGATTATTGTCTAGTGCTCGGTTGGTAAACACAAATATACCCACACAAAAACTCCCTTTGCAAATAGGAATTGCAAATTGCTTCAATAAATAATACTCAAATGGTGATTGCATTGTTTTAAATCAATAAACTAAACTAATTGAGCAAAACAACAAACGAAAGATGCATTTGCATTCTTCGGTGTAAACAATGGAATGGAAAATGTGGAGAGAAAAACAAACACATTTGTTTTGATATTCAGATGAGATAATATAACCACAGAAAATATAGGGCCTCTGTTTTAAATTGAATAATTTCGGCACTGCAAGATAAGATTTTAAGTTTTGCTGACCCATAGTCGAATTTTATGATCAACAAATTTGTAGAATATTTCGACACTTTTTGACTTGTGGATAGGTTGTCTTCTCTCAAAATATATTCGATATTGGTCCACCATTTGAGAATCAATGCCCAGGCGAAAAGACTGTAGCCAGGGACTTGAAATTTTACATAAAGGTCAGTCTTGGTGCAAAAAGTACAAAAAATTGAACACTTTATATTAGACAAACGGAATGAGCAAGAGTTCTGATTTGAATTTGGAATGAGAGTCACTGCTGGAGTGCAGAATAGATAAATAAAGATTTTTTGAAATAAAGATTATTTGAAATCCTAACTTTGGGGTTACGAAAATGGTACTACACATCTAAAATGGTACTATTTGGTACTAAAAACTTGAAATTTTATATGGGAAGCAAGGTTGAAAAAGTAAAAAAGCAGTAAATTCGGCCGGGCCGAACTTTGAATACCCTTCACCATTTGGAAGGCATTTTTTAAAAAATTTAAAAAAAATAAATAAAATTCACTAAAAATTCTGTTAAAATTTTAAATATACCGAATATAGCCGTTATATTGGGGTCTATACGAAGACGTGGACCTGCATAGGCAACTCTTGTCAGACACCATTACAATATTCAAATACGAAACTTTAAAAAATCCGGGGGATAATATAGCTAAAATTATCAAAATACAGGATATAGGGAGATACTGATATATGGGGCCTATACGAAGACCTGGACCTGTATAACTAATTTGAAACAATTCCGGTGTATAATGTCGCTAAAATCGTCAATATGCCAAATATCGGGGGCACCGTTGTACAAGGCGAGATGAAAAAACTGCAACCAACTTCAAACTGCTGTCATTTCTAAGCCACTCGTCCGACAGCTGTTAAAAATATTTCAGTGACAACTCATTATATTGTTTAGAAGCGTACAAAAACACATTTTGGTGAGAATTTTCAGAAAAAAAGTTATTCGTGATAGAATTGAAGCGTGATAGTGTGATTTCTTTATATTTGGTTGGAAAACCACAAGTGGCTATCGTTAGGACACTCCAGCATATAATGTGAATAAATCTTTTGTGTCTCGTACCATCGCTCGTTGCCGTGATATGGTAGCGTAGCCCGAAGTCAAGGAAGTGGACGGAAGAAAACAACAACATCAGCAGAAATTGTTCGAAATGTTAAGAAGCGACTTGATCGAAACCCGCGTCGCAGTGGCCGAAAAATGGCTCATGAACTGAACATATCGCAATATTCCATTCGGCAAATATTGAAATAAAGCCATTAAAATTCCAAAAAATGCAAGAACTTACACCGCAACAGAAAGAAAATAGACTCAAAAGAGCAAAAGAGTCGCTTCGCTTGGCCAAAAGTGGTGAACAGCAAAATTTGGTTTTTTCCGATGAGAAAATATTCGTTTTTGCATGCCAAAGAGATCAGCTAAAAATCGGTTGGCCACCAGAACTCAAGCGCCTGCCATGGTAATGATGTGAGCCGCCATAACAGCCGATGGTCGCTCTCCACTCGTATTAATCGACCGTGGCATCAGAATAAATGCCGAATATTATCGCGAAAATATCCTGGAGGGTGTATTAAAGCGTTGGGCATGCAAACATTTTGGCCGCAGACCTTGGACATTCCAACAGGACTCAGCACCATTGCACTCAGCACGCGCCACCCAAGAATGATTACAAAATGAGGTTCCACGCCACATTTCCAGCGCACAATGGCCACCAAAATCTCCGGATACCAATCCGTTGGACACTTTAAAATACCAAAGTGTCGATCGCCTCAAGCAAGCACTTCGCCGGGAATGGGCCAAAATACCACAGAACAACATTCGGGCAGCGTGTGACAGTTTCATTGGCCGTTTGAAGTCCATAATTCGTGCAAAGGTGACCAATTCGAACAAATCTAAACTTATTCTAAAATTTGATGCTATTTCCGACATTTTCTGCTTTCATTCAATAAAATTAAAAAAAAATTTGAAAATTATGGTGTTTGACTTTGTTGCAGTTTTATATCTCACCTTGTATACGAAGACGTGGACCTGCATAGGCATCTTTTGTCATACACCATTACAATATTTAAATACGAAGCTTGGAAAAAACAAATCCGGTGAACAATAAGCAAAATCATCAAAATACAGAACAGAGGGAGGTACTGATATATGGGGCCTAATTCCCATTACGAACTCTAAATACGAAATTCGAAAATCATCAAAATACCAAATTTTGGGATGTACCGTTATATGGAGGCTATAGAAAAATGTGGGCCTGCATACGCAATTTTTGTTATAGGCTGTACCCAACCATTACGAATTCTAAATACGAAATTTGAAACAACTCCGGTGAACAATGTCTCTAAAATCGCCAATATACCAAATATCGGGGGTACCGTTGTATGTGGGATATACGATATGGTAGACCTATATAGACGTTTCTTTTCCAGGGGATTTGCAGACAATTTCATTGAAAAAATTGACTACCGAATATTGGGAGGTACCGTTATATGGATGCTATACGAACGTGGACTTGCATCAATATACCAAATATGGGGGGTACCGTTGTATGATGGCTATACGACATCGTGGACTTATATAAACAATTCTTGTCCAGGGACTAAAGTACTCAGAAAGAGCTTCTTGTGCGGATTTTCAGACAATTCCATTGGAAAATGTGGCTAAAATCATCAAAATACCAAATATCGGGGGATACCGTTGAATGGGGGATATACTATATCGTGGACCGATATAGCCCATCTTCGAACTTGATCTGCCTGCTTTTGAGATATGAAGGTGGTTTTGGCAATGTGTACTAAGTGTGTGAAATGTACTAAATGGTACCAAGTTTGGAAGAATTTGATTTAAGATGAACAGATGAAGCGGGATTTTTAAAAGTTTTGTAATGGAGATTTATGTTTGTGATAAAGAGGTGGTTTTGGAACTGTGTACTACAAATGCACGAAAAGAAATATATAGTACCATATTTGGTACAATTTTGGTATTGGGTGAAATCTGAAATTTGGGTCGCTGCTCATGTGTAAATGAACGAAAAGTACTGAATGGTGCTATATTTGATCTTGGATGAAGGGAGAGGACTAAAATTCTGAAATTTTATATTTGGATAACTCTTTGGTATCTCAGGTTGAGATTTGGAGGTGGTAGGAAGATGCGTCATATAATTGTACGAAAAGTACTTAATGCTACTAAATTTAGTATTGGGTGAAGGCAAGGGAGTGGAATCCTTAACCCTTAAACTGCTGTCCGACTGAACAATTGAAAAGGACTAACAGTACTTTTTGCTGACGAAGTAGCGGAATTGTTTCAAAGTTGGTATCAACGCCTATGGGCAAAAATTATCTATTATTTATTTTCTGGCTAAAATAGTTCTCTCAGTACGAATTTCACATTTCGCTATTTTTTCTAGTTTCGCTGCGAGTCAATCTTTAATTTTTTCCAAACTTGGAAATTTCTTTTAAAAGAGCTATTCCTTCTGAAATTACGACAAATTTCTGGAAGTCAATTTTCAACTTTCCTCTCATCGAAATTTATTTTATGGGAAAAATTTGTCGTCAAATGGAAAAATTTAAATAGAAAAAATAAACAAACTGGATGATGTTTTTTTTTCTCTCTAGTTTGCATTTTGGATAAACTGAAAAGTTTGCCATGCCTTAATGCCAAACTGTAACAAAAAGCAAAACTGAACTGAACTGAACACTTGCAGCAACAGCAACATCAGGAAACTACAACAACGATGCCATCCATGACCATGACAACGACAACAACGACGAAAGTAATAACATGACTTATAGTTTGGCCAAATCGTTTTGACTGGCAGCTAGCTAGCTGGCTGGCTGGCAGCATACAAATGTTGGTTTATGGCCAGAGTGTTGGTGGAAGATTGAAGTGACATTCTGTTGTTTTTTCTTTTTTTCAATCTAAACACAGTGTTTTTTTTTTTTCAAAGTGATATGTAGGCAGCAACAGGGACGTGGTTTGAAGTATGAAATTCTAAAATAGTATTTTTGGAGCACATATCATCATCACTTCTGTAGAGGTCCCAAATGACATGTTTTGCAAATAAAGCCCTGCCAATGTTGTTGATAAACACTCTGGTCAGTTGAGCCTTCGAAGTGCAACAACCATCATGGTCAACCAAATTTTTCCACCAAAAAGCCCATCGAATCACCGATTAAAAAGATTCATAGACATAGTGCCAATTTTATTGGCATAACTAAATTGGCTATCTGTTTCAGGCTTTCGTGTTTGGTTTTTATATCCTACACAACATAGTGGTAAGGGTATTGGGTCTTTGTGAATTTATTTGTAACATGTAGAAGGAAGCGAGATAGACCCAAAGTTACTTTTGAGGATCGTCATAGAATCACTTTCTGTGTCGATTTATGCATTTCCGTCCATCCGTCTGTCTGTGTTTTTTTGTGAACAAAATGCAGGTCACTTTTATTATAATTTTCCAAACTATATTAGTTTGGCCCAAGGACGACCCTATAGCCCCCACATATAGTTTCAACCGATTTCGGATTAATTGTGCACGAAATGTTCAACATCAGTCCAAATGACCTGAATTTTGGCACATCCGACAGAATTCGGACTAGAAGCAAGTACATCTGATTTGGTGAAAATCGGTTCAGATATAGTTGTAGCTCCCATATATATGTTCCATTCGATTTGGCGTTAAAATCTTTCACATGGGTAATACCCACTCCATACAGCACATACAGCTCAGAAATACCTCTGCCAAATTTTATCAATATCGGTTCAGATTTGGATATGGCTCCCACATATACCTTTATCCGATTTCAGGTTCATTGTGCATCAAAAGGCTAATATCAGCCCAAATGCAGTGAATTGTGGCTGAAGCTAAAATTTTGAAATTTTGCACGAAAGTCAGTTTCGATGCATAGGCCTGTCATAAGGTTGGAAAATCCGATCCAAAGGTGTACAAAAGTACTAAAATGTACTAAAAACTAAATACTTTGTGTTGGACAAATGAAATGAACTAGAATTCTCATTTGAATGTGGAATTAGAATCACTGATGGAGTGTAGGATAGATGTAGCAAAGGGTTTTGGAAACTTCGGACTTTAAGGTTGCGCTTTTGGAAATGTGTACAAGTGCACGAAAAATACTAAGTAGTACTATATTTCCTACAATTTGGTATTGGGTGAACATAAACTGGACATATAGACGTGGTTTTGGAAATGTGTACTATAATTGTACGAAACGTACTGAATGGTACTAAATTTGGTATTGGGTGAAGGGGTGTACATTCTTCATCAATTCATCATTTTGATATTTAGATTACTGATGGCTTGAGATTTGGCGGTGGTTTGGAAATGCGTCTTTTATTTGTACGAATAGTAAAAAATGGTACTAAATTTGGTATTGGGTGAAGGGAAAGGCCTGCAATCCCCAAAATTTGATATTGAGGTCTCTGTTTGTATCTGGAATTGAGATATGAAGGTGGTTTTGGGAAATGTGTACTATAATTGTACGAAAAATATCAAATAGTACTATATTTGGTATGGGGTGAAGGCATGGAGTTGAAATCCCGAAATTTGATATAAGTGTCACTGTTGCTGTCTGTAGTTAAGATATGGAGGTGGTTTTGGGAATATATACTATAGTTGTTCGAAAAGTACTAAGCGGTAGGAAATTGATTATTGTGTGAAGGTATAAAACCGAAATCCCGAAATTTGATATTGAGATCTCCGTGGGTATCTGAGATTCAGATTTGGGGTTGGTTTGGGAATGCGTCCTATATTTATATGAAAAATACTAAATGATACTAAATTTGGTATTGGGTGACAGGATAGGGCTGAAACCCCAAAAAGTTATGTTGCTATAACCTTTGGAGTCAAGGATTGAGATATGAAACAAATGAGTACTAAAATTATACAAAAAGTAATACATTTGGTATTTAGTGAATATATAAAGCTGGAATGCAGAAATTTGATATTTAGGTCACTGTTGGATTCTGAGGTTTACATATGGAGAAGTGGAAATAGTTTTGAACAGAAAAATCAGATGTTGGTCCATTCTGAATGGAGTCGGATGTTAATTTCGCCTTTTACGAGCGCCATTGATGTTCACAACGTTGATCCCTTGTGGGGGAGGTACCAGAAAGAATGGTTCGACACCTCCCAACTTTATAACAGATCTTGTGTTAATAGAAATAAATGAGATGTGGCAAGTCCAAATGGAATCGAATGTTAATTTCGCGTTTTATGAACTTCATGGGTATTTCCCCTTTGTGGGGGAATGGACGGATATATTCCATCTTCAAATCAGATCTTGTGTTAGTGGAAATAATGCGATGTGTAAAATATGCAGAAAATCGGATGCTTTTGACCCTCTTTGGGGGAGGTACTTGATGGAGTGGACCGACATTGTCCATTTTTGCATCTGGCCTAGCACTGGACACATGGGCGGATGGACACATGGATTTGGTCTAAAGAGACCCAGGGTCAAAAAATCGTTATTTCGATGAGGCACGTTTTGGCCTTATCAAATGAAATATACCTTCTCTAGCCATCTGCCTGAGGGTATAAAATGGGTCACTTCGTTCCTTGTTGGATGAGGCCTCTATGTAAGGAAACCGTTAGTCATATTTTCCATCAACATTCTTCCATTTTTGGTATTTCTAATACTTAGTATGTAGAAATCTTCCATGTAGAAAATTTCCTATAAAGGCCTGCGTTTTCGTAAAACCCTCATATAAAAGTCCCCCTAATTATAACTATGCCTATCCTTAAAATTGTTAATTTGATAAATTATTGCTAAAATTTCAAAATTTTATGTACTCTCCTACATGATGAAGGATATTAAAAGCTATGCAGAGCACCCAGTTGTCTCTGATATTAAAACTACCAAATGAAACCCCTGAAATTAATCAATTTAAACCATCACCTAAATCATATTCACAATAAATTATTCTCAATAACTAAAAAATGAAATCGCCATAAAATACCCCTCTTAAAAAGCTATAAAAAGCGTCAAACAATGTATGGTCATTTCACTTCGACGCCAAAAAGTCTTACAAAAAAAAGTGTAATGGTCTCTGCGAAAAACCCCACTTCAAGTCGTGCCTTTTTTCCATACAATTTACTTACTATAAATTTTCCATTGAATCCGATTCCACTTTGCACTCAACGTTGATGAGCCAACCTTCAAAGTGGTAATGTTTGCATAATTTCACCATAGCGTCCACAATATTGTCTATCATTTCCGTTGATGCCAGAATGTCGTGTAAACGTTTGGCTCCATCCGAACCCTCCGTTATGAAAGTACCTGCAAAGAAGACGAAAGAGAACGGAGAGATGAAAAAGAATGTTGAAATAATGTAAATTTTGTTTTTTTTTTTTTTCTTTAATGAAATGCAATACACTTGCAAATTGAGCATTACACGTGAGTGTGTGTGTGTGTTTGTATATCGATGTTTAAAGGATTGAAGATAATAACCCAAAGAACAAATTTGTGCAAGACATGGGAGGTTGGATATTTTTAGCCAAAATTGAATTTAATTACAAATGTTGAATTGAATTTAATTTTTATATTCAAATTCCTCGAAATTAATCCAAGATATATATCTCTTTTCAGCATCCCCGTTGTGTGAATTCCCAGGAATATTTAAGGTATGAAATTAAAACACCTTTTTAATAGCATGTTTCATTAATAGTATGTTTCAAATATGTATTAGTATTGAATATTTTAGCCCAATTTAGCACGAACAACTACAAATGCCACACTTTTTCCAAATTTATTTGATATTGGCTGGAACAATGAAGACCTCTGCTAAAGTCTATTTTTAAACCCTTAGGCTGGAAATACATAAAGCGTATATTTGACTGGCTTCTTCGTAGATGAACAAAGGAGATTTAGGTTGACTTAGTTCGATTTTGGTCCTAGGCTCCTTTGTTCAATTCCGAAGACGCCAGGCGACGACTTAAGCCAGCCAGATAAGCGCTTTATGTATTCCCACCTTTAGCCATATGGCTGGAGAGGGTAGATATCATTTAATACGTCAAAAACGTGCCTTATCGAAATAACAGTTTTAGATCCTAGGTCTCTTTGGGCCAAATCCGTTTCAGGACATTTGGAGTCTATCCAGCGATGTCTGTATGTCTGGAGTATCCGATTTGATCCACACTTGGTACCGAGTTCGAAAATGGACAATATCGGTTCACTTCTTCCCTTTCCTCCCCCAAAAAAATCGAAATTTTCAAAAAATATTTTACTGCACTGAAAGATAAACTTTAATCCGATTTTGCTCCAACTTTGCCAATCCTAATATTTGCATCAGTGCTAGGTCAGATGCGAAAATGGACAATATCGGCCCACTCCATCAAGTGACCCCCTACAAAGAGTCAACATTTTAAATAATTACAACTCTTATAAAATGTAATTTAAGAGTCCGATTGTATTCAAATTTCATACATCCCAATATTTTTATTAACCCCAGGTCTGGTGTTAAGATGGAATACATCTACTCCTTTCGGTACCTTCCCCACAAAGGGCGAAAACTTAATGAAACACGAAATTAACATTGGATTCCATTCAGACTTGGCACATCTCATTATTTCCATCAACACAAGATCTGTTATAAAGATGGTAGAGTTCGGACCATTCCTTTTGGTACCTCCCCCACAAAGGGTCAAAGTTCAGAATAATAAAAACGATCGTAAAATCCGAAATAAGCATCCGGTCCTCTTTATATTTCGCACATTCCATTATTTCTACTAATACAAATTCTGCTGTGAAGAAGGGATATATCGGTCCACTCCTTCTGGTACCTCCCACACAAAGGGTCAAAATTTTGAATATCCACGAAACTCATAGCACGCGAAATTTACATTCTATTTCATTCAGATTTACTACATCTCAATATTTTCTCAACACAAGATCTGTTGTAAAGATGGTGGAGATCGGACCATTTGTTCTGGTACCTACCCCACAAAGGGTCAAAATTTTGAATAACCAAAACGATCATAAAATCTGAAATAAGCATCCGGTTCTCTTCAAGTTATACACATCACAATATTTTTATTAACCCAAGGTCTGTATTTCTCTTAACCAGAAATCTGATATGAATATGTAATTTATCGGAATTTATGATTTTCATGGATTTCCTTCTATATTTTGCACATATCAATATTTTATCTGTATTGGATGAAGTATGAAAATGGAATACTTCTGTTCGCTATAGCTGATACCTCACGCATATTTCCACATTTTCCAAAAATTTACACATGTCTGACATAAAGTATCGGAAGAAATCTAACACGCTGTAATATTTATATCAGTCTTAGGTCAGATACGAATTGGACACTATTGGTCAATTGCTTCGGAACCTCCCCCATAAAGGATCAACATTTTGAATAATCATAACTCAAGGCTAGAGGTATGCATCTGTCACCAGAACCGTCTGAACTATTTTACTTGTTACTCCAAATTCCTTTAATTACAACCTGAACAATAAAGACTAATTTAAGATGAAATTTCTCTCTGGGTATCGCCGTTTTTTGCATCCATCGGCATGAAAAAGCATTTAAGGCAATCTGTTTGCATACAAGTTGCCACTACAAATTTACAAATATGTACATCAGTCAGTGTTTAAATATTGTATGTGGTGTCGATTCATCTACACTTGCGCACACACACACACACACATACAAAACAAAATAATGACGAATGTTAATTAAAAAATGATAAAAATCTACATATAATATGGATTTATACGCACTTAATTTTTTTTTTCTTTTGAAAATATCATAAATATGAAATGTAAATGATATTGGATTTATTTCTGATCCATTTGCAAAACGTAAAACAAGTAGGTGGCAGAGCTGGCCATATAAAGGTCATATATTTACTTCTGGGAAGTGTATGAAAGGAAATAAATAAGATGTGGAGGTTTCATCTGAGGAGCGTAGCGTAATTACTATGGAATATTGCAAAATTACTACAGGCTGATGGGAATGACTGGACATTTCGCGGCTTTGACGACAGATATATGTATACCCTCAGTTATTGTCCGTTTATTTAAATACGTTTTAAGTTGCGTTAGAATTATTCATACTGTTGACCGTTTATGGCGGAAGTTTTCAAGGAGAGGGCCAATATTATTCATTTCGTGGACTATATCGACTAATTCCTTCACCTTATGTGAGATATGTGGCTGATAAAATTCATATTTACATCTGATCTCTGGTCAAGAGAAATATTGAAATGTACCAAGTTTGAAGATAATCTCTGGCTTGTTTCGCAAGTTATGAGATATATAAAATTGGGAAAATTGTGACCCTTGGTGGGTAAAGTAGCATAAGGGGTGGCCCGATATCTATCATCTTCACATCAGAACTTACTTCAGTAAAAATATTGAGATATGTGCAATTTTGAAGGAAATCGGATGCTTATTTCGCATTTTATGAGCTTTATGGTTATTCAAAATATTGACCCCTTAATGGGGGAGGTACCAGAAGGGGTGGACTGATATATTCAATCTTCACACCCGATCTTGAATTAATAGAAATATTGGGCTGTCCCAAGTTTGATTAGATTCCTTATCTTATGGTTATGTCGCGTTCATTCAAAATTGTAACCCCATGTGAGGGAGGTATCGGAAGGAGTGGAGGGCTCAATATCATCTTTACAAAAGATCTAGATTTGGTCAAAATATTGAGATATGCGAAATATGAAGACATTCGGACTATTCTTTCACACTTTATAAGTTTTGTGATTATTCAAAATATTGAATCCTTTTGGGGGAGGTACTAAAAAAGTGGGAGGATCATGTCCTTTTTCACACCTGAAATGACACGGATAAAAATATCAGGATTTACAAAGTTTGCACAAAATTGGATGATCCTGTCTTGTTCTATAAGGTAAAAAAATTCTGTGAAAATTATGACCTTTTGCGGGGGAGGTACCAGAAGTGGTGAAGCGATATATGCCTTTTCCGAACTCAATCTAAATTTTGTAATAATATTACGATGTACCAAGTTTGAACCAAATCGGATACTCCCTTCGAGAGCCTGTCATGCACCCAGACAGAAGAACGGACACCCCTAGATCGACTCCAAATGTACTGAAAAGGATTTGGTCGAAGACATAGGTTATAAAACCGTTATTTCGTTGAGGCACATATCAAATGATTAATACCCTCTGCAGCCATGCGGCTAAGGGTATAAAACAGTAGAATAGGCTGGTTAGAATGAGTAGTTGACTTTTATAAAAACCGCTACTCATGGAAGACTTTCATCCAACACTCGCTGAAGGTTCGACATTATTGTCACTTGACTAAATTCTATCGGATCACATAAAGTTTAACACCCACTGATGGTGTGAAACTTGATTGCTTTCGGACCGACTGACTATCGACGTTTATAGTCAGCGGAATACAATTAAATCCACTTGGAATTTCCAACACCATAGACAAACGATGCACTGTTGCAAAGTTAAATGTTAAGAAAATTTGCAGAAAATTCGGAAAATTTTCTAAAATTATAGGGAAGAAGGTTTTTTTTAACAAACAATAGGAGCAGTCCGATATTGTCCATTTTCGTATCTGAGCTAGCACTGATAAAAAATATTAGGACTTGCAAAGTTTGTACAAAATTGAATGCTCCTTTCTTGTTCTATGAGACAAATTATTTTCTATGGAAATGTTAAAATTTTGTGGGAAAGCGTACCAGATTTAGTGAACCGATAATGTCAACCTCCGAACTCGATCTAAATTTGATAAAAATATTACGATGTACCAAGGATACTCCCTTCGAGAGTAATCGTGAGCACCAGCCAGCCGAAGAGGCACAGACGGAAGGACACACCTAGATCGACTCCAAATGTCGGTTTTGGCCAAATGATATATAGCCTCTGTAGCCATATGACTAAGGGTATAATAAAAAGTATTTCTAATACACATCGTTTAATTCAATCATTTCTTTTAAGAGATTTTTAAGATTTCGTTTGTGAAATTAGGATAATGAGCAAAAATTCATCAATTACACTGTGTGCGTAATTTTTTACTTTACAAATTATTAGCAGCTTTCTGAAGCAAAGATTCGTTGCTCATGTTTTTCCTCACAGAATTTGTGGCCTTCATGTCCAAATGAATCTTTTTGTGAGGGTCATATTTTCTCTCTGAGACGGACTTAAAACGGTTTGCAAGATATAAGCATCACAAATGGTACCTTTGGACATGAAGGCGCCAAACTTTGAGAACCTCTAACGGCAAAAGTGATGAGATAGGGACTTCTCTTGGTTGGTCATCCATCATATTGCGGTATTAGATTATGGATAATAATACCTAATGGGAAATGTACAGCCACTTTTTTTGTAATGTGCGATTTTTTCTATATTACATCTCTCAACACTTCGATGTTAAACACAAAACATAGCCAATGTATTAAATTTTCAAACAGGATATATAATTTTTTAAACATGTTAAAATCCTATTCTCACAAAGGAAGTATGTGTGAAAGACGACTAATTTTTCAATAGCTTTTTCTTCGCCAATCCAAACACTTACCCAATACAGAGACACCATGTTTATGGGCAGCATTTATCCAACCACAAGGTGGTATTGTGATATATTTATGACTAAAATAACAAAAATAATCCACGGCTGACCAGTGATAGAAACGATAGTCATCATATTTCTTCGACGAATGATAATGTCTGCAAGGAAGATAAGAACAAACAAAGTTAAAAGAACAAAACATAATTTATACCTTAACACCACTTACCTGTCTTCCAAGTAATTGCCCATCATGTCATGGCACAGCAAGACCTTACGTCGATTATGATTTCCAATTGGTTCACGATAATTACTAATCAAATTAAACTGCCTCTGTAGATAGACCGGTGAGGATCTGGGTTTCTTGGGCGTAACATATTCATGCCAATTGACATCTTTGCTGCGCACATTGAATGCCAATAACTGTTCATTGGTGTGAATAGCTTCAGCTTCTAATTTATCTGCAATAGACAATGGAATGGACATGGTTTTAGTTGTCACTTTTAGATTTTCGAATACTCAAATGGATGTGGATTTTTTTTATTTATTTTAAATACGTATTGTTTTGATTAGTAACAAATGTAATGTGAAACTATTTGAATGGAAAAGAGGAACAAGTGAATACACCACCACTACCACTACTATTTCCCCCATTTCTACTTCTATTGTGTTCTATCGTTTTCTTATCATTTTAAGTTTTCTGTTCTATGAAAACCATGCATGTGCAGTCTGCCGTCTCGAAAACTTTGATTAATAAAAACGAATTTTGCATAAAACTATTGCAAACTATGCAGCAACACATGCAAACTGTATAAAATATCAGAAACCATTGAATGTCTGCTGGCTTATCGAAACACAGTGGTTTCTGAGGGAGGAAAACTGTCTGACAATGTTAAATATTTCTGTATATGGAAACGCTGTCATAAATAGGGATATATGTTTTATATGGAAAATGACTGTTGTTCAAAATCACATTCCAAATTTGAAAATGGAGCTATTTTCACAGACCTCTTGGGGTCAAATGTTTGCATGCGATATTTCGATACGGTTATTCCTATATGCCCTTTATACCCTCTGTCATATGCCTACAGAAGGCATATAAAGGGTGATATAAAAAAACTGAAATCAACTTCAGACTGCTTATTATTATTTGTTGAGAATTTTCCGGAAAAAAAGTTTTTCGTGATGGAATTCAAGCGTGATAGTGTGATTTCCTTATATTTAGCTGGAAAACCACAAGTGGCTATCGTTAGAGCACACCAGCATTTAAATGTGAATAAATCTTTTGTGTCTCATACAACCGATCGTTACCATAATACTGGTAGCGTAGCCCGACGTCAAGGAAGTGGACGGAAGAAAACAGCAACATCAGCAAAAATGGTCCGAAAAGTAAAGAAGCGACCTCATCGAAATCTGCGTCGCAGTGGCCGAAAAATGGCTCGTGAGCTGAACATATCTCAATATTCCATTCGGCAAATATTGAAAAATGAGCTCAGGGTAAAGCCATTGACATTCCAAAAAGTGGAAGAACTTACACCGCAACTGAAAGAAAATAGACTCAAAATAGCTAAAGAGTTGCCTCGCTTGGCCGAAAGTGGTGAACTGCCGAATTTGGTTTTCTCCGATGAGAAAACATTCGTTGTCCAGCAGTTTGTAAACAATGAAAATTATCGTGTTTACTTGCCAAAGAGGTCAGCTGAAAATTTGCACCTTCGGTTGGCCACCAGAACTCAAGCGCCGGTCATGATGATGATGTGGGCCGCCATAACAGCCGATGGTCGCTCTCCGTGGCATCAGAATAAATGCCAAATATTATCGCGAAAATATTCTGGAGGGTGTATCAAAGCCTTGGGCACGCAAATATTTTGGCCGCAGACCTTGGACATTCCAACAGGACTCAGCACCATCGCACTAAGCACGCGCCATCCAAGAATGGTTACAAAATGAGGTTTCTCGGTTCATTTCCAGCGCACAATGGCCACCAAAATTTCCGGATACCAATCCGTTGGACTATTGTGTCTGGAGTATTTTGGAAATCAAGGTTGGCACTAAAAAATACCAAAGTGTCGATCAACTCAAGCAAGCGCCTCGCCGGGAATGGACCAAAATACCGCAGAGCAACATTCGGACAGCGTGTGACGGTTTCATTAACAGTTTAAAGGCCATAATACGTGCCAAAGGTGACCGATTCGAATAAATCTAAACTTATTCCAAAATTTAATGCTGTTTCCGACATTTTTTGCTTTCATTCAATAAAATTTAAAAAAAAATGTAAAAACCATGGCGTTTGACTTTTATTTATCTCATCCTGTATATTATTTGAAGCAAAAAAGTGCCACATCGAAATAGCGGTTTTAAACCTAGATCTCTTTCGACCAAATCCGTTTCAGGACATTTGGTGCTGATCTAGAGGTATCAGTCCGCCTGTATGTCGAACTGGTTGGTGGGAGTATCCGTTTTGGTCCAAACTTGATATATCGTAATAATATTGTCAAACTTAAATCGAGTTCGGAGATGGACAATATAGCTCCACTCTTTCTGGTACCTCCTCCACAAAAAGACAAAATTTTTACAGATAATTATTACTTCATAGAACAAGAAAATGGCATCCAATTTTGTTAAAATCTTGCAAATCCTTATATTTGTATCAGTTCTTGGTCAGGTTTGAAATTTCGGGGGTCAAATTCCCCATCTTCCACATTTTTTAACATTTTTGGATTAAGTTTTTCTGAGATCCTAAAATAAGTAGGGATTCGGGTAATTTTACTGGTAACACCTTGGAAAGCAAGGTATATTAAATTTTTCGTTCCGTTTGTAATAGACCCCAAAAAGTTTATATGTATAGTCAAAAAAAATTCTAATTCGATTTCCGTCTGTTGAAATCATGAAACAGTCCACATTATTTAACGTAGAGCTTTGAAATTAGGCAAAATAGTTTGTATAGTGTCTAGAATGGTTGGTATTGAAAATGAGATATATCGGTCCACGTTTTAGCATAATCACCATGTAACGATATGGACATTCGGTATTTTAATGATTTTTGTCACATTTTTCCACTGAATTATTTGTTATTGAGAGTTTCTAACGGTTCTTGTAAGGTACTCTTGTAGTGCTCGTGATTTTAGCCCAATTCTTCCACAGAATAACGATATTCGGTATTTTTGGGATTAAAGTCACATTTTCAGGAAAACTCCGTTACCAACAAAACCTATGGCTGCTGTGGAGTACAAAAAGCTTTGGAAATACTGGGCTGTCCATCAAGATCTGTTGGGTTCCAGGTCAATAAAATATTGCAGGCAATGAGAATGCAGATGAATTGGCAAGGCTGGGCCCCAAATCAACCATCATTGAAGTTGACCTTCACTCCATTTTGCACTGATATTAGCCATTATTTGCACAATAAATCTTAAATGGGATTAAGAATATATATGGGAGCTATATCCAGATATTAGCCGATCTCGATAAAAACATGCAAAGGCATTTCCGAGCTCTATAAGATATCTGATACCAAATATCATTGTTGTCGAATGCATATTAATAATGTGAGGGACTTTAAGACCAAATCGGATGAAAAATATATATGGGAGCTAAATCTATATCTGAACCGATTTTCACCAAATTTGATGTACTTGCTTCTAGACTGAATTCGGTTGGATGTGTCAAAATTCAGGTCATTCGGACTGATATTGGCCATTTGGTGTACAATTAACCTAAAATCGGTTGAAGATATATATTGGAGCTATATCCAAATCTGAACCGATCTTAATACAATTTATCATAGATATTTCTGGGCTGTATCTGATATCTGGTGCCAAACATAATTGTTGTCGAATGCATATTACTAATGTGAGGGGCTTAAAAACCAAATCGGATGAAACATATATATGGTATATATATTTGAGCCGATTTTCAGCAAAATTTAAAGCATTGGCTTCTAGGCTGAGATACGTCGAAAGTGCCAAAATTCAGTCCATTTGGGCTAATATTAGCCATTTGGTCCACAGTAAACCTGAAATGGGATAAAGGTATATATGGGAGCTATATCCAAATCTGCTCCAATCTCTTGACAGAAGTATTTCTGGGCTGTATCTGATATCTGGAACCAAATATCATTCTTGTAGAGTGTATATTACGCATGTGAGGGACTTAAAACTCCAAATTATATGAAACATATATATGGAAGCTTTAGCTATATCTGAAACGATTGCAAATCTACAAAAAAATGTGTATGCAGTTCCACGCATTCCTATAGCCCCCATATAACAATACCTCCCTAAATTCGGTATTTTGATGATTTTAGAGGTATTATTCACCAGAATTGTTTGAAATTTGGTATCCGAAGCTCAAAATGGGCACTGTAGCTTATTGCCTATGCAGGTCCCGTCTTCGTATAGTCCCCATATAACGATACCACCCGATATTTTGATGATTTAGTGGTATTTTTCACCGGAATTCGAAATCAGTCTTTGTTTGTTTTTCTACGGATTTTTTTTTTTTTTTTGCAATATTTCAAGTTTCTTCAAAATGATGGAAGGTATTAAAAATTCAGCCCGGCCGAACTTAGCTTCATTTTTACTTGTTCATGCTGGAAAGGCATTTTTGCAATTTTAGCTGCGATTCTGTAGAAAATTTCGTCTGAAATCTCAACATAATGAAAAACTTAAATTTTCTCTATACTGTAGGCAGGATACAAAAAATTGTATTTTATAATGATTTTCAAATTCCCTCCAGTATTCTTTTCTTTTAAATTCATTTAGTTTCCTTTTTTCTGTTGTCTAAATTGAATTTTAACAAAATTAAATTGTTTACATTCTGAAAGTTCATGTGAAATAAAATCCACGTGATATATCTTCAATGGCTGAACGTTTCGAATGTGAGAGAGAGCGAAAAAAATAACAGTTGAGATATCCATTGGAAGAAAACAAAAAAACTCTTCCTTAAGCGTAACACTCAATTACGTCCGTTCGTGATTGCAACAAACAACTTTTCAATCGCCACCCGTCCGACTGTCAGTCAGTCCGTCGAAGTTGGAAAGGAAACACAACTTGATTGGCTAACACCAAGAATTTCACACTTTTCATCAACACCACGAACTTGTTGTGAATTCTAGAGAACACGGAGCAAATGATTGACTAGATCACGTCGCCAGGCACTGCATCATGTCAAGTTGGATGCAAGTCCTGATGATGTTTGGGGAATGCCGCGAAGGTAGGTGTTAAAAGTATTGGGGTTTATTTAAAACTGACGTCGATTATTGGCTAGGGGATGGAATTCGATTTTCAAGAATGGAAAAATAAATAGGAGGGAGGGGAATAAATAAAAGCTAGATCATTAAGGAATGGAGAAAAAGCACTTAAGTTTATCATTATACCCTACACCACAAGGTGGTCAGGGTATTATGTCTTAGTGCATTTGTTTGTAACAGTATTTTTGTAAACAAAGTACAGGTCGCATTTATTGTCCGATCCAGATGAAATTTTGCACAAATCATTTGTTTGGCCCAAGGACGAACCCTATTGAAATTGGAGATAATCGGTCAAAAATTAGACATAGCTCCCATATATATCTTCGTCCGATTTACCTTTTATTGTGCACCAAACGTGAAATGTCAGCCCGAATTGTATGGAATTTTGCATATACAACCAAATTAGGCCTGAAAACATGTATGCCAAATTTGATCGAAATCGGTTCAGATATAGCTATAGCTCCCATATATATTGTTCATCCAATTTGTTATTTTTGTCCTCCACAGCCGTAATATGAACTCTGCAACAACAATATTTGGGGAAATATATCAAATACAGCTCAGAAATACATTTGCCAAATTTTATCGAGATCAGTTCAGATTTGAATATAGCTCCCATATATAACTTCGTCCGACTTACATTTTATTGTGCACCAAAGTCTAATGTTTGTCTAAATGGGATGGAATTTGTCACTTACGACCGAATTGAGTCTAGAAGCTAGTATGTCAAATTTGGTGAAGATCGGTTCAGATATAGTTATAGGTTCCATATATATTATTCATCCGATTTGTTATATTTGTTACCCACAGCCGTAATATGCACTCCGTAACAACGATATTCAGGGAAATATGTCAAATACAGCTCAGAAATATCTTTGCCAAATTTTATCGAGATCGGTCCAGATTTGGATATAGCATCATATATATTCTTATCCGATTTTAACTTAGCACCAAATGGGCAATACATGTCCGAATTTAAAAGATACAAATGCTTCGGCATATTTAGTCTTTTGTACTTTTAATTATAATTATAATCATGGCGTGTATGATTGAATTCTCCCATAAAAACTTTTAATTTTTATGTGAAGCTCTACTACATTAGCAAAGTGGTGTAGGGTATCATAAAGTCGGCCCCGCCCGACTTTTCTTTTTCTGGCCTAGAAATGCTATTGTTTACACATATTTACATTCTTGCACTTCTGGAACAGAGCATATGGCTACTCAAATTTGTAATATTGTAACTAATTTTGAAAAAGAAATTTCAAAATAAATTTGTAATCGGTATTCTATGTTTTGTCATCACTGTGTACATACATTATTGCATTTAATAATTTACTACTTACGATTTGTGAATAAGGTTATGTTTATTCATAAATCGCATGCTGTAAGCTAAGATGCAGTCGTCGTTGTTGTTATTGCTATTGCACTTTTAATTGTAGGTCAAATCATAGTGCAATATAGCGAATGATACATACATACATACATTTTGATAAAAAGAAATTATATTTTTTCATTTAAGTGTTGCAAACGATTAGTGCGATGAGTGGGTGTGTGGCTAGACGACGTGTGTGAAAAATTATCTTAAAGTGTACGCCATTTTGGCTTGATAGAAGGACAACACAAAAGAGGAGCGGGCGAAACTTCAAAAAAAAATTGAATTGCCAGGCCAACTTTGTCAATTGCAAAATAGAGTCAAGACATGTACCCATATATGAGCGTTATTACAAAACTTGGGCGTACACTAAAAATGAATAGGAGCCACGAAATAACTCACATCAGGGGCTACCTTTACATGAGGGCAATGCAAAATATGGACCAATAACAAAAATACTCTGTAACGAATGTTTGTTATATCCTCAGCCATATGGCAAGAGAGGGTATATATCATTCGATACAGCCAAAAAGTGTCTCAACGAAATAACGGTTTTAGACCCTAGGTCTCTTTGGACCAAATCCGTTTCAAGACATTTGGAGTCGATCTAGCGATGTCCGTCTGTCTGGCTGGTGCGCACGATCCAAACTTGGTACATCATAATATCATTGTCAAACTTAGATCGAGTTTGAAGATGATCGGTCTACTCATTCTGGTACCTCATCCACAAAATGTCAACATTTTCAAAGAAAATAATTTACTTCACAGAAAGAGAAAGGGTAATCCGAGTTTGCTCCAACTTTGCAAATATCTGTCCACTCCATCAAGTACCTCCCCAAAAATAGGTCAAAATTTTGAAAATTTTTTAAAATGTGATGTTAGTGTCCGTTTTTCTTCGAATTACACACATCACAATATTTGTATTAACCAAAGGTCTGGTGTGAGGATGGGATATATCCGTCCACTTCTTCTGGTACCTCTCCCAAAAAGGGTCAAATTTTGTATACCCATGAAGCCCATAAAACGCGAAAAAATGTCCGATTCCACTCAGACTTGGTACATCTCAATATTTCCATGAACACATGACCTGTTACTAATATGGTAGAAATCGGACAATTTCTTCTGGTACCTCCCCCTCAAAAGTTTAAAGTTTTGAAAAACCAAAACGATCATAAAATCCGAAATAAGCAACCGGTTCTCTTCATATTTCACATTTGCATTATTTCTACTAACACAAGATCTGCTCTGAATATGGAATATATCGGTCCACTCTTTCTAGCACCTCCTCCACAAAGGGTCAACATTTTGAATATCTATACAGCTCATAAAACGCGAATTTAATATCCGATTCCATACATCTCAATATTTCCATCAACAAAAGATATGTTATAAAGACGGTAGAGAGCGGACCATTCCTTCTGGTACCTCCCCCACAAAGGATAAAAGTTTTGAATAACCAAAACGATAATAAAATCCGAAATAAGCATCCAGATAAAACCATTATATGAGAGCTATAGCTTTATCTGCACCAAATTTAATGTACTTGCTTATAGACTGAATTCGGTAGCATGTGCCAAAATACAGCTCATTTGGACTGATATTAGTCATTTGGTACACAAAAAAACCTGAAATCGGATAAAGATATATATGGTAGCTATATCCAAATCTGAACCTATCTTGAAAAAAAATTTTTTTTTAATTATTTCTGAACTACAGCTAATATCTTGTACCAAATATCATGTTTCTAGTATAAATTCAGTTGGAATCGCCATAATTCAGTTGATTTGGGCAGATATTAGCCATATATACATGGGAGCTATATCCAAATCATAGATGATCTCGATCAAAATTTGGCTGAGGTATTTTTAAGCTTCATAAGTTATCTGGTACCAAAGTGCATATTACGCACGTGAGAGACTTAAAACCTCAAACCGGATGAAACATATATATGGGCGCTATGGCTCTATCTAAACCGATTTTCACTAAATTTTATGTACTTGCTTCTAGACTGAATTCTGTTGGATGTGCCAAAATGCAGGTCATTTGGATATATAGTGGTCATTTGGTGCACAATTAACCCGAAATCCGTTGAACATATATATGGAGGCTATATCTAAATTTTTCTCACCAATTTCAGTAGGGTTCGTTTCTGGGTCAAACAAATATTGTTTAAAAAATTTCATCTCAATCGGATAATAAATGCGAACTGCATTTTGTTCACAAGAATACATGGACGGACGGACAGATGAACTGGTATGCATAAATCGACTCAAAAAGTGATTCTATGAAGATCCTCAAAAGTAAATATGGGTCTATCTCGCTTCCTTCTTCCTGTTACAAACAAATGCACAAAGACATAATATCCTTACCACAATATGGTGTAGGGTATAAAAATGTTATTTGTAAACCATAAGAACGATATTTGTTATGGTACATATTACGTTTACATGTCTTAATGGGTGTTGGGTATAGATTGTTCCAAGTTAAATATGACTTAAACATGTTTGTAGGGAATATATAAAGTCATCTATAATGCTTCCATACCACAATAATTAGGCATTCCAATAATCACTTCCCTTCAAAATCCTAAATGTCATTGAAATCACAAATTTCAAATAAAACAAGTAAAAAGCTACAAGTTCGCCATATTCAAAAAAATGACATTCGCTATAAATTCTGTTAAAATCTTAAAAATAACAAATGTAGCCGTCATATTAGGGTCTAAACGACGACGTGGACCTACATAGGCAACTTTTGTCGTAAGCCATTCAAATGCGAAACTTGAAAAAAAATCGTGTGAATTATGTAGCTAAAATCATCAATACAGAGAGGTACTATTATATGGGGGCTATACCAAAATGTGGACCTGCACACACAATTTTCTGCCTTAGGCTGTAGTATCCATTACGAACTTCAAATACCAAATTTGAAACAATTCCGGTGAATATTGTCGCTAAAATCAACTAAGTACCGAATATCGGGAGGTATAATTATATGGGACTATACCAAAACGTGGACCGACATGGCCCATTTTCAATACCAAAAGTCCTGCAGGCGTAATATACATTTGAGTAAAATTTTATCAATCTACTTCATTTCGTTCGAAAGCTAGAGTGATTTCCACAGACGGACGGACATCGCTAAATCGACATAGAATTTTATGCTGATCAAGAATATATATACTTTGTGGGGTCTGAAATTTATATTTCGAGGTGTTTCAAACGGAATGACAAACTTGATATACCCTCCATACTATGGTGAAGGGTATAAAAATAGTAAACAAAATTCAGGCAAATTTTAACATTTTGTGTGGCTTTGAAAACCTGATAGAATACCATATTATTGCACTGTGCTCCCAAACTTAAAGCATTCAATCACAGTGTGTAGTTGCTTGTATTTCCATACTATGCGCTCATAATAAAAAAAAACCATCATCTGCCAGAGAGTATATCTCAAATACTTTTGTGATTTATAATAAGCCCTAAATTAACCCGCACCATTCAACATTTGCATCTGTATTCTTTTATCTTCACATGAAAGCATCCGAAGCATTTCCAAATTGCAATGGCAGCGTTGGTTGGATACCGACATAACTACTGCTCCTTCATGCATACAGCCATAAATAAAAGTAGATACTTGCTCATCAGTTTCAGTTTTGTTGGCGAGCGCTTAATCAAAACGAAAAATTCCTGGACTGTAAAAAATTTCGCTGGATTAAAAAAAATGTATTTACCTTCAAAGCAAAACCGAAAAAAAGGAACGCCTTTATTTGGGGATTTTTTTCGCACCTTTCATACAGTTATTTATTCCACTGGAAATGTAACTAAAATAATGATATATTGGCAGTGAAATAAATAGGAAATGAAAAATAGAAGAAACGAAGAGGATACCAGTAACGGAAACCGAGGATATGCAACACCCAGGAAATACAATGTGCCGAAAATCTATGTAAAAAAGAAACAACAAATGGTGAATGTCGAAAAAATTAAGAGTAGTTTTTTTGGAGAGTCATAACGGAAATACCGAACAAAAACAAACAATTTATAAAAACATCGCAATTTTTAAGAAAATTTTTAAGATCCTAAAAACTCCGAAAAATCTATTAAATTTATTTATCGATAAAGTACATAAAGTGTGATTTTTAAAGAGCTATAGAGAAAATATTAAAAATGCGAGTAAAAACAAGTAAGAAAGCTGTAATTTCGACCGGGGCGAACTTTGAATGTCCTCCACCATTTGAAACGAATTTGGAAATTTTCACAAAATAACATCCACTAAAAATTCTGTTAAAATCTTAAACATACCGAATATAGCCGTTATATTGGGGTTTATACGAAGACGTGGACCTGCATAAACCATTACAATATTCAAATACGAAATTTGAAAAAATCCGGTGAATAATATAGCTAAAATTATCAAAATACAGGATATAGGGAGGTACTGATATATGGGGCCTATACGAAGACCTGGTCCTGCATAGATAATTTTTGTCTTAGGCTGTAGTATCCATTACGAACTTCAAATACCAAATTTGACACAAATCCGGTGAAAAATGTCGCTAAAATCATCAAAATACCGAATATCGTGAGGTACCGTTATATGGGTGCTATACGAAGTCGTGGACCTGCACAGACAATCTTCTGTCATAGGCTGTAGCATCCATTACGAACATCAAATACCAAATTTGAAACAATTCCGGAGAATAGTGTCGCTAAAATCAACAAAATACCGAATATCGGGAGGTACCGTTATATGGGGGCTATACCAAACCGTGGACCTACATGGCCCATTTTCAATACTAAAAGTCCTGCAGACATAATATACATTTGAGTAACATTTTATCAACCTATTTCATATCGTTCGGAAGCTAGAGTAATTTCCAAAGACAGATAGACGGACGGACATCGCTAAGTCGACATAGAATTGTATGCTGATCAAGAATATATATACCTTGTGAGGTCTAAAATGTATATTTTGAGACGTTACAAATCGAATGACAAACTTAATATACCCTCCATACTATGGTGGAGGG
The DNA here is from genome assembly GCF_030504385.1 of Musca domestica. NCBI lineage: Eukaryota > Metazoa > Arthropoda > Insecta > Diptera > Muscidae > Musca > Musca domestica. The sequence goes on along the minus strand of NW_026712247.1, from coordinate 856,818 downwards.
TATAAAAGAGCTAAAGAGTTGCTTCGCTTGGCCGAAAGTGGTGAACTGCGGAATTTGGTTTTCTCTGATGAGAAAACATTCGTTGTCCACCAGTTTGTAAACAAACAAAATGATCGTGTATACTTGCCAAAGAGGTCAGCTGAAAATGTGCACTTTCGGTTGGCCACCAAAACTCAAGCGCCGACCATGGTGATGGTGTGGGCCGCCACAAAAGCCGATGGTCGCTCTCCGCTCGTATTAATCGACCGTGGCATCAGAATAAATGCCGAATATTATCCCGAAAATATTCTGGAGGGTGTATTAAAGCCTTGGGCACGCAAACATTTTGGCCGCAGACCTTGGACATTCCAATAGGACTCAGCACCATCGCACTCAGCACGCGCCACACGTTACAAAATGAGGTCCTTCGCTTCATTTCCAGCGCACAATGGCCACCAAAATCTCTGGATACCAATCCGTTGGACTATTATGTCTGGAGTATTTTGGAAAGCAAGGTTGGCACTAAAAAATACCAAAGTGTCGATCACCTCAAGCAAGCGCTTCGCCGGGAATGGGCCTAAATACCGCAGATAAACATTCGGGCAGCGTGTGACGGTTTCATTGGCCGTTTGAAGGTCATAATTCGTGCAGAAGGTGACCAGATCGAACAAATCTAAACATATTCTAAATTTTGATGCTATTTCAAAAATTTTAGCTTTCATTCAATAAAATTTAAAAAAATGTAAAAATTATGGTGTATGACTTAGTTGCAGTTTTTTTATTCTCACCCTGCATATATTTATTTTGGCAAACAACTTATGTTCTCTTCATATAAATTTCTTATTTTTCAGAATATTTATACCTAGAACACAAATCTGTTCCTGCTTAGATCTTCAGATTCAAATTAAATACCAATTCAATTTATAATCCACACGTCTCTATTCATCTTTGGAGATAATACTTTCTAAATCAGAGAAAGTTGTATTCTCTCTCTCTCTCTCTCTCTCTCTCTCCCACTCTCCCTTTGTGCACTCTCACATGCATGCAAATCAGATAACCAACTACTACTGTTGCCGGGTGAATTGTAACCAACAATTTATTACAATTGGCCAAAGAGTACTACACAAACATTCTTAGCAGATGGCCAGCAGGCCTAAATAAATTGTGCAAAGTACATTTTCCTAGTTTGTCTTTGAAAAATTGCCTGTGGTTAAAAGGAACAAAAAAATTGCATGACATTCTTTACCAGCCCCTACCAATTTTGTTTTCGTAGTTGTAGTTGTAGCCCAGCCCGTCCGCCCAGTGGCATAAAAGGTCATTTGTTAAGCAATTTCTGGTCTGCAATTTCATTCCAGTAATGGAGAATATTTGCAAACAAGCACATAAATAAACAAAACTAATCATGTTTATATATGGTTATGCTGTTGAATAAAAAGCAAGATTTGTAGCTCGAAGGGGCCATTTCATATATTTCATAAATTCAATTTTGAGCTTATTTTGTGTTTCCAATGTCTGTGAGAGTATTGAAGGAGCAACTATTGTCCTAAAAGGTCACCAGGACTACCACTTGGCGAATATGTACTAAAATATTTCAAAATAATGAAGCTTAATTAAATTTTTATACACCACGTAGTAGTAAGGCTTTAATGTCCTTGTGCATTTGTTTGTAACATAGAGAAGGAAGCGAGATGGACCCATACAGGGTGAGATAAAAAAAACTGCAACAAAGTCAAACGCCATAATTTTTACATTTTTTTAATTTTACTGAATGAAAGCGAAAAATTTCGGAAATAGCATCAAATTTTAGAATAAGTTTAGATTTGTTCGAATTGGTCACCATTGACACGAATTATGGCCTTCAAATGGCCAATGAAACCGTCACACGCTGCCCGAATGTTGCTCTGCGGTATTTTGGCCCATTCTTGGCGAAGCGCTCGCTTGAGGTGATCGACACTCTGATATTTTTTAGTGCCAACCTTGCTTTCCAAAATACTCCAGACACAGTCGTGCAATGGATAAGTATCCGGAGATTTTGGTGGCCATTGTGCGCTGGAAATGATCCGAGGGACCTCATTTTCTAACAATTCTTGGGTAGTGTGTGCTGAGTGCGATGGTGCTGAGTCCTGTTGGAATGTTCAAGGTCTGCGGTCAAAATGTTTGCGTGCCCAAGGCTTTAATACACCCTCCAGGATATTTTCGCGATAATATTCGGCATTTATTCTGATGCCACGGTCGATTAATACGAGCGGAGAGCGACCATTGGCTGTTATGGCGGCCCACACCATCACCATGGCCGGCGCATGAGTTCTGGTGGCCAACTGAAGGTGCATTTTGTTTATTTACAAACTGCTGGTCAACGAATGTTTTCTCATCGGAGAAAACCAAATTTTGCAGTTCACCACTTTTGGCCAAACGAAGCAACTCTTTAGCTATTTTGAGTCTATTTTCTTTCTGTTGTTCTAAGTAAGTTCCTGTACTTTTTGGAATTTCAATGGTTTTACCCCGAGCTCATTTTTCAATATTTGCCGAATGGAATATTGCGATATGTTCAGCTCACGAGTCATTTCTCAGCCACCTCGACGCGGGTTTCGATGAAGTCGCTTTTTTATACCCTCCACCTTGGAAAGGAGGGTATATTTACTTGGTCATTCCGTTTGTAAAATCCTTAAATATTCGTCGTAGATCCCATAAAGTATATATATTCATAATCAGCATGAAATTCTAAGTCGATTTAACGAAGTCCGTCTGTCTGTCCGTCTGTCTGTTGAAATCACGATACAGCCCACATTATTTGACGTAGAGCGCCAAAATTTAGTAGAACAATTTGTAATGTGTCTAGGATGGTTGGTATTGAAAATGAGATATATCGGTAAACGTTGTGGGATATAACGTACCCCATATAAAGGTACCTCCCGATATTCGGTATTTTGATGATTTATGCCACATTTTCACGGATTTGTCTGAAAATTGGTATTTGTAGGTCACAATGGGTTCCAGTTCCGATAGCGAAACTTCGCATGTATGGGTCCATGATTTGGTATAGCCCCCATATAACGGTACCTCCGATATTCGGTATTCTGATGGTTTTGTCACATTTTTTCACTGATTTGTTTAGAAACTGGTGTTTGTTGATCTTAATGGGTTCTAGCTCTTTTGGCGAAACACTGTATGTAAAGGTCCACGTTTTTGTATAGCCCCATATAGCCGTATTTCTCGATATTCGGTATTTTGATGATATTTGCCACATTTTCCCATGAATTTGTCTAAAAGTTGGTATATGTGGGTCATAATGGGCTCTAATGTTTCTTTTACCCTAAGGTGGAGGGTATTAAAAGTTTGGCCTGGCCGAACTTAATGTTTTTTACTTGTTACTTTTCGAACCATTTCTGCTGATTTTGCTGTTTTCTTCCGTCCATTTCCTTGACGTTGGGCTACGCTACCAGTAGCACGGTAACCAGCGATGGTACGAGACACAAAAGATTAATTCACATTTAAATGCTGGGGTGCTCTAACGATAGCCACTTGTGGTTTTCCAGCCAAATATAAAGAAATCACACTATCACGCTTGAATTCCATCACGAATAACTTTTCTTTCTGGAAAATTCTCACCAAAATGCTTTTGTACGCTTGTAAACAATATAATGACAGCAGTCTGAAATTGGTTGCAGTTTTTTATCTCAGCCTGTATTTAAATAATCGAACATTGGCTGAGGGTATACATGTGTCGGAAAACCGACTAATACCTTTTAAATTGTTTTTTTTTTTTACATTGGTAGCTTTGGATATGTTCTGGCTAATCTTCACTCCAAAATCGGCAATTGTGCTTATTTACGTACCCATAGCGCCATATGAGCTTCGTCGCTGAGCACAAGAAACGCGAGACAAATTTTCTTGGTTTCCATGGTTAAATTATGGACCAAACTCGATAAGTTTGACAGTGAAAAATAATACACGAATAGTGTCAAAACCAGTTCTACCAAAGTGATACTACTAGATACCTCTATTTATATGTTGCGTTGCCATTGCAACCTTCACCTTTATCACGACTTTGCAAATGAAGTACCAATTACTTGATTACTTTTCATTCAAGGTTCATTTGCTCTCTCTCTCTCTCTCTCTCAGTATTTGGGGACATTTCGCATTCCTTGAATGTGATCCGCATAATTTTCTTCGTCAATTGAGATAAACAAACAAAACAAAAAAAGAATATTTTTCTTCTCTTCAAATTTTACCTTTGCCCTCTAAATTTACCATTCGTAAAACTTTTATGTTTATGAATGACAAAATGTTTTATTGAAAGTGTAGAATTTGGCTAGAAGGATATTATCTAGCAAACCTTCCCACTTGAAAAATCTCCCAAAATTTGTATGCATGACCAGCATTCTGTTCGGCCATAATTTTACATGTTGTTGTTTGTCCGTGTTTTTCGTTCATACAAATGAAAGCTTATCTCCTTGCCTTTCATTAAGTCCGGAAAAAACACACACGGATGATATCCTTTATGACATTGGCATGTGTTTGTGATGACCAGTCGTATGTGTGCCTGTCCTCATTGATTGACCCATTCACCCAGAGATTTACGCCTATTGCGTAAATAAAATGACCCATTCACAAACACATATACACATACCCGATCCGCTTTGTGGGTTGGCCTATTCCTTTATCCTTGTAAACTCAAACTACATGTTTGTAACCCTCTGATGTGGTCAATGGTCGAACCAACGTCTGTATCGGTGTGAGTGTGTAAAAAGGTAACTTTATTGGTTTTTTTGTTCGCAGAAACCAAATAACACCTTTGCAACCGAAGCGTTTACGTTTCTTATTTCCTCTTTTCATTTGAAATTCTCCAATAAAGTGGAAAAATGTGATAGACTTAATACTCTTTGTTGAAGTTTTTGTAAGAACTAACACCTTTTGCAAATAAAAAAGGAATTTAATCGGCTGGCCGAAATTGAAATCAGGCATTGTGGCATCACTTTAGGTTTTGGGCTAAACTTTAGTTTGTCACCGAATTTAAACGGTTTTGGGGAAGATGATGGTTATACCCTACACCTCACAGTGGTAAGGGTATTATGTCTTTGTGCATTTGTTTGTAACAGGGAGAAAAAAGCGAGATACACCCATAGTTACTTTTGAGGATCTTCATAGAATCAATTTTTGGGTCGATTATGCATGTCAGTCCGTCTATCCGTCTGTACGTATTTTTGTAAACAAAATGCAGGTCGCATTTATTATCCGATTGAGATGAAATTTTCCAAACAATATTAGTTTGGCCCAAGGACGAAATCTATTGAAATTAGTGAGAACCGGTTGGAATCTTTTAAAAAGATTTTTGGTTAATTGTGCACCCAATGGCCAATATCAATCCGAATAACCTGATTTTTTGCGCAACCAACCGAATTCAGTCTAGAAGCAAGTACGTCAAATTTGGCTAAAATCGATTTAAATATCGCTATAGCTCTCATAGAGTTTGAGATGAAATTACTGCAACCAACTTCAGACTGCTGTCATTTCTAATCCACTCGTCCGACAGCTGTTAAAATTATTCCAGGGACAGCTCATTGTATTGTTTACAAGCGTACAAAAGCATTTTGGTGAGAATTTTCCAGAAAAAAAGTTATTCATTTTCTTTATGTTTGGCTGGAAAAACACTCCAGCATTTAAATGTGAATAAATCTTTTGTGTCTCGTCCCATCGCTCGTTACCCTGATACTGGTAGCGTAGCCCGACGTCAAGGAAATGGACGGAAGAAAACAGCAACATCAGCAGAAATGGTTCGAAAAGTAAAGAAGCGACTTGATCGAAACCCGCGTCGCAGTGGCCGAAAAATGGCTTGTGAGCTGGACATATCGCAATATTCCATTCGGCAAATATTGAAAAAAGTGCTCGGGGTAAAGCCATTGAAATTCCAAAAAGTGCAAGAACTTACACCGCAACCGAAAGAAAATAGACTCAAATGAGCTAGAGTTGCTTTGGTTGGCCGAAAGTGGTGAAGTGCCGAATTTGGTTTTCTCCTATGAGAAAACATTCGTTGTCCAGCAGTTTGTAAACAAACAAAATGATCGTGTTACTTTCCAAAGAGGTCAGCTGAAAATGTGTTCGGTTGGCCACCAGAACTCAAGTGGTGATGGTGTGGGCCGCCTTAACAGCCGACGGTCGCTCTCCGTTCGTATTAATCGACCGTGACATCAGAATAAATGCCGAATACTATCGCGAAAATATTCTGGAGAGTGTATTAAAGCCTTGGGCATGCAAACATTTTGGCCGCAGACCTTGGACATTCCAACAGGACTCAGAACTCAGCACCATCGCACTCAGCACGCGCCACCCAATAATGGTTACAAAATGAGGTTCCTCGTTTCATTTCCAGCGTACAATGGCCTCCAAAATCTCCGGATACCAATCCGTTTGACTATTGTATCTGGAGTATTTTGGAAAGCAAGCGCTTCGCCGGGAATGGGCCAAAATACTGCAGAGCAACATTCGGGCATCGTGTGACGATTTCATTGGCCGTGCCAAAGGTGACCAATTCGAACTAATTTAAACTTATTCTAAAATTTGATGCTATTTCCGATATTGTTTCCTATCAATCAATAAAATTAAAAAAAAATGTAAAAATTATGGCGTTTGACTTTGTTGTAGTTTTTTTTATCTCCCCCAAAATAATTTTGTTGAAATTTTTTTTCAGATTGATGAGGGGCAACACGACCAGGACCAGAAGCTATCACCTCAACAACTTCATATTCAAATATCTATATTTCCCGTAATGGGATATAATTGCATAGTTCGAATTTTTTTGGTTCCACGCCGGCCAAAAATTAAATCCCGGACCACGGTTCTACACAGTTTACGAAACTGTGTCAAATATGACATTTTGAGGATTTCTTTGTCGTCTTTTAGAAGGTTATAACTACCTGGTGCTATGGGAATTCAATGTTCATTATGAGATGTTGCTTCCGATGCTAGATGAATTTAACACTAGGAACGTGATAGATCCATGTTTTACACGGTGAATGAGGTGCATTTACAGTATTTGTAGAAACTTCCACCACTATCCAGACATAATCATCTTTCCACTACACCCACCCATAAAGTAAAATTTTTAGACATTTTCTAATAATTTTTCTCAAAAATGTTCAATGTTTCTTTGTTGGGATATCTTAGTCTAAAAAGTTTAGAAACTGTGTCAAATATGAAATTTTGAGGATCTCTTTGCATCTTCTAAAAGGTTGTTACCGCCTGCTTCTATGGGACTTCAATGTACATTATGAGATGTCGCTTCCCATACTAAATTAATTCAATACTTGGAAAGTGATAGCTCCATGTTTTACACGGTGAATGAGGTGCATTTACAGTATTTTTAGAAACTTCCACAGCAATCCAAACATAATCACTTTTCTACAACTTTTAGATTATTTCTAATCGTTTTTCTTTAAAAAGGTCAATTTTTTTTTGGGATCTATTAGTCTAGAAAGTTTCGAAGGACATTTCTGAATACATCGGTAAGAGACAGTGACGTATCTTGAAAACCGGTCGTTTCTCTCGCCACTTTACAAAAATGATTCCGCCAATAAATCATCCTTAACCTCGAAATCCTCGTACTTTTTTATAACCATTGAAAATCCGCTTCAGATATTTATAAACTTCTCAAAGTCATCATCTCTGCTGCTTTTGCTCTCTATGGACATTTTCGACGAAATTCAGAATTAAGACCTAATTTTCCAGTATAGGAGGCTGAAGGCAGTCAAGATAAATCGCCCATTTTTTAATTCGGATCTCCAGTATCGTAGACACTTGAGGCAAAACTCCCCTATAAAACAGAAAAGTTGGTGCGGTAAAATCAAACTAAAAGTCAATTAACAAATCCATTATTTGGAAATGAGAATTATTGCTGGGTACTCTATCAAATCCTCTTTTCAGGATGCGGATTTTTTTGGCGTTTCAGAGTTTTATAGCCCTCAATATTATTTTTCTTAACACTTGAATCAATCCTCTGGGATTTAGATAGTTTTTTTTTATTAACGAATTCCCGAGAACTAAGAAATGTTTCCCATATAAAAATACGTCCATCCCCATTAAATTCGTAATTTACAATTTGGTATTATTGACTCATTGACTTCTGAGAAAATCCTACTCAAACATTAAGGGCATCTTGAAAACAAAAAATTGAGATGCTTTCATCCGGAAACTATTCGTTGACATAGTATCCTTGTTTACATCATCATTGCGTTTGAGTTTTTTTTTTTTTGTTTCACTTTCAGCCATACCCTTTACGGTTTGCCAGTTTACCAATTGAAGCATAAAACTTAAATTGTAGTTTTTTTTTCTTGTACTACTACTTCGGTCTGCTTTTTTTATGACAACTTACTTACTGACATATTTTGTGGCTGAGGAGATTAAGATTATGGTTCTGTTCGTCATTTTATGGCTTAATGATGTCAGTCAGTGTTTGGGTACAAAGAGATTTTTCTAGTTAGTGGTGGAACACAGACAGGAACAAAAAAAAAGAAACCCCATACTTTAAGCTTCCTGTTCTCGTTCGCTGTGGTAAACATTCCTTTGGGGAGGGTTACAATTGAGTAATGGAGGAGTACACAAAAAATGAGGGAAAAATCTCAGATAGTTACTACCAAGAAATTTAATAATGCTGTTAGGCAACTGCAAAAGGAAGCCTTGAGTGAGCTTTTAAATTTCAGAGTAAATGTACATCATTTTTGATGGAGAGCGAAACATATTGCTTCTAAGACAAGTCGGGTGGTATGAGAAAGGTCAAGTATTCAAGTACTCGAGAGTAAAAATAATAATAACAAGTTAAAAAAGATCAGTCGATTTTTTCGACAAATGTATTCTCTCAGCCAATGTTCGATTATTTAAATATATTTTGATTATGATTATTCAAATTTTTGATCCAATATGAAGTAGGTTCCGAAGGAATGGGCCAATATTGTCCATTTCGTATCGGACCTTAACAAATATGATATAAATATTGCGACGTGCAGGTTTGGAATATGTTGGTTACTGCTTATTTCGGATTTTATGACCGTTTTTGGTAATTCAAAACTGTGGCCCTTTATGGGGGAGGTACCAAAAGGAATGGTCCGATCTCTACCATTTTTATAACCTCCACCATGGGTAGGAGGGTATATTAACTTTGTCATTCCGTTTGTAACACCTCTAAATATTCGTCGTAGACCCCATAAAGTATATATATTCATAATCAGCATAAAATTCTAAGACGATTTAGCGATGTCCGTCTGTCTGTCTGTCCGTCTGTCTGTCTGTCTGTCCGTCTGTCTGTCTGTTGAAATCACGATAGAGCCCACATTATTTGACGTAGACCTTTGAAATTTGGCACAAGTGTGTGTATTGTCCCTAGGATGGTTGGTATTGAAAATGAGATATATCGGTCCACGTTTTGGTATAGCCCCCATATAACGGTACCTACCGATTTTCGGTATTTTGATGATTTATGCCACATTTTTTCACGGATTTGTCTGAAAATTGGTATTTGTAGGTCACAACGGGTCCCTGAGCGTGTAGCAAAACATTGCATGTATAGGTCCACGTTCTGGTATAGTCCCCATATAACGGTACCTCCCGATATTCGGTATTTTGATGATTTATGCCACATTTTTTCACTGATTTGTGTAAAAGTTGGTATTTGTGGGTCATAATGGGTCCTAGCTCGTGTGGCGAAACATTGTAATTATAGGTGCACGTGTTGGTGTAGCCCCTATATAACGGTACCTCCCGATATTCGGCATTTTAATGTTTTTTGCCACATTTTTTCTAATGTTCTTTTACCCTAAGGTGGAGGGTATTAAAAGTTTGGCCCGGCCGAACTTAATGTTTTTTTACTTGTTATAACAGATCTTGTATTTGTGGAAATATTGAGATGTGCCAAGTCTGAATGCAACCGGATGTTAATTTCGCGTTTTATGAGATTCATAAATCTTCAAAATTTTGACCTTTTGTGGGGGACTAAGAAAAAGAAGAAGTGGACCGATATATTCCATCTTCACAGCAGATCTTGTGCAAGTAGAAATAATGGCATGTGTGAAATATGAAGAGACCGGATGCTTATTTCGGGGTTTCTAAACTTTTTTGTTATTTAAAACATTGAACCTTTGTGGGGGAGGTACCAGAAGGAATATTCCGATCTCTACCATCTTTATAACAGATCTTGTGTTGACGGAAATATCAAGATGTGCCAAGTCTGAATGTAATTGTATGTTAATTTCGCGTTTTATGAGCCTCATTGGTATTCAAAATGCTGACCCTTTGTGGGGAAGGTAGAAGAAGAAGTGGACAGATATATTCCATCTTCACACCAGATCTTGAGTAAGTCGAAAAATGTGATGTTTGAAATATAAACAGAACCGGATGCTTATTTCGGGGTTTCTAAACGTTTTTGTTATTCAAAACTTTAGCCCCTTGTGTAGGAGGTACCAGAATGAATGGTCCGATCTCTATTATTTTAATCTACTATTTGTGGAAATATTGAGATGTGCCAAGTCTGAATGTAATCGAATGTTAATTTCGCATTTTATGATAATGGTGACCCTTTCTGGGGGAGGTACCAGAAGGAGTGATCCAATAAATTCCATTTTCACGCCAGATCTTGGGTTAATAAAAAATATTGCGATGTGTGTAATTTGACGACAATCGGACTCTTACATCACATTTTAGAGAGTTATAATTTTTCAAAATTTCCACCCTTCGTGGGGGAGGTACTTGATGGAATGGGTCAATATTGTCCATTTTCGCACCTGACCTAGCACTGATGAAAATATTAGAATTCGCAAAAGTTGAAGCAAAATCGAATTATCCTTTCTCTTTCTGTGCAAAAAATTATTTTCTTTGAAATTTTTGACATTTTGTATGGAAGGTACCAGAAGTAGTGGACCAATATTTCCCATCTCCGAACTCGATCTAAGTTTGACAAAAATATCACGATGTACCTGCTTTGCATTAAATCGGATACTCGTGCGCACCAACCAGTCAGACAGACGGACGGACATCGCTAGATCGATTTCAAATGTCCCGAAACGTATTTGGTGCGAAGATACCCAGGGTCAAAAACCGTTATTTCAATGAGGCACGTTTTGGCCGTATAAAATATACCCTCTCTAGCCATATGGCTGAGGGTATAAAAATTCTCCAAACTGAGCTCCTTAATTGTAATCCTATCTGTTCGAAATCTAAGCACTATTAACCAATATCTTTCCCGTGAATGTGTATTAATAGATGTGTCGGTGTCATGCCTTAGTGTTCCATAAAGAAAATTATTTGAAAGAGAGAGAGAGAGATAGGTAGAGATCTAAAACAAAGAAGCCACGTGGATCGGCGTTTTGAGAATTAAAATTGCAAATAGAGGGATTAAGGGATTTTGGATTAAGAGGGATTTTGGATAAAGATTCCTCGGAATCCATGTAGTGCCCATTACGAACATCATAGCCGACATTTAAAACAATTTCGGTTAGTAGTACCCAATCAAAAGGGGCAATTCTGCTGAGTAATGCTGCTAGAATCATCAAAATACCGATTAACGGGAGGTATCGCTATGTGAGGGCTATACGAAGACGTGGACCTGCATAGGCAATTTCCCGTCATAGACTTTAATACCCATCTAATATCATCGAATTACCGAATAAAGGGAGGTACCCTTATATGAGGGCTATACAAAGACTTGGACCTGCATAGACAATTTTCCGTCATAGATCGCAGTACCCATTGCGAACTTTAAATACGAATTTTTAAACAATTCCAGTGAATAATGTCGCTAAAATTACGAAAATACCGAATATCGGGAGATATCGTTATATGGGGGCTATACTAAAACGTAGACCTATGTAGACAATTCTCTTCCAGGGGTGAATCACTCGAAAGAAACTCCTTGTGTGGATTTTCAGACAATTCCTTTGAACAATTTGGCTACAATTATCAAAATACCGAATAGCGAGAGGAACCGTTATATGGGCGATATATAATATTGGTGACTTATATATATAATTCTTTCCAGGGGGTATTGTACTCAGAAAGAACTGCTTTTGTGGGTTTTAAGACAATTCCATTGAAAAGTTTGACTAAAATCATAAAAATACCGAATAACGGGGGGTACCGTTATATGGGAGATATACGATATCGTGGACCTATATAGACAATTCTGGTCCAGGGGGTAATGTACTCACAAGGAACTGCTTTTGCCGATTTTAAGACAATTTCATTGAAAATTTTGGCTAAAATCATCAGAATAACGAATAACGGGGGTACTGTTATATGGGGGCTATACGATATGTGGGACCTATATGCATATTTCCCTTCCAGGGGGTAAAGTATTCAGATGGAACTCCTTGTGTGGATTTTCAGACAATTCGATAAAAAAAAATGTGTCTACAATCATCAAAATACCGAATATCGGGGTACCGTTATATGGGGAACTTACGATATCGTGGACCTATATAGACAATTCTCTTCCAGGGTGTAAAGTAATTACAAAGAACTCATTATGGAGAATTTCAGACGATTTCATTGAAAAAAAGTAAATTATCAAAATACCGAATATCGGGAGGTACTGTTTTAGGGAGCTATACGTTATCGTGGACCTATGTATCCCATCTTCGAACTTGACCTGCCTGCAGACAAAAGACAGATGTGTGCAAAATTGTAGCTTCCTATCCTAATTCGTTTCGACTCTGGTGTGATTACAACAGACGGTCGGACGGAAAGGTTTTAGGCAGAAAGTGTCAAAAGAAGAAATGTTCTACACAAAATTTCACCATATATCTTAGAATGAACCATATACCTAGGAACAATAGTTTTAATGAAAATTACATTTTAAAATGTATGTACTAAAAAATTAAAATTATGTGTTTGCTTTTTTATTGTTAATTTAAAACATATGCAATCCGAGTCTAAATCTCCCTTTATGCTTCATATTTCGGGGGAAGTGCCAAAGGAAGAATTATTTTAGATCTGAATAAAAGAAATTTGCATATTCAATATGTATCATCAAATAATATATAAAAATGTTTTGTTAATAAAGATCCTTATGTATTTCTTCAAAGTTCAACATTTTTTTCCAATCCGCTTCAAATTTTTATTTACTGTACAGTTGTGTTTCTTGCTTCCCTCACCTGAGTAGAGATTTTTGTAAAATCCTACTAGATAGTATATTCCATATGTTTTCTAACCTTTTTAGTACTTTATCATATTTAAAAAATAAAATAAGTTTTAAACCCCTCCAAGAGAAAAAATTGCAAATATAGTGATTTTATGTCCTTTAACCTCATCAATTTAATGTGTGGCTTATACCACCCTCAAAACTATCTGGCCAGTCAGTTTTACAACCCAACATAAATATTCCGGTAATATCATTTTAATGTTATTTTAAGGAAATTTTTTATTCCACATTTACCCTGATATGGCACTTTAAAGGCATACTAAAAAGGACAAATTTACGACAGAGAAAATAAATTGACATTTAATTTATGTATCCTCCATCATATTAAAGTATTGCTGCAGATGTCCGGACATAAGAACATACACACATACATGCATGAATACATAGCAGCTTTCAGAAACATCGTTGCTGACACCACCAACAGCAGCAACAACAACACCACAGAGGAGTACATACAAAACATGAACGAGCAGGACATAAGTCACAAGGACATGTGACAAATTTTAAATGCTTTTGGGAACGATATTTTTCATTCGTTCATTCATTCATTCACTCACTCAACAACTAATGGATTTCATATTTATAATAAAATTATTACTTGACACAGAAGTCCACAGAGGATACAGATTTCTTTTAAATTTCAATCCATAGAATTACTTTAAATGTATTTTGAAGATGGACATTTGGGGAGCAGGAGATGTTGAGAGTATCCTATTACAAATTTGATTACTTTCGTTTTAGATAAATTAATAGGCATTTCGAATTTTGTCTGCTAAGGACAATGACAATGTTTGATTGATGGATGTCTTCCACTTGGTGATGGTGATGATACAGCAGAATATTTGACATTTAGCTATTAGTTCATTATAGACTCATTATTGTCATCTTGATACCGTTTTGTTTTTAATAATGTCATTATATTGTCTGAAAAGCAATAAAAAGTAATTTGTTGTCCTTGCCCTTGAGAGGAGGATGATACATGACTAATTTAATGCCACCTACTCTCTTCCAAAATGTTGTTAAAATAAATTCTTAATTATCAAGGTTTTGATTGTTGTTATTTTTAGTTTGACATGCTCATTTGTTGATAATAGAATCCACTTTTATGAAAAAAATTTAGTTTTAGTTATTGGTGCGGGAATGGGTGGGCTAATATTGTCCATTTCCGATTCTGACCAATGTTTTATCTAAATAATACGATGTGCCAAATTTGATCTACATCGTGTACTCTCTTCACTCCATATTAGGTTTTTGATATTTTGTATTGTGCGGAAAGTGCCAGAAACAATGGACCGATATATATCATCTTCACACTTGCTCGAACAAAGACAAAAGTATCAGCATGTGATAAATTTAATGATAATTGGACAGGAATTTTACATTTTACGGGAGTTATTGCAATTAAAAATTTTGACCGTTTGTGTAGGAGGTGCAAGATGGAGTCGAACAATATTGTCCAATTTTGCAATTGTCCTAAATCCAATTTAAGTATTACGATGGGTAGAAATTGAATTATAACCCATCACCCAATATAAAATTTATATATTTTTTTTGCAAAATTTTGAACTTTTGTGGTGGAGGTATTTGAAGGTCTGATTAGACCGATATTACTCATCTCCTAATACGATTCAAATTTCTTCGAAAGTGAGGTACAAAGATAAATAGACTTTAAATGTCGGAAAAAAACATAAAAACCATAAAAATTTCAACAAAGTTCCCAGTTTGACATTGGTTCAAGTTTTAACAAAGCAGCGGTACAAAGCAATTTTATGCATTTCAAACCGAAGAGTCTGTAGTTTGATTTAAGCTATCAATGGGTATTTTAGTTATCAAGGGTTATATTAGTTTTGCCATTCAGTTTGAAAAACACCAAAATATTCGCACGCAGGTTGTATACAGGGTCATTATATTGTTTACAAGCGTACCAAAGCATTTTGGTGAGAATTTTCCAGAAAAAAAGTTATTCGTGATGGAATTTAAGCGTGATAGTATGATTTCTTTATATTTGGCTGGAAAACCACAAGTGGCTATCGTTAGAGCACTCCAGCATTTAAATGTGAATAAATCTTTTGTGTCTCGTACCATCGCTCGTTACCGTGATACTGGTAGCGTAGCCCGACGTCAAGGAAGTGGACGGAAGAAAACAGCAACATCAGCAGATATGGTTCGAAAAGTAAAGAAGTGACTTGATCGAAACCCGCGTCGCAGTGGCCGTGAGCTGAACACATCGCAATATTCCATTCGCAAATATTAAAAAATGAGCTCGGAAAAATTCCAAAAAGTGCAAGAACTTACACCGAAAGTGGTGAACAGCCCAATTTGGTTTTCTCCGATGATAAAACATTCGTTGTCCAGCCAGTTTGTAAACAAACAAAATTATCGTGTTTACTTGTCAAAGAGGTAATCTGAAAATGTGCACCTTCGGTTGGCCACCAGAACTCAAGCGCCGGCCATGGTGATGGTGTGGGCCGCCATAACAGCCGATGGCAGACCGTTGCATCAGAATAAATGCCGAACATTATCGCAAAAATATTCTGGCTTGAATACACCAAGCCTTGGGCACGCAAACATTTTCGCCGCAGACCTTGGACATTACAACAGGACTCAGCACCATTGTATTCACCCAAGAATGGTTACATAATAAGGTTCCTCGCTTCATTTCCAGCGCACAATGGCAACCAAAATCTCCGGATACCAATCCGTTGGACTAATGTGTTTGGAGTATGTATTTTGGAAAGCATGGTTGGCACTAGAAAATACCAAAGTGTCGATCACCTCAAGCAAGCGCTTCGCGGCAATGGGCCAAAATACCGCAGAGCAACATTCGGGCAGCGTGTGACGGTTTAATTGGCCGTTTGAAGGCCATAATTCGTGCCAAAAGTGACCAATTCGAAAAAATCTAAACTTATTCTAAAATGTGATGCTATTTCCGACATTTGTTGCTTTCATTCAATAAAGTTTAAAAAAAATGTAACAATTATAGCTTTTGACTTTGTTGCAGTTTTTTTTATCTCACCTTGTATTTCATCTTCACACTTGCTCGAATAAAGGCAAAAAACGCTTTCAAAAACTTTGCGACTGGCAACAATTGTCTATCAAGCTTTAAAAACAAGCAATAATGTAAATAATTCTACTTGTTGTTGCTGCTATAACTATTTAGTAGTAGTGTGTAAGAAAATATATGTCAAGCCATTAATCGATGGGTTTTGTTCTAATCCAAAGAAAATAGTTAATTACTGTCATTGTATCGAACACTTATTAGTATTCTATTTTTTGTTTTGTCTGTCTGCCTAGGCGAATTAAAACTTATTCATCTGTATAAGGTATATTTACAAATATTACATTCATTTAACCCATACCAGACTTTAAATATTGTGTTTTTTTAATATTCTGTCACAATTATTTCGGTAATAAAATCAACGGTGGAGTATCTCTCGAATACCAAATTTTAATTTCAATACCATACACTCCCTTCGGTTTGAGCTCTTTGATGGATCTATTGTTACTTGAACCTGAATAATTATTTACTTCCCAAATATACGAGAGTAATTATTATTTAAAAATTAATTTATGGGACGGACCCAGCAAAACAAAATCTATATAATCGTGTCATATCCTTTATGCATACCTTCATCCGTAAGGTCTGTTTGATACATGCCTGCTTATATGTCTATGCGTACCATAACTCACGAAGGGAGTATCAAATTGTCTCATAACTTGATACAACATTCTACCAAACATAGATCGAGTTTGGAGATGGACAATACCAGTCCTATCCTTTTCGCATCTCCCCACAACAGTTCAAATATTTGCGAAAATGGACAATATTGGGCCACTTCTTCTATTACATCCCCCACAAAAGGTAAAAATTGCAAAAAGTCGTAACATTTAAAGCGATGTCTGCTTTTTTACATATTATTATAATTTTTAATATTAAGTTGGGATATGTACGTCCAATAGTTTGGTACGTCCCCAGGTGTACGGGTATACATAAACAAGTAGTTACAGGCTTTGGATATATATCTCCGAAATGCAAATTTAATGTACTTGCTTCTGACTGAATTCAGTCCCATGTGTCAAAATATATAGCTATGGCTCTCGATATAAACCAAATTTGAAGTACTAGTTTCTAAGATGAATTCAGTCGTAATTGGCAAAATTCTGTCCATCTGGGCTGATACTAGCCATTTGACGTTCAATAAAATTGATATATATGTGAGCTATATTCAAATCTGAACCGATCTCGATAAAATTAGACAGAGGTATTTTCGAGGATATGACAAGATTTTCGATGTCCGGTACCAAATATCATTCTTGTGGAGTGCATATTACGCTTGAAAGGGACTTTAAAACCCAAATCGGATAAAACATATATATGGGAACTATAGCTATATCGGAAATTCGATGTACTTGCTTCTAGACTGAATTCGGTCAGATGTACCAAAATTCAGGTCATTTGCACGGTTTGGACTAAACTGAGATGAGGGTGAGATGAAAAAACTACTAACAGACTGCTGTCATTTCTAATCCACTCGTCCGACAGCTGTTAAAATTATTAAATTATTAGTGTGATTTCTTTATATTTGGCTGAAAAACCACAAGTGGCTATTGTTAGAGCACTCCAGCATTTAAATGTGAATAAATCTTTTGTGTCTCGTACCATCGTTTGTTACCGTGATACTGGTAGCGTAGCCCGACGTCAAGGAAGTGGACGAAAGAAAACAGCAACATCAGCAGAAATGGTTCGAAAAGTAAAGAAGCGACTTGATCGGAACGCGCGTCGCAGTGGCCAAAAGTGGCTCGTGAAAAATTGAAATACTCAAATATTGAAAACAAAGCCATTGAAATTCCAAAAAGCGCAACAGAAAGAAAATAGACTCAAACGAGCTAAAAAGTTGCTTCGCTTGGCCGAAAGTGGTGAACTGCCGAATTTGGTTTTTTCCGATGAGAAAATATTCGTTGTCCAGCAGTTTGTAACCAAACAAAATAATCGTGTTTACTTGCCAAAGAGGTCAGCTGAAAATGTACACTTTCGGTTGGCCACCAGAACTCAAGCTCCGGCCATGCTGATGGTGAGGGCTGCCATTACAGGTCGCTCTCCGCTCGTATTTATCGACCGTGGCATCAGAATAAATGCCGAATATTATCGCGAAAATGCCGAATATTATCGCCTTGGGCACGCAAACATTTTGACCGCAGACCTTGGACATACCAACAGGACTCGGCATTTTCACACTCAGAACGCTCCACCCAAGAATGGTTACAAAATGAGGTTTGTCGATTCATTTCCAGCGCACAGTGGCCACCAAAATCTCCGGATACCAATCCGTTGGACTATTGTGTCTGGAGTATATTGGAAAGCAAGGTTGACACTAAAAAATACCAAAGTTTCGATCATCTCAAGCAAGCGCTTCGCCGGGAATACCGCATAGCAACATTCTAGCAGCGTGTGACGGTTTCATTGGCCGTTTGAAGGCCATAATTCGTGCCAAAGGTGACCAATTCGAGCAAATCTAAACGTATTCTAAAATTCGATGCTATTGCCGAAATTTTTTGCTTTAATTCAATTGAATTTAAAAAAATTTAAACATTTTGGAGCTTGGCATGTTGCAGTTTTTTTTTATCTCACCCTGTATATGTTTTAACCGAATTCAAAGTTCCTGCCTTCTGAAAGTCATAAAATGCACCATTCATTGATGTTGCTTCACTCGGAGAACATTGGCCTATTTTGTTCAGTCTAAAAAGGATTAGTTATGATAGAAAAGAAGAATTTTTATATAGTTATACCAGTGCTTACCTAGCCCAATGACATTCTACAAAAGGTCACATCAGAAAAAATCTCTATAAAATTCAGTGGAATCGGTTGGAATAGACACATAGCTCCCATACATAAGTTCCATACGATTTCAAAGGTAAACCACTCTAAAGCTAGAATGGTTACTGAATGAATGTAAATGGTACGATCTATTTTACAAAGGCCCAAAATATAGCTGTATATTTGTCAGGATCTGCTATATATGAATATAGTCGGACCTTTCCGGCCTTGTACTTTCCTCACTGGTTTTCAAAATAAACAGGCAACCCTGGTAAATGGATATTCTATTGTATTACATATTATGTACTCAGTGTATTGTGTTATAGTATAGCACGTTTTTTAAGTTACTGGGAGCGCTTTAAAGTATGCTTTAATTTTTTCAAATATAAAATGTGGAAAAGCCACTTTACATTAATAATAACATGATGCGTAAACTAGTCTTAAGTTTGAAACTGTTTTCATCTTTTTCTTGTCCTGTCCTATAAAACAATTTGTGAGCAATTAAGATAAATTTCAATTTGAAAAATTAATGTATTATGCATAAATGTTTTGAAAACTTTTTCAATCAAAACAAAAACCCCTTAAGGTGAATTATACTAAATTTCTCCCCAAGGGCATGTTGAAAGGAATTTTTTAAAATCATGAAACGATTCCTTTGGCTTGTTTTTTTTTTATTTTTTAAAGTCAAGAGGATGGATTTTCCCGATAAATGGTGGGTGCGTGTGTATGTAACTAGAAAAACAAATATAATTCTATAAATAGAATATTGTCTCTGTGCTATTATAAGTGTACAAATCTTTTACTTATCCAGGCACACACAGTGGGTTAATACAACGGCAAATGGAACTCCCAAACCATAACAAGAACACAAAACAACAAGAGCTCTAACAGACGAATGAACGAACGAACGAACGACTTGTAGGTAGGTAGGTGTTGAACATTAGCACACAGCACCAGACAACAACAAACCCAGCAAGCTGTCTGCAAGCAATATGTTGGCTGCAAATCAACAGCAGCGGCAGCAACAACAACTTTCCAAATTGAGTCACAATTTTCTTCCGATTTCAGTTGTGTTGATATTTTTTTGTGTTAAAATTAGGAACGGAAAACAATAGAACCATATTGTTTGGGATTTTTTGTTTTTGCTGTTGCTGCTGCCATTCCTTTCATGGTAATCATGGCTGGGCAAATATAATGGAATACACCCATAGATTGTAGACGTGGGGCACCAAAAAAAACGTAACAGTTCCTTCTACGTTATTTTGCTCTTATCTTAAGTAAACGATTTAGAATAAATTCAGTTCTTATGACTGCTCTGCTATTATCTATTCTATGTTTCTTTAAACATTTGATTGCAGCAGGGCTTTGTAATTGGCCGCCACCGAACATAATCATCGAGATAAAACTTCTTTCAGGCGACCTGGCTCCATTCCATTTGATCCACAAACTGTTTTTTTCTTTTAATTTGCAAAGTGTCGTTCAGAACATTTGCCCCACCACATCATTGTTTGTCACATTGAATTGAATTTTCGTATTTTCTTTCTTTCACGAAACTTACTGCAACACTCATCTTTGTTATCACACATTATAGGGCCGTTTTAATCACGTTGTCTCTGTTTGTTTACTACAACAAAAAAAAACTAAATAAAACGAAATAACAACAAAATGTTTACGTTTGTCTTTGCATTCACTCGCGTCCACTTATTATTTTTTTATATTTTTTCTTGTTTTTTATTTCTGGCTTACGTCCAAAACTGATTGTGTGTTTTTGAGATTTTGTTTTTATTCTCTTGTGCCGGGTAACAGCTGATTAGGGATATGTAAGTCGTTGCTCGACTAAAAGGGAAAATCGATTTGTTGTTAAGTAATCGATTTTCCGTTATCGGCTTTTTAGGGGATGTTCTTCATTTTGAAGTGCCTTATTTTTATAGCATGTTTCCATTGGTGTTTGAGCAAGGTTGTTCGGTTTTAGAATTAAATACAAGAATCAATTCGTCATCATACTTGTATGATTTATTTATTTTTATATTTTGCTGGACACCGAAGCAAGTAGTATTTAATATATTATAAAGGAAAGAATCGAAAATGGAATAAGTCATCGGCTGACTTATTTATAAAAGAATAAAAAAGATAGGTTGACTTAGTTCGATTTCTTTCCCGAAAACACTAGACGGCTGGCTTATTCGTAAGAAAACAAAGAACTACAGGATGGCGAAGTGAAAATACTAAGCCGAAATTGAACTAAGGAAAAATCGGTTACCCTAGTAACATATTTACATGCATGCATGTTCTGGAACAGACAATATTTTTTAAAGTATTTCTATAGAATAACTATAAACAATATAAAATAACTACAACAATTTCTCTGGACTACCTAGTAAGTAATTCTACCATAATTGAGCGACTTATATTTATTCAAACATAATAAAGGTTAACTAATTTCAATTTCTGTCCATAAAGTGATTTATAACGTGTTTAGATACAAAATGTTATACGGATTAACAGACATTTTCAGGATTTATTTCTTAATTCGGATTAATTCAACCAGGTTTTACACACAAAAATTTATCTTCTCACGACGAAGAATACAGGTAGATGCATCAACGATTGGAAGCAGTGAAATGTCAAAATTTATTTTTTTTTTCAAATATAGGTGGATTTTTATATGTTTTCTTATACAATGCCAATTGGAGGTTGTTATATTTTTACAAATTTCAATAATTTTTCATTCAAAAGTTTCAAAATCAGTTTGAGAGTTCATTGTCCCAGCAGCTGTCATTGTCCCAGATGCATCAACGCTTGGGAACATTGATATCTCAAAATTTTTAAAATGTTTTGTCAAAAATATTCGAATTCGGAACGAACTTGGAACATTTGTGTGAGATTGCCCAATATTCTGAAAGTTTTTCTTTTTTTTTTTTGACAAAAGTTGGAAGGACCATTAGATTTTCGTGACGAATTCGTTTAGAATTCGAAAAAGAAAAAAAGGAATATTAGAAACAATTTTAAGATGTTCCATCCAAAATTCCGAAAAAAGTCTGAATTTTTTCTATAGTGTTATCCGAAAGTCGGGAAAAATTATATGCATTTTTTCAAAAATCGGCGAATTATGAGAGGTTTGGTAGGACATTGGGAAAAGTATCGGGTGTTTCATCCAAAATTCGAAAAATTGTCAGATGTTTGATTCAAAATTCAGAAAAAAATCCGAATTTGTTGTATAGTTTTATCCGAAAGACGGGAAAAAATCGATGAATTCATTCAAAAATCGTAGAGTAATACGACGTTTGATATGAAATTCAGAAAGGTTGATCCTAAATTCTGAACATTTTCAGTTTTTTGATCGAAAATTTGATCATTCTTAGGTGGCGCGTGCTGAGTGCGGTTGTGCTGAGTCCTGTTGGAAGGTCCAAGGTCTGCGGTCAAAATGTTTGCGTGCACAAGGCCTCCAGAATATTTTCGCGATAATATTCGGCATTTATTCTGATGCCACAATCGATTAATACGAGCGCAGAGCGACCATCGCCTGCTACGGCGGCCCACACCATCACCATGGCCGACGCTTGAGTAATGGTGGCCAACCGAAGCAATTCTTTAGCTCTTTTGAGTCTATTTTCTTTATGTCGCGGTGTAAGTTCTTGCACTTTTTGAAATTTCAATGGTTTTACCACGAGCTCATTTTTCAATATGCGTCGAATGGAATGTTGCGATATGTTCAGCTCACGTGAAATGTTTCGGCCACTGCGACGCGAGTTTCGATCAAGTCGCTTATGTTGCTGTTTTCTTGCGTCGATTTCCTTGACGTCGGGCTACGCTACCAGCATCACGGTAACGAGCGATGGTACGAGACACAAAAGATTTATTCACATTTAAATGCTGGAGTGCTCTAACGATAGCCACTTGCGGCAGTTTTATCATCTCACCCTGTATGTTCGGGACAAGGTGTCCAGGCCATCTAATATGAATCGATAACTCATTCAGTTCCGATAGATTACTGTGGGTATGTTCTGGTTCATCTTGGAGTTTTTTCTAGGTCTTCCTACTGTTTGAGGTACGGTTGGTACAACAAGCCAAAGGCTTCTGTGACATAACGAGACGAAGCTGAGGTGGAAAAAAAGAGCCAAAGTCTCCTGACGAACGGACCCTCTGTGTAAATGAATTACCGGCGACGCAGTTTAATGAGAACCAGTTCAAAAAGTTATTCCCAGTTAACGATTCTGTTAGTCGGAGGAAAGAAAATGATTCAAAAATTCGGTCATACCTAACCTCAATTAAATTTGCAGTGCGCACATTATGCTTTTTTTATATCGCTACTCATATTTTGTATTGAATGTACCCTTAATTGAATTTCTTACCCATAAATTTGCTTTAAATAAAACTATTTACGTCTTCCATCCAAGTTAAGCTGGAAATACATAAAGCGCTTATCTGGCTGGCTTAAGGCTGAAAATACATAAAGCGCATATTTGGCTGGCTTAAGTCATCGGCTGGCTTCTTCGTAGATGAACAAAGGAGTTTTAGGTTGACCTAGTTCGAGTTTGGCCCTAGGCTCCTTTGTTCATTTCCGAAGAAGCCAGCCGATGACTTAAGCCAGCCCAATAAGCGCTTTATGTATTCCCAGCTTAAGTCATCGGCTGGCTTCTTCGGAAATGAACAAAGGAGCCCAGGGCCAAAATCGAACTAAGTCAACCTAAAACTCCTTTGTTCATCTACGAAGAAGCCAGCCGATGACTTAAGCCAGTCAAATATGCGCTTTATGTATTTCCAGCCTTACTTTGGTATCCATCCGATTAAGTGAGTTTTCTTATTTTTCTGAGAAATCCATTGTTATAATACTGCCCATTAGCCATGGCGTTCAGAGCTAATCAAGGTCTTGCGAACTTGTTAGTGAATTCTTTGAAAAAAAAAAAATCCATGAACATTGATGAACTTGTTTTTCCTTCTAACATTATCCTTTAAGATCTTCCAATTATGACATAATCCCCTGCCAATGGCCAAGGATTTGCCTAATGGACTGCTAATATCAAGAATGCATTATAAATCCCCTTCCTACCCATTTTTTAGCAGAAATTGCGACTTCTTTCAGCCAAAGGCAAATTTTCAAACAACTATTAAATAAATTACGGCTTGTTTTGTGCTACTACATCTTTGTTTTTCACCCAACCATTTATGGTGTTCTGTTTTGTTGTCTTTACAGGACATAGGAGAGACAGACAAACAGCCTGGAAACGGAAGTTGGAACATTAAGAGTATCATCAGCATCAATAGCAGACACATTGTGAACGGCCGAAGTTTCAAACGTATCCTTCTCTCAATGACGAAATAGTTTGATGTTAATCAATGGGTTTTGCTAACAAGGCAACAAGGACAATAGATTCACCACCACAACCACTACCATTGTCGCCATTATGGCGCCCAACGTATTCTGTAAATTGTGCGATAACAAGAAATGTAACAGCTACAACAAAACTATCCTTAGGCTTTAATATATTTGATGATTTTTTGTTAAACTAATGCCCGCAGAATTAGGTGCTGTGTCGGAAGAAGTGCCAGCAGGACAAGGCTTTAGTTAATCAACATTTGTACTGAGTTTCTTTTGAAAAGAACAAAAATCATAGAAGACATTATTATTAGCCAACCAAAAACAAAAAAAAAGCTTGCGAGCGGAAATTTAGCCTTCATCCAAACAGAAGCATATCTCCAATACCGAAATTAAGGACCAACAAAAAAAAAGAAGATTTGAAATTTGCCAAAACTAGTTTAGCTGATATTTTGTTACTGTGTCAACGAAAAAAAAACAAGCTGGAATAAAAACAACGCCCTATTCCTTGGCTTATACAGAGGAAACGGAAGAAATAACTTTTACCCCATAAAGTTAGGTGTTAACCCAAAACCAACATTTATGAACTTGAACTTAGACAAAGTTTAACTTGAGTTAGATTTATCAGCATCGCAGCAGTAACCACATCTAAAACAACAATTCAGAAAAATGCCAGCTGGACGTGTTGCCGGAAAGGCGGGTTATTCCAACCACTACTATAATGGTGAGTTTGGTACAGTTTTTTGGTTCCTTTTGTTTTGATTTCCGCATAGTTTGCTTGCTTGATTTTCCAGTAGTTGCTTCATTCATTCATTATTCTCTCTTTCTTCTTTTCATTCCACTTTAGACGGTACGTATTTTTCAAAACACACACACACCCACCCACACATGCATATCCATGCATCCAACATTTGCATATATGTATGTACATCCACCAACACGAATTCGAACAACCACCCACCCACCCACCAACTCACACATTCATTGAATACTTGGATTTGGACATAACTCTCTCACACAAATTGGATCGTATTCTATTAACATTAAATTCCGCATTGTGTTATGGTTTGAGTTTAAAGGGGGCCAAAATTCGGTGGGAATGCTTAACAATTCCCGAAATGCAAAATGGTAAGTGGAATTATTGTTGTTGTTGTTAATAATGAGACCACGTAAAGCTAGATTTACACAATTGAAATAATCTTTAAAATGCTTCTAATTCGTGTAAATAGCAAAATTTCTTTAACATATTTTTGATTTATTGCACCAAAGTTTTAAAGATTTTATTTATGTCGGATAAAAAGCATCCAAATTGCAGCTGAAAATATTGACGACTATAAAAAATTTGACAGCATGTTCATTATTTAAATTCAATGCTTATTATATACTTATCACAAGTTTTGATTTACCTATTTTTATTGCTGCAAGTGGCACTGTAATTAATTTTTTTAAATAATAAAATTAAAACAAGTAAGCAAAGGCTACAGTCGAGCGGGGCCGACCGTTGAATACCCTACAACACTATAATAAATTATACAGTTTATATAGGCCATATACTTGAAAGAATTCCACAAGATATTGTGACAAATAATAAAAGAAAACCATCAGGTTTCGTTCTAATTTTCGAATAATAGAAACTTGAACTAATTTGCTCATTTCCAATTTATAGGTAGATGTTGCACGTAAATGGTCTTCCTAGATCTGGAACCAATATTTCCCAAACACCTATAATCTCTCAGAAGTGGCAAAAGATTAACATTTATTATTGGTTTTAGACTTAAACGCATCTATGTGAGATACAGACATTTGACTATATTCTTCAACGAAATCAGCCTTAACGAAATAGTCAAAAGTGCGTCTTTTCTGTATTTGTGAATTCTCCAAAAAGACACTGGAATGGATATTTTCGTATTTTGTTTACAAAAGTTGGCAAACTATTTCACAGATTGAATATTTTTGGATGGCCATCCAAAACTATTTGGCTTTTGCTATGTCCGGTAACCTCCATTCAAATGCGATCGGGCGATAATTACGACTTGTTGACAATTTTGCAGTTTTTTTGTCCATTTCAACCCCTACATATATATCGCGATTATCTCCAAAAAGTGTAGGCTTCTATTCTGACCCTCATCTTATCCCCATGCAAAATTTCATAAGGATCAGGCCATAAATGCGATCTGTATATGATATCCTAACTACTTAGTTTTGTTAGCTGTAGAAATATTACCAAATGTTTAAAAATGAAAATATGACAAAATTGAAAAAATATGAGAAAATTTTAGAAAATCAATATTTTCATCTTTAGAGTGATATTTTTATGCGATTTTTTTTTTTTTACGTTTTTTCTTTCTTGCCAAGAGGCCATTCTGAATTAATGAGAACTGTCGAAATCAGTTCAGCCGTTCTCGACATATAAGAGATCTTTTAAGCATATCTTCTTTGATAGACATATATATCGCACATATTTTGCTATATATCCGATTTGATGGATGTTAACATCAATGTAAAGATCAGAGGTAACCTTGTCATGGCTATTGATTTCGCCGGGATTTAAAATGTTCGCGGTTTAATGAAAAATGTTGAAATTTTTCAACACAAAAGATATGGTATTTTTTATCCGCTAAATATTATCCGATGACCACCCAAATTGGTAGGCTTCTTCCCCGCCCTAAACTCTAGCTACATGCGCAATTCCGCGTCGATTGGTCTATAATTGCGACCTGTAGAGCAACTGCAAAATCAGGAAATTTTTCAGTTTTTGGTCCATTTCAACTCCTAAATATTATGCGATCATCTCCAAAAGAAATAGGGTTCTATTCTGACCTTAACCCCACCTACATTCTAAATTTCGTGAAGATCGGGCCATAATTGCGACCTGTAGAGTGATTACAAATTAACATGGACAGACGGACAGACGGACGGACGGACATACATAGCTAGATCGACTCAGCTCGGCGAGCTAGGAAGATCCATATATACTTTCCTATATGGGAAACCAATATTTCGAGGTGTTACATAAATTCTGGCCCAATCAAACTTATAATACCCCCAACACATAGTGTTGTAGGGTATAATTAGTAAATTAATATGGGTTGGTAAGTATTATATATTTATTACAGATGTCTATGTTATAAAAAAAAATATTTACATAAATGATAACTTTTATTTATTTATTTTCCTTCCTGCACCACAAGATTAATATCTTGTAAATTACAGTGCAGGTTACAAATATTAGAAACATATCCAATTTTAACTAATGCAATAAAATACATAATTTGAACCGACAAGTTACATATATTGTTTAGTTAATACTAAAAATTTGAGAAATGTAGGGGAAAGGAGAAAATTTTATACTTATATTAATTTTAATTAAGCCTATTTATACCCTACACTACATAGTGCTAAGAGTATTATGCCTTTATGCATTTGTTTGTAACATGGAGAAGGAAGCGAGATAGTCCCATAGTTATTTTTGAGAATCTTCATGGAATCACTTTCTGATTCTGATTTATGCATGTCAGTCCGTCCGTCTGTCCATGTAGTTTTGTGAACAAAATGCAGGTCGTCTTTATTATTCGATTGAGATGAAATTGAAATTGTTTGGCCCAAGGATGAATCATATTGAAATTGGTGAGAATCGGTTTAAATTTCAACTACACAAGAATGATATTTGGTCTCAGATATCTAATATAGGCCTCTGCCAAATTTGATCAAGATCGGTTCAGATTTATATATAGGTCCCATATATACCTTCAACCGATTTCGTGCTAATTGTGCACCAACTGGCCAATATCAGTCCAAAAGTCCTGAATTTTTTGCACATCCAACCGAATTCAGTCTAGAAGCAAGTTCATCAAATTTGATAACAGAATCGGTTCAGATATAGCTATATCTCCCATATATATGTTTCATACAATTTGGCGTTTAAGCTCTCACATTCGTAATATGCACCCACAAGAATGATGTTTGGTTAAGAATATCAGAAATACCTCTGCAAAATTGTATCAAGATCGATTTAAATTTGGGATAGCTTCCATACATATCTCAACCGATTTCGTGTTACTTGTGCACCAAATGGCCAATATCGGTTCAAATAACCTGAATTTTGGCACATCTGACGGAATTCAGTCTAGCAGCAAATACATCAAAAAATCGGTTCAGGAGGAGCTATAGCTCCTACATATAGGTTTCAACTGATTTGGTGTTAAAGTCCCTCACAAATACCTCTGTCCCTCAGAAATACCTCTGCCAAATTTTACATCGGCAAGTACATCGAATTCGGTTCAGGTATAGCTATAGTTCCCATAATTATGTTTCATACAATTTGGTGTTTAAGTCCCTCACTCACATTCGTAATATGCATTCGACAACAATGATATTTGGTACCAGATATCGTATAGAGCTCAGAAATACCTTTGCCAATTTTTATCGAGAACGGCAAAATTTTGGATATAGCTCGCATGTATATATTCTAAATCCGATTTCAGGTTTATTGTGCAAGTAATGGCTAATATCAGCCCAAATGAAGTGAATATCGGAACTTACGTTTCCATTTTATGGAACTCGGCTCCGATATTCTCCAATATTTTTTTAATATAATCCTTTTCGAAGTGATATCATGCACTCTATATCAATATTATTTGGTATAAAAGATGAAAATGTCTCCGTCAAATTTAGTGAAAATCGATTCAGAATTTGATATGCCTCCCATATTTTAGTACCCTCTGAAACTAAACTATAACTGCTCTAAAGCCAAATGTTGATAGGTGGTATGATCTACTTCAAATAAATTCTGTTATTGCGGGAGCTCTACTAAATATGCATAGTATCTATCTATCAGGTATCGGCTACTGCGATACCTGATAGATAGAGTTTTCTAACTCGAGCGTCTCAATCAGTCGAGCTGGAGATGGTCCCATCTGCAGAAGCGACGCCCTTCGTTCATCGTCAGTAAACTACTCGATGGACTATAATTGAACCGAGTGTCCATCTATATCGTGTACGAGTCTTTCTCTTATTAAGCTTTCATCGACGGATGCCGGAAACTAAGAGCGCTAGTCATAAGAAATTTTTCTATAATGCTAAAGTCGTAAATTATCCTTGCAAAACTGCTTATTTTGTGTGTGTGTGTGTGTATACATCTAGGCCCAAGTAGGCCCTAGGAATTCGCCTCCCCCAAATGCGGAGCCCGACGTCAAGGAAGTGGACGGAAGAAAACATCAACATCAGCGGAAATGGTTCGAAAAGTAAAGAAGCGACTTGATCGAAACCCGCGTCGCAGTGGCCAAAAAATGGCTCGTGAGCTGAACATATCACAATATTCCATTCGGCAAATATTGAAAAATGAGCTCGGGGTAAAGCCATTAAAATTCCAAAACGTGCAAGAACTTACACCACAAAAGAAAGAAAATAGACTCAAAAGGGCAAAAGAGTTGCTTTGCTTGGGCGAAAGTGGTGAACTGCCGAATTTGGTTTTCTCCGATGAGAAAACATTCGTTGTCCAGCAGTTTGTACACAATCAATATGATAGTGTTTACATGCCAAAGAGTTCAGCTGAAAATGTGGGCCGCCATAACAGCCGATGGTCGCTCTCCGCTCGTATTAATCGACCGTGGCATCAAAATTAATGTCAAATATTATCGCGAAAATATTCAGGAGGGTGTATTTAAGCCTTGGGCACTCAAACATTTTGGCCGCAGAACTTCGACATTCCAACAGGACTCATTACCACCCAGCACGCGTCACCCAAAAATGGTTACAAAATGAGGTCCCACGCTTCATTTCCAGCGCAGAATGGCCACACAATCCCCGGATACTAATCCATTGGACTATTGTGTTTGGAGTATTTTGGAAAGCAAAGTCGGCACTATAAAAATACCAAAGTGTCGATCACCTCAAGCAAGCGTTTCGCCGGGAATGGGCCAAAATACCGCAGAGCAACATTCTGGCAGCGTGTGGCTGTTTCATTAGCCGTTTGAAGGCCATAATTCGTGCCAAAGGTGACCAATTCAAACAAAAAAATTTTAATGCTTTTTCCGACATTTTTGATTTCATTCAATTAAATTTAAAAAAAATTCTGGCATTTGACTTTGTTGCAGTTATTTTGTTACACCCTGTTTTTGTCAGAAATATTCTCCCAGTAATAAAATAATTTTTAATATGTCACTTGAACTCACTTTTGGCAGTTGCAGCCCTTATGACGAATCCCTCTACAATTGTTGTATATTTTTATACCCTCCACTATAGTATGGAGGGTATATTCAGTTTGTCATTCCGTTTGTAACACCTCGAAATATACATTTCAGGACCCACAATGTACATATTCTTGATTAGCATAAAATTTTATGTCGATTTAACAATGTCCGTACGTCTGTGGAAATTACTCTAGCTTCCGAACGAATTGAAGTAGATTGATAACATTTTACTCAAATGTATATTAGTCTGCAGGACTTTTGGAAATGAAAATTGGCCACGTTTGGTATAGCCCCCATATAACGGTACCTCCCGATATTCGGTATTTTGATGATTTTAGCGACAATATTCATTAGAATTCTTTCAAATTTGGTATTTGATGTTCGCAATGAATACTACAGCCTAAGACATAAAATTGTTCAGGTCCACGTCTTCGTATAGCCCCCATATAACGGTACCTCCCGATATTCGGTATTTTGATGACTTTAGCTACATAATTCACCGATTTTCGCATTTGAATATTGCAATGCCTTATGACAAAAGTTACCTATGCAGGTCCATGTCGTCGTATTGACCCTAATATAACAGCTACATTCGAGATTTCACTTGAACTCATTCCTGGCAGTTGCCGCCTTTATGACGAATACCTTTACAATTGTTTTCTATTTTCAAATAATTCATTGCTTCATAGCTCCCACGCTCAGCCTTTACGATCTGTTTATTGGACAATTTGTTACTAAATTTCTGGCACGACAACTTAACGTCTCACGATCGAACCACTGGGTCAGAGGACAGTGTTGGCGTTTAGGCCGGCCATTGTGACAAATGTAATAACGGCGACAGTGTCTGGGATCCACCAAAAACGTGTCATCTTTCAAATTAACACAATCTTGATGGGTCCAAAATACACGAACCGCAAAGCTTGAAGGCGGAGTATTGGTATTCGAATCACATTCCCATGTGGTTGTTGTCGTCGTAGCGATACATAAAGAAGTTGTTGTGGTGTCACAGCTATGCATTCCACTTGTCGTTGTTTCAACGGAAACCGATGATGTTGAGGATTGGGTCACGGTTGTAGTGGTGGATTCGGTGGTCGTCGATGTGATAGAGGATACTGTTGTCGTTGTTGTTGTTGTTGTTGAAATTGTTGATGTCGTTGTGGGGACTTCTATGTGAAATGAATCTATGGGATTTATTCCACAATCTCTGGCATTGCTCAGGTTAATGGCAAATAATAGAAGTAACACTGAAAATATATTATATCCTGCATGAAAATGAAAATATATTATTTTTTATTCTAGTTTCTAAAATAATCTTACCGAGTTCCATTATAAGCTATAAAGATCGTCAACCAGCGTATCTAAACAAATGTCAAATAGTTTTCTCAAATATTTTCATTTTTATATGAACAGGGTCTGTTAACAGCGAACATTTGGCATGTGTTTTTGTTAGAAAACATGTAGATAACAAAATTTCCATACCCTACTCCTTTTCGGGAGGAGTTTATTTGACAATTAGTTTGATTCGAGGGTTTGTAATGCATAGCTGTACCTGCAAATGTATGAAAAGCGTATTGCGATCTCAATATGCCAAATTTTATATAATTTCGTTGAAAAATATGTCAAATGGGCCCTGGAGATTTTTATAACCTAGACCACATAGTGGTAAGGGTATTATGTTTTTGTGCGAGACAGACCCATAGTTACATTTGAGGATCTTCAAGTACTTGTGCACCAAATGGCCAATACCAGTCCAAATGACCTGAATTTTGGCACATCCGACCGAATTTACTACATAACATTTGGTGAAAATCGGTTCAGATATAGCTTTATCTTCCATATATATGCTTCACCCGACTTGGTGTTTAAGTCCCTCACATTCGTAACATGCGCTCCACAAGAATGATATTTGGTACCAGATATCAGATACAGCCCAGAAATACATCGGTCAGATTTTATCGACATTGGATCAGATTTGGATATAGCTCCCATACATATCTTTATCCGATATCAGATTTATTGTGCTCCAAATGGCTAATATCAGCCCAAATGAAGTGAATCTCGGTAATTCTGGCTGAATTGATCCTGGAAACAAGTACTTGAAATTTGTTTGAAATCGGTTCAGATATAGCTATAGCTCCCATGTATATGTTTCATCCGATTTGGGATTTTTTAAGTCCCTCGCATGCGTAACATACACACCACAACGATAATCTCTGGTACCAGATACCAGCTACTGCTCTGAAATAAGTGTTTGAAATTTTGTCAAGATCGGTTTAGATTTGGATATAGCTTCTATATAACAGGGTGAGATAAAAAATTCAAAAGCCATAATTTTTACATTCTTTTTTAAATTTTATTGAATGAAAGCAAAAAATGTCGGAAATAGCATCAAATTTTAGAATAAGTTTAGATTTGCTCGAATTGGTCACCTTTGACGTCCAAAATGTTTGCGTGCCCAAGGCCTCCAGAATATTTTCGCGATAATATTCGACATTTATTCTGATGCCACGGACGATTAATACGAGCAGAGAGCGACCATCGGCTGTTATAGCGGCCCACATAATCACCATGGCCGACGCTTGAGTTCTGGTGGCCAACCGAAGGTGCATATTTCCAGCTGACCTCTTTGGCAAGTAAACACGATAATTTCGTTTATTTACAAACTGCCAAACAACGAATGTTTTCTCATCGGAGAAAACCAAATTCGGCAGTTCACCAATTTCGGCCAAGCGAAGCAACTCCTAAGCTCTTTTGAGTTTATTTTCTTTCTGTTGCCGTGTAAGTTCTTGCACTTTTTGGAATTTCTATGGCTTTGCCCCGAGCTCATTTTTCAATATTTGACAAATGGAATATTGCGATATGTTCAGCTCACGAGCCATTTTCGGCCACTGCGACGCGGGTTTCGATCAAGTCGCTTCTTTACTTTTCGAATCATTTCTGCTGATGTTGTTGTTTTCTTCCATCCACTTGACGTCGGACTACGCTACCAGTATCATGGTAATGAGCGATTGTACGAGACACAAAAGATATATTCACATTTAAATGCTGGAGTGCTCTAACGATAGCCACTTGTGGTTTTCCAGCCAAACATAAAGAAATCACGCTTGAATTCCATCACGAATAACTTATTTTCTGGAAAATTCTCACCTAAATGGTTTTGTACACTTGTAAACAATATAATGAGCTGTCACTGGAATAATTTTAGCAGACGAGTGGCTCAGAAATGACAGCAGTCTGAAATTGGTTGTAGTTTTTTCAGCTCACCCTGTATTCTTAATCAGCATAAAATTCAATGTCGATTTAGCGATGTCCGTCCGTCTATCCGTCTGTGGAAATCACTCTAGCTTCCGAGTAGCTCTAGCTTGAAGTAGATTGATAAAATTTTTCTCGACTGCAGGACTTTTGGTATTGAAAATGGGCCATGTAGGTCCACGTTTTGTTATAGCCCCCATATAACGGTACCTCCCGATATTCGGTAATTTGATGATTATAGCGAGATTATTCACCGGAGTTGGTTCAAATTTGGTATTTGAAGTTCGTAATGGATACTACAGCCTAGGACAGAAATTGAGCGATGTAGGTTCACGTCTTCGTATAGCCCCCATATAGCGGTACCTCTCGATATTTGATATTTTGTTGATTTTAGAGACATTATTTAGCGGAACTATTTTAAATTTGGTATTTGAAGTTCGTAATGAATACTACAGCCTATGACAGAAATTGAGCGACGCAGGACCACGCCTTCGTATAGCCCCCATATAACGGTATCCCGATATTTGGTATTTTGATGTTTTAGCGACATTATTTACCGGAATTGTTTCAAATTTGGTATTTGAGTTCGTGATACTAGGAGCCTATGGCAGAAAATTGTCAGTGCAGGACCACGCCTTCGTATAGCCTCCATATAACGTTACCCCCCGATATTCGGTATTTTGATGATTTTAGAGACATTATTTACCGGAACTGTTTCAAATTTGATATTTGAAGTTCGTAATTTGAAGTCTTCGTATAGCCCCCATATAACGTTACCCCCCGATATTCGGTATTTTGATGATTTTAGCGACATTATTCATCGATTTTTTCTAAGTTTCGCATTTGAATATTGTAATGGCTTATGACAAAAGTTACCTATGCAGGTCCATGTCGTCGTATTGACCCTAATTTAACGGCTACATCCGGTATTTCTAAGACTTTTTTTTAACGGAATTTAGTGTTTTTGAGAATTGCCAAATTCGTTCCAAATGGTGGAGGGTATTCAAAGTTCGGCCCGAACGAACTTACAGCTTTTTTACTTGTCTTAAATTGGTATTAAGAAGGAACTTATGTCCTTCTTTCATGAATTCCACCTCTTTGGCGTTTTCCAAAGTAATGATCTTCGATTTTTGAAGAATATTATTAAAATAGTCGAAGTTCGCCTTAGAGAAACATACTATTTTTTTTCATAATTCTACTCAGCATCGAATTTCATTAGTTCGGAGAGATATTCTGCAATTTTGTTTATTACACCTTCTTTTACTATTTTTCTGAGCATAATCATCTGCTTCCACATTTGGTATTACAAACTTTTGAACCTTTTCTGCAAAAAAGAACTTGATTTTAAACCTTCTCGCTTTATAATGGCATTTAATATTCCCGCCTCTATAATAAATAAACCTTTACAGGATTGCCCATATTCGACGGACCTATGGGCCTTTTGGGCCCATTCCAATCGACGAGGCTTGTCCGCAGACAACATTCTGTGCGTCAATTGAATTTTGTACGGGAACAAATGCAAATCAATGCGAATAATCCGTTGTAAAGTGGACCGAGCCATGCCCAACTGCTGAGAACGGCGTTTTTGGGATGTTCTTGGGGACCTCTCAACACTGGCTCGTACGGCAGCGATATTCTCGGCCGATCGCCTTGGTCGACTTTTATATGGCCTCTTCGGATTAGAAAGAGCCTTACCAGTCGAAAATTTTTCGTATAAACGCTTAATGGTGTTCATAGAAGGCGCACTTCTCACATTTTTAATGTTTTAAACGCACGTCGAGTTTTCACAATTGACTTCTTCTGTTGAATGTAAATTTCAACTATTTCAGAGCGCTCGCGTGGCGTGTATTGGTTCATGGTAAAAATCTGCTTTGACTGACGCTTCAAACGCGGTATGTCATTAAGCGATGTGACATCTCTGTCAAAAGTTATGGCGTTGCCAGATGGGTCCGTCGTATATAGTGCCATTGCCGTCGATGGGTCCCTGTATATAGTGCCAACTGCACTTTATTTCCACTAAAATGCTTTTCTATTTTTTGGATACCAGCGGCGGCGTACTCACATTGAACTTCGTATAATTCACCTCGGCTTGATATCTAGTTGTCAGATTTTACATTTTTCTTGGTTTTCCTCCGTCTTCCTTTTTTTTCTTTAGTGGTTCGTCTTCAAATAAGTCCTTCATTATTTGATTCTCTTTGTTTCCGCGACGTGGTATTTCTGCTTCTCATTCATTTTTCTGTCATCTTAATGCATTTATATACTTCCCGCCTCCTGTTCCTTCCACTTTCATAAATGCGAATAATCGAATGACCAAATGTTGAGAAAAAATACCATCCGCTCAGTTTAGGAGTAGTTTCAAGTTTATGCGGCTCGAAGGACCAAATGTGGATAAAGAAACCAACCTCATCTTATTGTAATTATATTGTGGAGAGTACACTAAGTTCGGCCCGGCCGAACTCCATCTATTTTACTTGTCTTGCAACATTGTATGTAACCTATTAGACCAACGCCCTATTCTATAAACGTTTTTAATTTAATTTCCGATTTAAAACAAGAGAAGAACCATATTTTCATTTGAAAATGGTAATTTGTAATCAAACATTGCATCACGCGAGGAATACAATGAAGTTGAGTAAGAGTCGTTTTTATAACGCAATTGATTCTCTCCTCTTTAAAAAAGAAAATCTATATATTTCCCTGTAGAATTGTCATTTTCCGTGATTATTTTGTTCTCAACGATATTTCTGGGCCTCAGCTTGGATTGTAATAAGATAACTGAGGATACAACAACATGCTCTACACCTGCAGCCACTACTACTACACGTGTAAATTTCTTTCGCTATGCTCTCAATCTGGTGAGTCGCGATGATTGTTTGTCTTTACCGAATGGTGTATTCCTCACAGATAGCCGTCACTGTGGCCGTTACTACATTTGTCAAAATGGACGTGTAACATCGCAACGATGTCCCATTTCACAATGGTTTGATCGTGAAAACTTAATCTGTCGTAATCGTAATTTGGTTACAAATTGCCCTGTGAATCGTACTTGAATTTGAAAATAAAAAAAAAAAAAACAGGTTGCAACTCAAAAAAAAAAAAAAAATCAAGGAGAGGGCGTGGTTTTAAATTTTATTAAAAAACAAGTAAAAAAACATTAAGTTCGGCCGGGCCAAACTTTTAATACCCTCCACCTTAGGGTAAAGGAAATATTAGAAGAAATGTGACAAAAACATTAAAATGCCGAATATTGGGACGTACCGTTATATGGGGGCTATACCAAATCGTGGAGCCATACATACAATGTTTCGCCACCGGAGCTGGAACCCATTATGACCAACAAATACCAATTTTTAGACAAATCCGTAAAAAAATGTGGCAAAAATAATCAAAATACCGAATATCGGGAGGTACCCTTATATGGTGGCTATACCAAAACGTGGACCTATAATTACAATGTTTCGCCAGACGAACTAGGACCCATTATGACCCACAAATACCAATTTTTAGACAAATCAGTGAAAAAATGTGGCAAAAATCATCAAATTACCGAATATCGGGAGGTACCTTTATATGGGGGCTATACCAAAACGTGAACCTATACATGTAATGTTTGCCACACGCACAGGGACCCGTTATGACCTACAAATACCAATTTTCAAAAAAAAAATCCGTGAAAAAATGTGGCATAAATCATCAAAATACCGAATATCGGGAGGTACCGTTATATGGGGGCTATACCAAATCGTGGACCCGTACATGCAATGTTTCGCCACCGGAGCTGGAACCCATTATGACCAACAAATACCAATTTATGGGGTCTACGACGTTTTATTTAAGGATGTTACAAACGGAATGACAAAGTTAATATATCCTCCTTTCCAAGGTGGAGGGTATAATTAAGGGCCATAATGTAACAATGGAAACGATGTAGGTACGCAATGGGAATCGGCCGCGTCTTTACTTTCAAGTGTATGAAAAGAATACAAAGCTCCAAATTTGCGATTACCAAATCAGCGCTCTTTTGATGCTAATGAATTCGGAAAGTTCCCCATAGGCAATTGGTGCAAAATAGCTAAGAGTGTCCACCGAATATACCAAGACGCCACATTTTATGAGCTCCTTTTTGTGAGGGAGATACCGGAAGGAGTGGACAGATATATTCCACCTTGGCACCAGACCTTGGGTTAATAAAATTTTTTGGATGTGATTGTCTTGACGCTTTGTGGGTGAAGTACCTGATGGAGTGGGCCCATATTGTCCATTTGACGTAGGACTGATAAAAATATTAGCATTCGCAAAGTGGGAGCAAAATCGGATTAACCTTTCTCTTTTTGTGCAATAAATTATTTTCTTTGAAAATTTTGACATTTTGTTGGGAAGGTACCAGAAGGAGTGGACCGATATATTTCATTTTAACACCAGACCTTGGGATAATAAAAATATTGGGATGTGTGAAATTTAAAGACAATCGGACTCTTGCATCACATTTTGTAAGAGTGATAATTATTCAAAATGTTGACCCTTTGTGGGGGATGTACCTAATGGAATGAGCCGATATTGTCCATTTTCGCACCTGACCTAGAACTGGCGCAAATATTAGGATTTTCAAAGTTGGAGCGGTATCGGATTATCCTTTCTTTTTCTGTGCAGTAAAATATTTTTTTGAAAATTTCGATCTTTTGTGGGGGTGGTACCAGAAAAAGTGATATTGATATTAATAACCGATATTGTCCATTTTCGCACCTGGCCCAGCACTGACACAAATATTAGGATTTGCAAAGTTGGAGCAAAATCGGATTACCTGTTCTTTTTCTTTGCAAAAAAATATTTTTTTTTGAAAATTTCGACGTTTTGTGGGGAAAGTACCTGATGGAGTGGACCCATATTTTCCATTTTCGCACCTGACCTAGCAATGATTAAAATATTAGGATTCGCAAAGTTGGAGCAAAATCGAATTATGCTTTCTCTTTCTGTGCAATAAACTATTTTCTTTGAAATTTTTGCCATTTTGTATGGGAGTTACCAGAAGTAGTGGACCGATATTGCCCATCTCCGAACTCGATCTAAGTTTGATAATAATATTATGATGTACCAACTTTGGATCAAATCGGATACTTCCTTCAAGAATTATCGTGCGCACCAGCTAGCAAGACAGACTGATGGACGAACATCGCTAAATCGACTCCAAATGTCCTGAAACGGATTTAGTCCAAAGATACCTAGGTTCTGAAACCGTTATTTTGATGAGGCACGTTTTGGGCGTATCAAATGATAAATACCCTATATAGCCATATGACTGAGGGTATAATAATTTATAACACAGAAAGAGAAAAGGCAAAAGATCTGACGTTAAGATGGAAAATATATCACCACCCGTTTGGCACCTCCCCCACAAAGGGTCAACATTTTGAATAATTATAACTCTTGTAAAATGTGATGTAAGTGTCCGATTGTCTTTAAATTACATTACATCACAATATTTTTATCAAGCCAAGGTCTGGTGTGAAGATGGAATATATCGATATACTCCTTCTGGTACCTCCCCACAAAGGGTCTGAATATTCATGAAACTCATAAAACACGAAATAATCATCCAATTCCATTTAGACTTGGTACCTTTAATATATGGAATACGGGGACACTTTTGTCGATAATTATTGCTAAATTATGTACCTCTACAGACCCCGACTGTGATAGTAAGATACACTAGAATATCTGAAATAATATTGCTGTTTATTTGGGATACACTATTTTTTTTATATATATATGTCGGCTAACCGATGTTTGGATATACATTGTGAAATATATCTGAGGCGTTGTCTTCGGGCTGGATGTGAAGAATTCGATTAATTCTTATTTGCCACACAATTGGTCACCTCGGCACGTGGACGGCAGCTATGTGCATCCTTGTCATACCATTGACCAATGCTGCATCTGACGCGTTTTGCACGCCTATTGGTGCAAACATAATAGCGACGGCAATGTTTCAAATCCAACAGAATGGTATTATCGGCCAGTGAGGCACAATCGTTGTATGACATTAGATAATTGAGCCTGACGTTGGCGTTATTCCTGCCACCGTTACCGTTATCATTTCCAGAGTCTGACGAGCTTGGTGTCGTCGTAGGGCATGTTGTGGTTGAGCACGTTGTTGTCGAACAAGTTGTAGTGGGTGGTGGTTGTGTGACGATTCCGTTGCAACCAGAACCGTTACCGGAGCCGCCGTTTCCGTTGCCGGATTCACCGTTTCCGTTGCCGGATCCACCGCTACCAGAACCTCCATTGCCAGATCCACCACTGCATTCGCTACCAGAACCACCATTTCCAGAACCGTTGCCAGACCCACCATTTCCAGAACCGTTGCCAGACCCACCATTTCCAGAACCGTTACCGTTACAATTTCCAGAGTCTGACGAGCTTTGTGTCGTCGTAGGGCATGTTGTGGTTGTCGAACAAGTTGTAGTGGGGGGTGGTTGTGTGACGATTCCGTTGCAACCAGAACCGTTACCGGAGCCGCCGTTTCCGTTGCCAGATCCACCACTGCCAGATCCGCCGCTACCAGAACCTCCACTACCAGATCCACCACTACATCCGCTACCAGAGCCACCATTTCCAGAACCGCCGCTACCAGATCCGCCACTTCCAGATCCGCTTCCTGACCCATTACCAGATCCGCCGCCTGATCCACTACCACCAGACGAGTTACAAGGGGTGGTGGCAGACGTTGGAGCACATGAAGTGGGGGCAGTCGTTGGTGCACATGTTGTTGTGACGGTCGTTGTTGTGACAGCCCTTGGTGCATTTGTTGTTGTGACAGTCCTTGGTGCATTTGTTGTTGTGACAGTCGTTGGTGCACATGTTGTGGTTTCATCGTTTACCCTATTTGAAGGCATAACATAGGGATTTGGACGTATCACATGTGGCCTATATTCTGGTACTACTACCGGTGGTCGTCGATGAATATATTTGTTATATTCTTCATAGCGAGAACCAAAAGGCCAGATATAATCAATAACATGCGGCTTACAATCGTTGTCATTATAGCCCTGATAGCGATTTACTGGACAATCGACCAAGTAATCCAAATTACAAGATCTGGTGCGGGAGTCAAATAACAAACCGGGGCCACATGTTTGCCGCAATGCCTGGCCGCCAACGCATAGATAGTAACTTGAGCAACTGCTACGATCGGCTACGAGTTCGCCATCCTCGCAAGAGGAACAATCAACTGGCGATCTTTTCACAGGATAATTGAGACCAAAAACAGGGCTATGACCCCCAATTAGTTGGGGACCCACTATGGTCGCAAATACTATAAAATAGTCTAATATTTGGAAAGGAAGAGATCGAGAATCGTTTAAATGTTTTTTTTTTTTTTTCAATATTTTGCAAATACTTACAAACTTTCATGGCGTGAACTATACTATTTTTTTGTTTTGCTTTTTTGATGTTTCGAAATGTTTTCCAGACGAAGCTGTCCAACTTATGATGACAACTATTGGCCCACATGGCCTATTTATATTAGTATCGACTGCATCATTTGATGGAAAATGAGGGGAAAAAACTGATATCGCACCACTTGTAATTTCCTTGTCAATTATAAATGATTCTCGTGTTATGGCCAAGCCTAAGGCATTGAAAGGGTGATTTACATGATATTGCTTGCACTACTTCTAAGATGAAAATTGCATCAGGTGAAGCTGAAGATACAGATTTTTTTTTTAACTTCGAATATTAAAAAAAAATTACACAATTATATATTATGG
This sequence comes from Musca domestica, assembly GCF_030504385.1. NCBI lineage: Eukaryota > Metazoa > Arthropoda > Insecta > Diptera > Muscidae > Musca > Musca domestica. The sequence goes on along the minus strand of NW_026712247.1, from coordinate 815,315 downwards.
TGAATAGTATTAAGGATATATATGGGAGCTATATCCAATATCCAAAGACGATCTCGCTAAAATTTGGCATAGTTATTTCCGAGCTCTATAAGATATCTGGTACCCAATATCATTTTTGTGAGGGACTTAAAACCCAAAATCGGATGAAACTTATATATGGAAGCTAAAGCTATATCTAAACCGATTTTTATCAAATTTGACGGACTTGCTTCTGTACTGAATTCAGTCGGATGTGCCAAAATGCAGGTCATTTGAACTGATATTGGCCATTTGGTGCACAATTAACCTGAAATATGTTGAAGGTTTATATGGGAGTAACATGCAAATCTTAACCGATTATCACGAATTTTTATAGGTTTCGTCCTTGGACCAAAAAAAATATTGTTTAGAAATGTTCATCTCAATCGGATAATAAATGCGTCCTGCTTTTGGTTCACAAGAATACATGGACAGACGGACTGACATGCATAAATCGATTCGGAAAGTGATTCAATGAAGATCCTCAAAAGTAAATATGGGTCTATCTCGCTACCTTCCCCATGTTACAAACAAATGCACAAAGACATAATAGCCTTACCTCCAAAGGGTGAGATAAAAAACTGCCACAAAGTCAAACGTCATAATTTTTACATGTTTATACCCTTCACCATAGTATGGAGGGTATATTAAGTTTGTCATTCCGTTTGTAACACCTCGAAATATACAGTTTAGACCCCACAAGGTATATTCTTGATCAGCACAAAATTCTATGTCGATTTAGCAATGTCCTGTCCGGCTGTGGAAATCACTCTAGCTTCCGAACGAAATGAAGTAAGTTGATAAACATTTACTCAAATGTGTATTATGTCTGCAGGACTTTTGGTATTGAAAATGGTCATGTCTTCGTACAGCCCCCATACAACGGTACCCACCCCCCCCCCCCCCATAATCGGTATTTTGATGATTTTAGCGACATTACATACCAGAGTTATTTCAAATTTGGTGCTTGAAGTTCGTAACGAATACTACAGCCTATGACAGAAGATTGTGTGTGCAGGTCCAAGTTTTATAACCCCCATGGTACCTTTAAAAGGGTTTTTAACGGATTTTATTTATTTATTTTTTTTTTTTTGAAAAATTGCCAAATTTGTACCAAATGGTGAAGGGTATACAAATTTCGGCCCGGCCGAACTTACAGCTTCTTTACTTGTTTTTCTTTTTTAAATTTCTTTGAATGAAAATGAAAAAATTTCGCAAATATCATTAAATTTTAAAATAAGTTTAGATTTGTTCGAATTGATCAACTTTGGCACGAATAATGACCTTCAAACGGCCAATGAACGCGTCACAGGCTGCCCAAATGTTGCTCTGCGGTATTTTGGCCCATTCCCGGCGAAGCGCTTGCTTGAGGTGATCGACACTTTGATATTTTTTAGTGCTGACCTTGCTTTCCAAAATAATCCAGACACAACATCCCACGATATGTATCCGGTGATTTTAATGGCCATTGTGCGCTGGAAATGAAGCGAGGAACCTCTATTTTTGGGTGGCGCTTGCTCTGGAATGCCTGTTGGAATGTTCCAGGTCTGGGGCCAAAATGTTTTAGTGCCTAAGGCTATAATACACCCTTCAGGATATTTTCGATATAATATTCGGCATTTATTCTGATGTCACGGTCGATTAAAACGAGCGAAGAGCGATTCTCGGCTGTTATGGCGGTTCACACCATCGCCATGGCCGGTGCTTGAGTTCTGGAGGCCAACCGAAGGTGCACTGCATTTTCAGCTGACCTCTTTGGCAAGTAAACGCGATCATTTTGTTTGTTTACAAACTGCTGGACAGCGAATGTTTTTCTCATCGGAGAAATCCAAATTCGGCAGATCACAACTTTCGGCCAAGCGAAGCAACTCTTTAGCTTTTGAGTCTATTTTCTTTCTGTTGCGGTGTAAGTTCTTGCACTTTTTGCACATTTTTCAATATTTTCCGAATGGAATATTGCGATATATTCAGCTCACGAGCCATTTTTCAACCACTGCGACGCGGGTTTCGATCAAGTCGTTTCTTTACTTTTCGAACCATTTCTGCTGATGTTGCTGTTTTCTCTCGTCCACTTCCTTGACGTCGAGCTACGCTACCAGTATCACGGTAACGAGCGATGGTACGAGACACAGAAAATTTATTCACATTTAAATGCTGGAGGGCTCTAACGGTAGCCACTTGTGGTTTTCCAGCCAAATATAAAGAAATCGCACTATCACGCTTGAATTCCATAACGAATAACTTTTTGTCTGGAAAATTCCCACCAAAATGCTTTTATACGCTTAAAAACAATATAATTAGTCATTGGAATAACTTTAACAGCTATCGGACGAGGGGCTTAGAAATTACAGAAATCTGAAGTTGGTAGCAGTTTTTTCATCTTATGTATATTTTTTATATATTATTTTTTTGAAAATCTTGAAATTTTGTTGGGAGGTACCGGAAGAAGTGGACCGATATTGCCCTTCTTCGAACTCAAGGTAAGTTTCATAATGATATTACGATGTACCAAGTTTGGATCAAATCGGATACTTCCTTCGAGAGTTATCGTGCGCACCAGCCAGCCAGACAGACGGACGGACGGACGGACATCGGTAGATCGACTCCAAATGTCCTGTAACGGATTTGGTCCAAAGAGACCTAGGGTCTAAAACTGTTATTTCGATGTGGCACGTTTTGACCGTATCAAATGATATATACCCTCTCTAGCCCTATGGCTGAGGGTATAATTAATATGCTGTCCTGAATTTTGTTTGTGAGAGAGGAGATTAGGTGTATGTGAGTGTATGCGGCTTCTTGGGGGCCTTTAAAATTTTTTATTATATTTGAACTAAAAGGTCATGAATGGAAGGTCATTGTGTGGTAGTGATAAACATCAAGCTTGTTTGTTTTAAGTTTTTATAGCCTGGACCAAATAGTGGTAAGGGTATTATGTTTTTGTGCATTTGTTTGTAACCTGAGGAAGGAAGCGAGGTAGACCCTTAGTTACTTTTGAGGATATCCATACTCACCATGTACTCACTTTCTGAGTCGATTTATGCATGTCAGTCCGTCTATCCGTCTGTCTATGTATTTTTGTGAACAAAATGCAGGTCGCATTTCTTATCCGATTGAGATGAAGCTTTCCAAACAGTATTTGTTTGGTCCAATTTTTCTTTGACCCTATTGAAATTGGTGAGAATCGGTTCAGATTTAGATATAGCTCCCATATATATCTTCAACCGATTTCGTATTAATTGTCCACCAAATGGCTAATTTCAGTCCAAATGACCTGAATTTTGGTACATATAACCGAATTAAGTCTAGAAGCAAGTACATCAAATTTTCTGAAAATCGGTTCAGATATAGCTATTGCTCCCATATGTATGTTTCATTCGATTTGGGGTTTTAATGTGTAATATGGATTCGACAACAATGATATTTGGTGCCAGATATCTTATAGAGTTCGGAAATACCTTTGCCAAATTTTATCGAAATCGGCTAAGATTTGGATCTAGCTGCAATATATATCCTTTCTCCGATTTCAGGTTTATTGTGCAAATAATGACTAATATCTGCCTAATTGGTTAAATTTCGGGGCGTACGATTCCATTTGGTGGAATTCCGCTCCGAGTTGTATTTTTTCAATATAATCCTTCTTGAAGTGCTATCATGCACTCTATAGCAATGTTATTGGGTGTAAAAATGTCTCCGTAAAATTTAGGGAAAATCGATTCAGAATTTGATATGCCTGCCATATTTTAGTTCGCTCTGAAACGAAACAGTAACTGCTCTAAAACCAAATGGTGATAGGTAGTATGATCTACTTCAAATAAATTATTTTTGTTTCGGGAGCTCTACTAAATATGCATAGTTGTGTAGGATATCATGTAGTGGGCCCCGCCCGACTTTTCCTTACTGGTTTTAAAATAAATTTTTAGTTTCATTACAACCACCCATTGAAGAAAGACATTTTATGTCTTTAACCAAAAGGATCCCAGTTTAGCAAAAGTAAATGGTCCTTAAATATCCTATTCCCCGTGAGTATATGACATTGAATAAAAACTCTCTCTCTCTCTCTTTAAGCTTAATATTTTTCCATTTTTAATCCATCTTCACCATATCATGAGCATATATCCAATTCTAAGCCAGAAAATTTCTTCAACTCATAACCCAAAAAAAAAAAAATCCAACAACTAATTTCTTCTTTTTATTCATTTTCTCAATTTTCTTTAGGCCGCTCATATGTTGGCATCAATGAGGAGATTATGTGGGTTAGCATTGGCATGGGCATAACCATTGCCCTATTGATCACCATTGCCCTGTGCTACATTGCACGCGAAAAATGTCAAAAGCGTCAACGAGAATATTATGTGTCAGCATAGCTGGCTTTAAAATGTCAATCCGATTTGGCGACCAAGAGTATCACCGCAACACCCGCCACAACAACAACAACAACGACGAAGTTGACGAAGTCACAACCAGCTGCAGAGGAGGACAGCTGTGGCGACACAACTGCCGTCAGCACAAAGAAAGCCAAAAAATTCTCATTCAAAGTCAATAAGGGAAAGCGTGATTATGAAAGCAGAAGGACCACCGCCACCACCACCACCGACATTTCCAAACCCCCCACCACGGCCATCATCAATCATGGCACTCAAACAACGACCAGTTTTAGTAATCGACCAGCATACGACAGCAATCGCCAGCAATGTCAGCAGCAACATGCTCCACCGGCTACTCATCATCTTCATCAACATCCGAATATAAATGTTAGATATTTAAATGAACTCAATTCGCTGTCATCTGCAGGAGGAGCAACAGCGTCATCATCAACATTGCGATTGCCATTAAATCTGGTGCCGTTGGTGGCGGCATCACCTCCACGTCCCCAATTTCATTCTTACCTACATCAAATGCAGCAGCAGCTGCCGCAGCAACAGCATCATCATCAACATCCCCAGTACCAATACTATGCATATGACATTAGACCTTCCGGCAATGACCTACTACTGGTCTCCAATGAACAAGACCAGCAGCAGGAGGATGAACACTTGTACATAGAATACGACAACAACAGCCATAACAATGGAATAAGTTTTGCCAGTTTTAATATGGGCTCATGGTGTACACGTTCCTGGGGTTAAAACGCCCAAGTCGTCGTCGGAGGTGGAGGGGTGTTGAAGCAGCAAATTGGAAATTCACTTGACTTCATTTAAGAGGTTAAATGAAAACGATTTTATAATTTCTATGACAGAGTTTGTGTTATAAGGAGCGGGTGCGTGTGTGTATGACCAAGTGCTGATATGATGAATGGATATCAGCAGCATTGTAATCAAGACCACCTTGTAATTAGAGGAGGAACAATATTACCAGAGATAGTATTATAAGCAATAGAAATTGTATTTTTATGTAATTTTTTTGCGGATTTAGCGTAACGTTCTTAAAAATAAGTTCATTTTTGTTTCCTAAAATCAATGATTTTTTTTTAAATATTTTACAAATATAACGATTTTGTTGGATGAAATTCGATATTGAATAACTTTGAGTATAATTGATATTGATTTAAGAGTAACTGTAAGGTATCCTCGATCGAATTTTAAACTTTCCTTATTCAAATTTCTAACGATTTGTTCATGGCAAAATAATAGTAGTTTACTCATTTCCTAAATTGAATATGGCGACTTTTTTCTGAGGTACTCGACCTTGTCTCTCACGATAACTCTCGAAGGAAGTATCCGATTTGATCCAAACTTGATGCATCGTAATATTTGATCGAGTTCGGACATAGACAATATCAGTCCATTGCTTCTGGTTCCTTCCCCAAAAATTCGAAATTTTCAAAAACTATTTTGCTCCAACTTTGCAAATCCTAATATTTGCGTCAGTTCTAGGACAGGCGCCAAAATGGACAATCTCGGTCTACTCCATCAAGTACCTCCCCCACAAATGGTCAAAATTATGAATAATTGTCTTCAAATTTCACACATCCAAATATTTTTATTAACACAGGGTCTGGTGTAAGGATGGAATATATCGGTCCACTCCTTCTGGTACCTCCCCCACAAAAGATCGAAACTTTCAAAAGATACATTTTCTGCACAAAAAAGAGAAAAGATAATCCGATTTTGCTCCAAATTTGCAAATTCTATTATTTGCGTCAGTTCTAGGACAGGTGCGAAAATGGACAATCTCGGTCTACTCCATCAAGTACCTCCCCCACATATGGTCAAAATTATGAAGAATTACAACTCTCATATAATGTTATGTAAGATTCCGATTGTCTTCAAATTTCACACATACAAATATTTTTATTAACACAAGGTCTGGTGTAAGGATGGAATACATCGGTCCACTCCTTCTGGTACCTCCCCCACAAAAGATCGAAACTTTCAAAAGATACATTTTCTGCACAAAAAAGAGAAAAGATAATCCGATTTTGCTCCAAATTTGCAAATTCTATTATTTGCGTCAGTTTTAGGACAGGTGCGAAAATGGACAATCTCGGTCTACTCCATCAAGAACCTCCTCCACATATGGTCAAAATTATGAATAATTACAACTCCTATAAAATGTTATGTGAGATTCCGATTGTCTTCAAATTTCACACATCCAAATATTTTTATTAACTCAAGATCTGGTGTGAAGATGGAATATATCGGTCTACTCCTTCTGGTACCTCCCCCACAAAAGATCGAAACTTTCAAAAGATACATTTTCTGCACAAAAAAGAGAAAAGATAATACAATTTTGCTCCAAATTTGCAAATTCTATTATTTGCGTCAGTTCTAGGACAGGTGCGAAAATGGACAATCTCGGTCTACTCCATCAAGTACCTCCCCCACATATGGTCAAAATAATGAATAATTACAACTCTTATAAAATGTTATGTGAGATTCCGATTGTCTTCAAATTCCACATATCCCAATAATTTTATGAACCCAAGGTCTGGTACCTCCCCCACAAAAGGTCGAATTTATAAAATATATATTTTATGCACAGAAAGAGAAGCTATTATCCGATTTTGCTCCAACTTTGCAAATCATAATATTTGCCTCACTTCTCGGTCAGGTGCAAAAATGGATAATATCGGTCCACTCCATCAAGTGCTCCCCCCACAAAGGTTTAAAAATTTGAATAATTATAACTCTTATAAAATGTGATGTAAGAATCGGATTGTCTTAAAATTTCCTATATCCCAATAATTTTATAAACTCAAGATCTGGCGCTGAGATGGAATATATCAGTCCACTCCTTCTGGCATCTCCCCCACAAATGGTCGAAATTTTAAATATCCGTTAAGCTCATAAAACACGGAATTAACATCCGATTCCATTCAGACTTGGCACATCTTAATGCTTCCGTCAACACAAGATCTTTTATAAAGATGGTAAAGATCGGACCACTCCTTCTAGTACCTCCCCCACAAAAGGTCAAAGTTTTGAATAACCGAAACGATCATAAAATTCGAAATAAGCATCCGTTTCTCTTTATATTACACACGTCCCATTACTTCTACTAATTCAAGGTTTGGTGTGAAGATGATATATATCAATCCACTTCTTTTGCTACCTCTCCGATAAAGGGTCAAAATTTTGAATATCCATGAAGCTCATGAAACGAGAAATTAATATCCGATTCCATTCAGACTTGGCACATTTCAATATTTTCATAAACACAAGATCTGTTATAAAGATGATAAAGATTCAAGATTTTGAAAATCAGAACGTTCAAAGAAATCGAAATAAGCATTCAAATCTCTTCAAATTTCACTCATACAAACATTTTTGTTAACACAAGATCTGTTGTGAAGATGATATATATCTGCGAACCCCTTCCTGTACCTCACCCACAAAGGGACAACATTTTACATTTTTTATTTGTCATAACTTGCGAAACAAGTCACCGATTCTTTACAATTTGCAATATCTAAACATTTCTCTCAACCAGAAACCTGGGATGAATACGGAATTCATAATTTCGCACAAGGGTGGATATAAATGTCCGATTTTCTTCTTCTTTAGATGAAGTAAAAAACGGATTACTTCGGTCGACTATAACTGGTACCTCCCGCACATTTTGACATTTTCTAAAAATTGTCACATATCTCATAAAAGGTGAGGGGATTAACTAATATAGCCCTAACCTGGTATGTTGCAATATTTATTTTATATACATTTAGGTCCAATACGAAATGGACAATATTGGCCCATTCTTTCGAAACCTACGTTGTAGATTTCAATAATCGTAAGAGTAGTCAAAATATATTTAAAAAATTGAACATTGGCTGAGGGTATAAATCTGTCGATAAAAGCGATTGCTACCTTTTTATACCTTTCACCATATGGAAGGTATATTAACTTTGTCATTCCGTTTGTAATTATGAAGCAACACGTCTTCGTATAGATCCCATATAAGGGGTATCATTTGAGAGGTATTTTGCTAGGGTTTTTATACCCTACACCACGAGGTGGTCAGGGTATTATGTCTTTGTGCATTTGTTTGTAACAGGCAAAAGGAAACGAGATAGACCCATAGTTCTTTTTGATGATCTGCATAGAATCACATTCTGAGCCTGTCCGTCTGTCCATGTATTTTTGTGAAAAAAAATGCAGGTCGCATTTATTATCCGATTGAGATGAAATTTTGCACAGATCATTTGTTTGGCCCAAGGACGAACCCTATTGAAATTGGAAATAATCGGTCAAAATTTAGATATAGCTTCCATATATATCTCCGTGCGATTTGCCATTTATTGTGCACCAAACGTGTAATATCAGCCCGAATAGTATGGAATTTTGCACATGCAACCAAATTAGGCCTAAAAATAAGCATGCCAAATTTGATGGAAATCGGTTCAGATATAGCTATAGCTTCCATATATATTGTTCATCCGATTTGTTATTTTTGTCCTCCGCAGCCGTAATATGCACTCTGTAACAACAATATTTGGGGAAATATATCAAATGCAGCTCAGAAATACCTTTGCTAAATTTTATCGAGATCGGTTCATATTTGGATATAGCTCCCATATAAAACTTCGACCGATTTACGTTTTATTGTGCACCAAACGTCTAATATTTGTCCAAATGGGATGGAATTTGGCACTTATGACCGAATTGAGTCTAGAAGCTAGTATGTCAAATTTGGAAGATCGGTTCAGATATAGCTATAGCTCCCATATATACTGTTCATTCGATTTGTTATATTAGTTACCCACAGCCGTAATATGCACTCCGTAACAACGATATTCAGGGAAATATATCAAATAAAGCTTAGAAATATCTTTGCCAAATTTTATCGAGATCGGTTCAGATTTGGATATAGCTCCCATATATATCTTTATCCGATTTCAATTTAATTGTGCACCAAATGGGCAAGGCAAGTACGAATATAAAACATACAAATGCTTCGGCATATTTAGTCCTTTGAACTTTAAATTATAATTATAATCATAGCGTGTATGATTGAATTCTCCCATAAAAACTTTTAATTGTTATGTGGAGCTTTAATAAATTCGCAAAGTAATGTAGGGTATCATAAAGTCGACCCCGTCCGACTTTAAGTCTTTCTTTACTGGTTTTTTGTCTGGGATATTCTCCCAAGAAGTTATTTTTTTTTTAAATAACTTCTATGACAAAAATAAAAACTTTGTTTACCCAAGTGACGAGATCGTAAGCTCAATAGAAGAGGAACCACAGAATTACATAAGACCCCTGGTGAACATTACCATCGTTTTGTACTAATAAACAAACATTGTTTTTATAAAAACAACAATAAATAATGTAAATTAAATCATGGTAGATGCATTAAAGCTTGGGAACATTGATATGACAAATTTTTTAAAATGTTTGTTTCAAACATAGGTCGATTTTTATAAGTGTTCTTATACGACACAAATCGGAGGTTGTTATAATATGCAATTTTAACAATTTTTACAAAATTTATTAATTTTTAATTTAACATTTTTAATTTCCAAAATCGGTTTGACAGTTCACTGTCCCAGCAGCTGTGTCGATCATGTTTCGCAATTGTTTTTCTCCTACGCCACTGCAGATATAAAAAACAATATTTGCAGAGATTTTTTCATTGGCATACTTAAGCGACATCGAAATTGGTTACATTTCACACTTATCACAGCACTTGTATGTGACATGTGGGTACACATGTTTTTTTAAGTATCCACCATTTTGCCGTTGCCAAGAACATTGGTTTCAATATTCTGCATATGTAATGCATTTTTAATGTAAATACACATACCGGCGATATTGGGCGAGGTTAATGATTTCCGGGAAAACAGGAAAATCATTGACATTGCAACAATTTTAATGATTGGTCCAGAACAAAAAGAACAATATTTACATTAAAATTTTAAAGTAGTATTAATGTGTCGGCGTGTAATAATTGTAAAAAATATAAATGTCTTTGAACCATGATTTCAGGGTCGTACCGCAAATGGTTCTGACGTAAGGTTTTGGCAAGAAAAAAAATCTACTTAAATTGGAGGCCTTGTGAGCATTGGAATTATCTAGCGGAAATCGAACCCAAAAATAAATTAGCAAGGAAAGGTCAAAAGTTGGGCGTGTGAAAATCACTCTAGCTTCCGAACGAAATGAAGTAGGTTGAGAAAATTTTACTCATATGTATATTATGTCTGCAGGACTTTTGGTATTGAAAATGAGCCTTGTAGGTCCACGATTTGGTATAGCCCCCATATAATGGTACCTCTCGCTGTTCGTTATTTTGATGATTTTAACGACATTTTTCACCGGAACTGTTTCATATTTCGTATTTGCAATTCGTACCAGGTTCTACGGCCTATGACAGAAAATTGTCCGTGCAGGTCTTGGTCTTTGTAGAGCCCCACATAACGGAACCTCCCGATATTCGGTATTAAGATGATTTTAGCGACATTATTCACTAGAAATGTTTCAAATTTGGTATTTGAAGTTCGTAACGGATACTGCAGCCTATGACAGAAAATTGTCCGTGCAGGTCTTAGTCTTTGTACAGCCCTATATAACGGAACCTCCCGATATTCGGTATTAAGATGATTTTAGCGACATTATTCACTAGAAATGTTTCAAATTTGGTATTTGAAGTTCGTAATGGATACTACAGCCTAAGACAGAAGATTGTCTTTGTAGGTTAACGGTTTGGTATAGCCCCCATATAATGGCACCTCCAGATTTTCGGTATTTCGATGATTTAAGCGACATTATTAACCGGAATTATTTCAAATTTGGTATTTGAAGTTCGTAACGAATACTGCAGCCTATGACAGAAAATTGTCTGTGCAGGTCGACGTCTTTGTATTTCCCCCTTATAACGGCACTTCCAGATATTCGGTATTTTGATGATTTAAGCGACATTATTCACCGGAATTGTTTCAAATTTGGCATTTGAAGTTCGTAATGCATGATACAGCCTAAGACAGAAGATTGTCTGTGCAGGTTCACGGTTTGGCATATCCCCCATATAATGGTACCTCCCTATTTTCGGTATTTTGGCGATTTAAGCAACATTACTCACCGGAAACATTTCAAATTTGGTATTCGAAGTTCGCAATGGATAGTACACCCTTGTACAGAAAATTGTCTGTGCAGGTCCACGTCTTCGTGTAGCACCCATAAAACGGCTCCTCCCGATATTCGGTGTTTTGATGATTTTAGCGAAATTATTCATCGGAATTGTTTCGAAATTGATATTTGAAGTTCGTAAGGGATCTGTGCATATCCAGGTCTTCGTATAAGCCCCATATTCCGATATTCAGTATTTTGATGATTTTAGCAACATTATTCAGCTATTTTTTTCAAGTTCGCATTTGAATATTGTAATGGCTTATGACAAAAGTTTACGTCGTCGTATAATACCCTATTTTTGAGATTTTAATAGAATTTTTAAGGGATTTTAGTTTTTTGAAAAATGCCAAATTCATTCCAAATGGTGGAAGGTATTTGTATTAGCTTTTTTACTTGTTTTCTTTTTTTATATATTTTATAATAACTTCTATGACGTCTTGAACGACGTACACGCATGACAAACTAGCAACTGTCAATTCCATTGGGTATACGTCAAATCTCATAAACCTAGTGGCTTTTACTTGACGTATACGCAGGGTAATTGACAGCTGAAATCCACTCGATTTAATGAATCTAAATGTACTTTAAGAGTCAACTTCATTTGATGTATACGCAATGGAATTGAAATCCACTCGATTTAGTAAGTAAACGTACTTAAGGTTTTCCTATTCAATTTGTTTTAATTTCAATCTAAATCAATATAAAAAACCCATACGATATTCATTCAACTATCTGGAAGACTAACAAAAAAAATATGATAAATAAATTGTTTTACGTAAATAAATAAGAATTTGAAAATACAAAAAACACCCAAAATTTACCACTGAATGCAAAACAAACAAAAATTAGTAATTAGCAATACCATTTATAATTGTTGTTATATTCGCAAATAAATGTGAATGGAAATTTGAACCAAATAATTACAAATTTAAAGATTGTGTAAACACATCGAATGCTTGGCATTATCAAAACCAAAAAAAAAATTAACCAAATATGCCATCATAGACTACAAAACAAAATGTTTAGTACCAAAAGTAAATTTACAAAACAAAAGTAGATGTGATTATTGACAAACAAAATCTGTATTTAATTAATTTAAAATTAAAAAAAATTGTAAGTGTATTTTGGATATAAAATAAACATAAATAAAATATATATATAAATTTAATATTTGCACATTCTTGAAAACAATTATATATGACATATTTTAATTATATATACACAAATATATATATATATATATATATATATATATATATATATATTTATAAAATATAATTACGAAGTTCTCTCTTCTATGTGGAACTGTTTTTTTTTAATTTACAAACTTGTTGGGTATTTAACTGTTTTTGGTAATTTTTATTAATTATATAAATTAAATAAATGTCTTAGACTGCACGGTCAATGGGGACGTAAAACCACGTTTACATACAAACATTTATGTGGGCTAAGTCTTCATCACCCGACATCTAAATTATGCGTGTTCTTCTTCTTCAAGCTAAATTATGTGTTTTATCACAGGTACAGTGTAAATAAGACCTCAGCCCTGATTATTAACAATAATAATAATAATAATAATAATAATAATAATAATAATAATAATAATAATAATAATAATAATAATAATATAATAATAATAATATATAATAATAATAATAATAATAATAATAATATAATAATAATAAAAATAATAATAATAAATATAATAATAATAATAATAATAATAATAATAATAATAATAATAATAATAATAATAATAATAATAATAATAATAATTAATAATAATAATAATAATAATATATATATAATAATAATAATAATAATAATAATAGTAATAATAGTAATAATAATAATAATAATAATAATAATAATAATAATAATATAATAATAATAATAATAATAATAATAATAATAATAATATAATAATAATAATATAATAATAATAATAATAATAATAATAATAATAATAAAATAATAATAATAATAATAATAATAATAATAATAATAATAATAATAATAATAATAATAATAATACTAATAATAATAATAATAATAATTAATAATAATAATTAATAAAAATAATAATATTATTAATAATAATAATAATAAGAAATGGGAAATAAATTTGGCAATGGAAAACATCAATGGGCAAACGTTTGGTATGTAAACTCGCTATAAGGCATTGGCATTGTCATGGTAGAAGAATACAGGTAGATGCATCAACGGTTGGGAACATTGATATGTCAACAATTTTTATACCCTCAGCCATATGGCTAGACGGTATACAGCCAAAACGTGCCTCATCGAAATAATGCTTTTAGACCTTAGGTATCTTTAGCCAAGTTCGTTTCAGGACATTTTGAGTTGATCTAGTAATTTCCGTTCGTTCGGTCTGATGCGATAGCTCTCGAAGGAAGTATCCAATTTGATCGAAACTTCGTACATCGTAATATTATTATCAAACTTAGATCGAGGATGGGCAATATCGGTCCACACCTTCTGGTACCTTCCACAAAAGAGGTCGACATTTTCAAAAAAAAAAAAAAAATCTGCACAGAAAGAGAAAGGATAATCCGATTTTTCTCCAATTTGCAAATTCTAATATTTGCATCAGTGCTGGGTCAGGTGCGAAAATGGACAATATACAGGGTAAGATAAAATAACTGCAACAAAGTCAAACGCCATAATTTTTAAATTTTTCTTAAATTTTATTGAATGAAAGCAAAAAATGTCGGGAGTAGCATCAAAGTTGACAATGAGTTTAGATTTGTTCGAATTGGTCACCTTTGGCACAAATTATGGCCTTCAAACGGCCAATGAAACCGTCACACGCTGCCCAAATGTTGCTCTGCGGTATTTTGGCCCGTTCCCGGTGAAACGCTTGCTTGAGGCGATCGATACTTTGGTATTTTTTAGTGCCAACCTTGCTTTCCAAAATACTCCAGACACAATAGTCCAACGGGTTGGTATCCGGAGATTTTGGTGGCCATTGTGCGCTGGAAATGAAGCGAAGAACCTCATTTTGTAACTATTCTTCGGTGGCGCGTGCTAAGTGCGATGCTTCTGAGTCCTGTTGGAATGTCCAAGGTCTGCGGTCAAAATGTTTTGCGTGCCCAAGGCCTCCAGAATATTTTCTCGATAATATTCGGCATTTATTCTGTTGCCACGGTCGATTAATACGAGCGGAGAGTGGCCATCGCCTGTTATGGCGGCCCACATCAACACCATGGCCGGCGCTTGATTTCTGGTGGCCAACCAAGGGTGCATATTTTCAGCTGACCTCTTTGGCAGGTAAACACGATCACTTTCTTTGTTTACAAACTGTTGGACAACGAATGTTTTCTCATTGGAGACCACCAAACCAAATTCGGCAGTTCACCACTTTCGACTAAGCGAAGTAACTCTTTAGCTCTTTTGAGTCTATTTTTTTCAGTGGCGGTGTAAGTTCTTGCACTTTTTGGAATTTCAATGGCTTTACCCCGAGCTAATTTTTCAATATTTGCCGAATGGAATATTGTGATATGTTCAGCTCACGAGCCATTTTTCGGCCACTGCGACGCGGGTTTCGTTCAAGTCGCTTCTTTACTTTTCGAACCATTTCTGCTGATGTTGCGGTTTTCTTCCGTCCACTTCCTTGACGTCGGGCTACGTTACCAGTATTACGGTAACGGGTACGAGACACAAAAGATTTATTCACATTTGAATGCTGGAGTGCTCTTACGATAGCCACTTGTGGTTTTCCAGCCAAATATAAAGAAATCACACTATCACGCTTGAATTCCATCACGAATGACTTTTTCTGGAAAATTCTCACCAAAATGCTTTTGTACGCTTGTAAACACTATAATAAAACTGTCACTGGAATAATTTTAACAGACGCCGGACGAATGGCTTAGAAATGACAGCAGTCTGAAGTTTGTTGCAGTTTTTTCATCTTGTATAAGTTTTCGTGTACGACTCCAATCGGAGGTCGTTATTATATGCATTTTTTAGACATTTTTTGCAAATTTGAATAATTTTTCATTCAAAAATGTCAATTCCAAAATTAATTGTCCCAGCAGCTGTGTCCATGCGACTACCTCTATTTTTCTACCATTGGCATGGTCAAGAAATTTTGCAATTGTTAAATGGTTCTCTTTCATTGCAACAGCATTATGACATCAAACAATTTACCTCCAGATTTGGCGTGGATTCTTATCCGATGGCAGTACCAAGATAAAACAAATTCCAACTTTATAATTCAACAAGTTTTGACATAATTTTCTAATAATGAATTACGCCCTCATTGACCTAGAACACTCATACCCTTAATCCATATGTTGCCATTAAAAGTAAATAATACAGACACACTCTCACACATTAGCAAAATATTGTAATTTAGAAATTAATAAGAAAATTTACTTTATAGATTCACCGGATATATATATGAAATGGATAACAAATTATAACAATTAAATAGAAATTAAACTAAGAATACAAAAGTTGATTTTATTCATTTACATATTTGATAAACACGTGTAATTGAACCATAAACAAACACACACACATACAAATCTAGCGAAAATTATTCATATATTCCTTAAATAAAGAACAAAAAAAATCATATGACCAAAATGTGTTTTATATTCTAATCAAAGATAGGGTAAGTGCGCCTAAGTTCGGCATGTCCCAGTAGTTCGGCATGTCCCAGTTGAATAACTAAGAATAGAATTGACCAAATAATGAAATAATTGCAAAAAACGTCAACAGTATTATCTGCTCTCTTTCTGTAAAAAAAAAAAACAATGAGCTCCGATCATTTATTACGAGAGAATAACGGTTTTCGTCACTGAATATCTTTCAATGCGTGCGATAGTGATTGTTTGTAAAGAAAAAAATAGTGGTGGCATCTACTTAATAATCGATTTAAGTAAATTAAATTTAATACTTTTGGAATCAGGAATTAATGCCGACATTAGGAAGAGAAAAAAAGAGATTTGCCAGTAGTCGGCAAAATATTATTTTTGACCAAATTCACCAAAACTTGAGAAAAGTATTAAAAAATTATCCAAAAATTACTCAAATAAAATAATAGTTTTGAGTCGGCAGTTGCTTTTATTTGTGCTTTTTGATCAACTTTTCTGAATTAAGTAGGTTTTTTAATCAGCTATTTGACGTTTTAAATAGCGGTGGCATTTTTAAAGGAAAAATATCAATTCACAAATTCCAAATATAAAAAAGTACTTTTTTCTTTTTTTCATTTAATCTCATTTTTATTTTTATTGAAAATCCATACGTTACTGAAGGTAACCATACTATTTTTTTTTTCTACCTATATTTTGGTTTATTTAAAAACGAAATTAATTTCAATTTCTGGATTAAACTGTGAATTAGTAATGTTGCATTGTTTTATACTATTTGAAATAAAAACCAGTAAAGAAAGTCTTAAAGTCGGGCGGGCCGACTTTATGATACCCTACACCACTTTGCTAATTTAGTAGAGCTCCACATAACAATTAAAAGTTTTTATGGGAGAATTCAATAATACAAGCTATGATTATAATTTAAAGTTCAAAGGACTAAATATGCCGAAGCATTTGTATCTTTTAAATTCGGAATTGTGTTGTCCATTTGAGGCACAAATATTTTAAAATCGGATAAAAATATATATGGGAGCTATATCCAAATCTGAACCGATCTCGATTGGCAAATTTGGCAAAGATATTTCTGAACTTGTTACGGAGTGCATATTACGGTTGTGGGTAACAAATACAACAAATCGGATGAACAATATATATGGAAGCTATAGCTATAACTGAACCGATCTTCACCAAATTTGACATACTTGCTTCTAGACTCAATTCGGTCTTATGTGCCAAATTCCATCCCATTTAGACAAATATTAAACGTTTGGTGCACAATAAAAGATAAATCGGACGAAGTTATATATGGAAGCTATATCCAAATCTGAACCGATCTCGATAAAATTTGGCAAATGTATTTCTGAGCTGTATTTGATATATTTCCCCAAATATTGCTGTTGAAGAGTGCGTATTAAGGCTGCTGAGGACAAAAATAACAAATCGGATGAACAATATATATGGGAGCTATAGCTATATCTGAAACGATTTCGATCAAATTTGGCATTCTTATTTTCAGGCCTAATTTGGGTGTATATGCAAAATTCCATACAATTCGGACTGATATTACACGCTTGGTGCACAATAAAAGGTAAATCGGACGAAGATATATATGGGAGCTATATCTAAATGTTGACCGATTATCTCCAATTTTAATAGGGTTCGTCCTTGGGCCAAACAAATGATCTGTGCAAAATTTCATCTGGATCGGGCAATAAATGCGACCTGTACTTTGTTTACAAAAATACATGGACAGACGGACGGACGGACATGTATAAATCGACTCAGAATGTGATTATATGCAGATCATCAAAAGGAACTATGGGTCTATCTCGTTTCCTTTTGCCTGTTACAAACAAATGCACAAAGACATAATACCCTGAACGCCATGTGGTGTAGAGTATAAATATACAAAATAATATTTTTTTACTGAAATACCATATGCCGACTACTGGCAAATAGACATACCGAGCATTGAAAAATGGTGCCGGACTACTGGCAAAAAACTACTATTTTAGTAAAATTGCAAATTTTTCCAATTTAATAAAAACAAATTCAATTTTTGTTTATTATTTCGAAAACTAAATAAAATCAGCAACATCAGCAGAAAAACCAAATGAAATGTCAAAATTTGTTTACACTTTTTGGCTATTGTTTATCTTTTATTCTGTGATAATGTGATTGAAACATTATGATTGCATGAGGAAATTTGTCCAGCAAGAATTTGCAAACTCTCACTGAAAGAACTGTCAAAATTTCTCTCTCCAACCGCTCTCCTTTGCAGAAGTTTCGAGTTAACAGACGATTTCCAGTAACAATTTGTAACAACTGTCACAAATTTTAGGTTAACAAGACACAGATTTTGACATATTTCTCTTTATTTCACTTTCTCGTTAATGGAGAGCAGTAAAGAAACTCAAAAGAAAACTAGTGAAAAAGCAGTAAGTACGGCCGGGACGAACTTTAAATGCCCTCTAACATTTGGAATTTAAAAAAAAAAAAAACATAAATGAAAAATATAATTAGTTACAAATTCCGTATACAGGGTGAGATGAAAAAACTGCAACCAACT
Organism: Musca domestica; assembly: GCF_030504385.1. Lineage (NCBI taxonomy): Eukaryota > Metazoa > Arthropoda > Insecta > Diptera > Muscidae > Musca > Musca domestica. Next base: position 796,545 of record NW_026712247.1, on the reverse strand, counting down.
TCAGACTGCTGTCATTTCTAAGCCACTCGTCCGACAGCTCATTATATTGTCTACAATCGTACAAAAGCCTTTTTGGTGAGAATTTTCAGCAAAAAGTTATTCGTGATGGAATTTGAGTGTGATAGCGTGATTTCTTTATATTTGGCTGGAAACACACAAACACAGCATGTGAATAAATCTTTTGTGTCTCGTACCATCGCTCGTTACCGTAATACTGGTAGCGTAGCCCGACGTCAAGGAAGTGGACGGAAAAAAACCGCAACATCAGCAGCAAAAAAGCGACTTGATTAAACCTGCGTCGCAGTGGCCGAAAAATGGCTCATGAGCTGAACATATCGTAATGTTCCATTCGGCAAATATTGAAAAATTAGCTCGGGGTAAAGCCATTAAAATTCAAAAAGTGCAAAAACTTACACCGCAACAGAAAGAAAATAGAATCAAAAGAGCTAAGAACAAAAGAGAGTAGAGACAAATTCGAACAAATCCAAACTTATTCTAAAATTTTATGCTATTTCCGACATTTTGTGCTTTCTTTCAATAAAATTTAAAAAAAAGAAATGTAAAAATTATGACGTTTGACTTTATTACATTTTTTTCACCTCATCTGGTATATGGAGTTACCGTTATAGGGTCTATACGAAGACGTGGACCTGCAATTTTTTGTCACAGGCTGTAGTACCCATGGTAAAATGATATCAAGGTAGGGCTATGAAACCATATGATTTTAATTTTTTTTATTTTCTTGGCTTAATATGTCATCTTTATTTGTTTATGTATGTGTTTTCTTTTCAATAACAAAAAAATTGTTCAGAAAATATTCAAATTCGGGTGTTTTCAAAATGTTTATTTCAACGTATGCATCGACAAAATCTAGAGTTTTTGTAGCGAAATTATCCTTTAGAGATATATAGTACATGATTTTGAAAAGAAAAGTCGACCTTTCATTCAGTTACCGGGGTTTTCAATTATTTATTCAAAATAAATGCAACAAATTGTTTGATTTTTTATTGTTTTGATACAAATTCTGACATTACAAGCCAAACAGGTAGACCTCTATACTTGCAATTTTTTCAAAGTTGACCTACCTTCTCTTCATTGTACCAAGTATCATGGCCTTTTCATCCACTAAATATTACCCGATTACCATCAAAATTGGAAGACTTCTGCCCAGACTAATATCAAATTTTCCATTAAACCGCGAATATTTTTAATCCCGGCAAAATCATAAATAGACGAACAGGTCAATCCTGACCGTTACGTAAATGCCGATAGTAAATATATCGAATATATATAGCGAAATATGTACAATACATATATACAAAGGAAGGGGATGTTAGCTAAAATGCTTATATCTCAAGAATGGCTGGACCGATTTTGACAAATTTTGTCAATTCAGATTTTGTGACATTTTTTTATTTTTTCATATTTTTATCGCATGCGATTTTTTCAATTTGACTTATAATATTGAAATGTACATTTTGTAAATTTTTTAACCTTACAACACGGGTTGGGGTTATTATATACAGATTGCAATTATCGTCCGATCTTTACGAAAATTTTCACAAGGGTAGGGTTAGGCTGGAAATACATAAAGCGCATATTTGGCTGGCTTAAGTCATCGGCTGGCTTCTTCGTAGATGAACAAAGGAGTTTTAGGTTGACCTAGTTCGATTTTGGCCCTAGGCTCCTTTGTTCATTTCCGAAGAAGCCAGCCGATGACTTAAAGGGCTAAGTACATAAGAAGCTTGAAGTCATGGCTAGGCATATTTTGTGACATTTCACAAAGGGATTACAGAGCCGCACTAAATCCAGCCGTCGTTTTCCATTATAATTTGACATTAATATGCCTAGCCATGACTTCAAGCTTCTTATGTACTTAGCCCTTAAGCCAGCCAAATAAGCGCTTTATGTATTCCCAGCTTTAGGGTGGGAATTAAGTCATTGGCTTCTTCGTAGAGGAACAAAGGAGTTTTAGGTTGACTTAGTTCGATTTTGACCCTAGGCTCCTTTGTTCATTTCCGAAGAAGCCAGCCGATGACTTAAGCCAGCCAAATAAGCGCTTTATGTATTCCCAGCTTTAAGGATAGGGAAGAATTCTAGCTTTTAGGATGACCATTGAATTATATTTAGCTGAAAAATCGACCACAACAACTAACAGCACGACGGAGTGCGCAAATTTCCCTGGTCAAAATGGTAAGGGCAATATCTGGGCAGTGCTCCATGACAAAATTTCAAAAGTGAAATCTTCCAAAATGGACTTGGGCATAAGGGTCCTTCTAACATATTGTAGTGTTGTAGGGTATCACATGGTAGGTCCCGCACGACTATAGCCTTTGCTTACTTGTTTTTTCATATTTTTTATCGCATGCATTTTTTTTCAATTTGACTTATAATATTGAAGTATACATTTTATAATGTTTTTTCGCCTTAATCAAAGGCTAAGTGTAATATCTAGGCAGTGCTCCGTGGCATAATTTCACAAGCTAAGCGGCCTTTAACATATTGTAGTATTGTAGGGTACACATGGTCGGCCCCGCTCGACAATAGCCTTTTCTTACTGGTTTTTAAGATATTTTATTTTTTACTAAGAAAAAGTAATAAATACAAACACGAAATCGGCAGAGTTCAGGCTATGGATGATACCAATTTACTGATACAGTGGAGTTTTAAATACCCATCCGGGCGGTGTTCTAATGATAAGAGTACCCATCCTTCTAAAATAAAAACGTTATCTGGCCTGCATTTTAGTCAACCCAAATATATATGTAAATGGCGGGAATTTTGTTGTAGATTTATTAAAAACATTGGGGTATGAAGAATATTCTAAATGAGCTATTACTACCTTGAAGCGGTGGAGAAGATTCTGTGAACTGAGCTATTTTATTTCAGTGTTGTTAAAGTATCGAATCGACCAGCATCTTTATTACATCAGCAGTGACATCTTTGAGAGAAATAGTATACTACATTGGAAAGAAACGTGACAAAGAGAAACGTCAAAAGAATCGTTTGAAACGAAAACATGTATCAAAACAAACGGAACGATAACACATGAATAACTTGAAGAGCTCGAAGCAACAGCACGTTTTTGTTATTTAAAAATTAAATTAAAAATTAGAAACTATTTCAGTCAATTCTAAGTTACAACACCCCTGCCACAAAGATGACCATTGAACTGAACATCACCACAGCTAAGCAGCCAATGCGTAGCAAGCCGGAGGTAAGGCGAATAATAGGATTTTGTTACATTCATATTTAAAATTCTATCATTTTCAGGAAGTCCTTCCTCCTCCCACGAAGAAGAAGTCAAAAAACTCTGCTAGTAGTGGATTTTCATTTGAGTTTGGTGGTGGGACGCAAAAGGTAAAGGCGGTTGTGGCACGAAGACGTCCGGTAGCCGGAAAACCCGTATCCGAAGATGACAAACCCAAGAAGACAACTGAAGAGGCGGTCAAACCTAAATCAATGGCCATACGTAGAAAAGTTGACACAAAACCCACAAAGCCAAATGGCCAGTCAGTGGCCTTAAAACGAAAGGCTACGGACAACACCAGTGAAGTGCCTAAAAAGAATTTTGTTGCAGCCCCACAATCCCATCAAGATGATGGCGATTCCGATTTGGAATCCTATGCTAGAGTACCAAAAACCAAGGATTTAGCTGGAGACCTAATGTTGAACATATGCACAGCTCCCACAGGCATGGTGGGCAAACAGCAAGGCCAAAAAGCAAAACTAACACGCCAGGAACGTCTTCAACAAAAACGCTCAGAACGACAGGGCGGTGATGGGCAACTAAAGAAACGTACCTTGTCCGATAATGAACTGAAAGCTGGTATCAGAAAATTCTCTAAAAATCCAAATCAAAAACCAAGAGCCGCCGATCTTTTCGTACAAAGGGAAAGGGAGGAACGTGAAGCAATGAAGGCCAAGGAAGACGGCAGTCCAGTTGAAGAACCAGAATTGGGACACGTAGATCCCCAGGCACGTAAAAATAATGCTTTTCGTGTTAAACGTCCAGGCGATTCTAGTGTACGTAAAATTGGCCTCTTCAAAGATCAACCAGAGAAAGTGGAATTGGGCCAACGTTTTGTAAAACCAATTACTGAGAAAATTTTCGATAACACCAAAGTGGAGTCATTGGATCTACACGCTCATACAGTGAAAAATCTTGCCGACATATTGAGCATTACTCATCTGACCACGGTACAAAAGAAGACAATACCTAAAGCTTTGGAGGGTAAGTGGGAATAATATTTCTAACCAATTATATAAAAATTCGAAAGGATAAGGATTAATTTAGACATACGTTTTCGTAAAGGCACCATATAATTTTTATTTGAATGAACCCTCATGTCCTTTGATATTAAAACCTTAAATTTTGCCTTTCCTAGACAAGTAGCTAGGGTTAAAGACTTTGTAGATCTTCCGTCTACAACACTGTGTTCTTGAAGAATCTAAACAATGTCTCCCTTACTTTTTATACCCTACATCAAATAGTAGTAAGGATATTATTTCTTTGGGCATTTGTTTGTAAGATGGAGAAGGAAGCGAGATAGACCCATAGTTACTTTTGAGGATCTTCATAGAATTTCTGAGTCGATTTATGCAAGTCAGTCCGCCTGTTAGTCCATGTATTCTCGAGAACAAAATGCAGGTCGCATTTATTATCCGATTGGCCCAAGGACGAACCCTATTGACAGGTCGCATTTATTATCCGATTGGCCCAAGGACGAACCCTATTGAAATTGGTGATAATGGGATCAGATTTAGAAATAGCTCCCATATATCTTCAATCGATTTCGGGTTAATTGTGCACCAAATAACCAATATCAGTCTAAAACTCCTGAATTTTGATACATCCAACCGAATTCAATCTAAAAACAAGTACATTAAATTTGGTGAAAATCGGTTCAGATATAGCTACAGCTCCATATATATGTTTCATCCGATTCGGTGTTTATGTCCCTCACATTCGTGATATGCATTTGACAACAATGATAGTTGGTAGCAGATATCTTATAGAGCTCGTTAATACCTCTGCCAAATTTTATCAAAATCGGTTCAGATTTGGATATAGCTCCCATATATATCTTCAACCGATTTCGGGTAAATTGGGCATCAAATAGCAGGTATCAGTCCAAAAGTCCTGAATTTTGGTACATCCGACCGAATTCAGTCTGGAAGCAAGTACATTAAATTTGGTAAAAATCGATTCAGATATAGCTATAGCTTCCATATATATGTTTCATCCGATTTGGTATTTAAGTCCCTCACAATCGTAATATGAATTCGACAACAATGATATTTGGTAGCAGATATCTTATAGAGCTCGTAAATACCTCTGCCAAATTTTATCAAGATTTGTTCAGATCTGGATATAGCTCCCATACATATCCTTAATCCGATTTCAGGTTTATTGTACAAATAATGGGTAATATCAGCCCAAATGGAGTGAATTTCGGGACGTACGTTTCCAATTTTGAGGAAGTCGGCTCACTTCTCGAAGTGATATCCTACACTCTATAGCAATGTTATTTGGTATAAAAAATGATAATCGATTCAGAATTGGATATGCCTCCCTCTGAAACCACTATAACTGCTCTAAAGCCAAAGGTTGATAGGTGGTATGATCTACTTCAAATAAATTTTCAATATAAATTCTTTTGTTACGGGAGCTCTACTAAATATGCATGTGGTGTAGGCTATCATACAGTCGGCCCCGCCCGACTTTTGATTTTTCCTTACTGGTTATTACATAAATAACTTTATATTTTCTTCTTCATTTCAGGAAGAGATCTTCTTGTACGTTCTCAAACTGGTTCGGGCAAGACACTGGCCTATGCCTTACCTCTGGTGGAAAAACTACATTCGATACGGCCGAAAATTACCCGTGATTGTGGTATATTGGCTGTTGTTATAGTATCCACACGAGAATTGGCCATTCAAACTTATGAGCTCTTCCTAAAATTAGTAAAACCCTTTACATGGATTGTACCGGGCGCCCTGATGGGTGGTGAACGAAGAAAAGCCGAAAAAGCCAGATTACGTAAAGGTATAAATATTTTGGTGGGGACACCTGGCCGTTTGGTTGATCATTTACTACACACCGAATCATTTAAGCTGAGTAAAGCCAAATTTCTTGTACTGGATGAAGCTGATCGTCTCTTGGAAATGGGCTATGAACGTGATGTTAAACAAATTGTTGAGGGTATCGATAAACAACGAACGGAAGATGCCAAAGAAGGTGGCACCCCTGAACCGTTGCAGAGAATGTTATTGTCAGCCACTCTAACATCAGCTGTACAAAAATTAGCTGGTCTAACATTAAATGATCCCATATACATCGATAACAGTGATGAGGATCCCACCAAGGCCATTAGAACAACAGAGGGTTATAATAAAGAAACAATTGAGGCTGTCACGGCCGATGTGCTGGACGGTGAAGATTCAACTGGTATCTTAACAATACCTGAAAATTTAAAACTTAGCTATGTAGTGGTGGCACCAAAGTTACGTCTGGTTACACTCTCTGGGCTATTGGCTCATGAATTTCGTAATAAAGATAAATTTAAGGCTTTGATTTTTATGAGTACCATGGAAATGGTTAACTTTCATCATGATTTGTTAAATGAACAGCTTACCCAAAAGATACTCGACGAAGAAGATGAAGAATTGGCCAAAGAGGAATCGGATGATGATTCAGATGAGCCACTGTTGAAGGGTTTAAGATTCTTCAGGTGAGTGGGATATGAGTTTGTATGAATTATCGTTTTATGACTAAAAAATATCTTCATTATCTTATTTGTAGATTACATGGATCCATGTCACAAACCGAAAGACAGGGTGTCTTTAAGGGATTCCGAGAATGTAAATCAGGAGTTCTTTTGGCAACAGTAAGTTCAAAGAAAACTAATTTATTTATTAATAATCTATTATATGTGTTATTTTTCTTCGTAGGATGTCGTTGGCCGTGGCATAGATGTTCCTGAAATCGATTTGGTCGTACAATACTCCCCACCCCAGAAAACTGCCGATTTGTGCATCGTGTTGGTCGCACAGCCCGTGCTGGACGCAATGGTCGTGCTGTACTTTTCTTAACGCCCAGTGAAGTCCAGTTTGTTCGTTATTTAGAAAATAAACGGATAAGGTAGGGAAAAATGATAAATGCGAGGCAATTGTATTCATTGCCTAAGGGGGAAAATTCTAATGTATTTTCGATTTATTTTAGAATATCTCAAGCTGATATGGATGAGTATTTAAAGGCACTCAATGAGGCCGATGATGAAGCGAACACAGTCCAAGAGGCAGCATCAAATTTACAACATAAATTCCAAGAGCTTATAGCCGATGACAAAGAAATGCATGATAAGGCATGTAAAGGTGAGTACAAACTTGAATCGTTAAGACGAACATTGCAGATTTTCCCTTGGGTATGCGAATAGGTTTATATGTTTTCATTCAAATCATGACCAAATACAAAAAAAGAAATTCTGTATTATGATCATCTAACCTTGCTTAAGAACGACTTAAGATTCCTAAATCAAAAGAAAATCAAGGCCACACCCATAGAGTTGAAAATAAACCAGTAAAAAAAGGTCAAAAGCCGGGTGGGCCGACTATATAATACCCTACACCACTATGCGTATGTTGTAGAGCTCCCGTAACCAAAAAAGTGTATATTGGGAATTTATGTGACGTAAACCATACCAACTATGAACCTTATTTAAATGCGTACCATGGCTTTAGAGTAGTAACAATTTGGGAGCTATATTCAACTCTGAACCGATTGGACAATAACCGTAAAATCGTGTGTATATCGAAGGTAAATTGGCAGATATATTTTCGAGCTGTATCTGATGTCCGGTATCAAATATCATCTTTGTGGAGTGGATATTACTTGAACTTTGACACCAAATCGGATTAAACATATATATGGCAGCTATAGCTTTATCTGAACCGGTTGTCGTCGGAAGTACCAAAATTCAGTTCATTTTCGCTGATATTAGGCATTTGGTGCACAATAAACCTGATATCGGATAAAGACATATATGGCAGCTATATACAAATCTGATCCGATTTCGATAAATAAATTTGACATAGATATTTTTGGGCTTTATCTGATATTTAATACCAAATATTATTGTTGTGGAGTGCATATTATGCATGTGAGGGACTTTAACACCAAATCGGATGAAACGTATATATGGGAAGCTATCGCTAAATCTGAACCGATTTTCGCCAAATTTGATGTATTTGCTTCTAAACTAAATTCGGTCGACTGATATTGGACATTTGGTGCACAATTAAGCCGAAATCGATTGAAAATATATATGGGAGCTATATCTTGATTTTAACCGATTCTCACCAATTTCAATAGGGTTCGTCTTTAGTTTAAACTAATATTGTTTAGTAAATTTCATCTCAATAGGATAATAAATGAGACCTGTAATTCTTTCACAAAAATACATGGACGGACAGACGGTCTAACATGCATAAATCAACTTAGAAAAATCCTTAAAGATCCTTAAGGTAAATATGGGCCTATCTTGCTATCTTCTCCGTGTTACAAACAAAGGCATTAAGGCAGAGAGAGAGAGAGAGAGAGTAGTTAATGCTGTCATACTTCGTAAAAACTGCCTACCAACTCTTGCCCTTCAATCAGACACCCACTTCCCTGGTTTTAAGAAGCTAGGTGGTAGTGAGTAATCACTTACACCCTCCCTACATTGCACAGCGGAAGATGAAAAACTTATATAGTAAGAAGATGTAGACAACAAGAGACAACGTTCTTATCATACATAGATGCCATCATCATTTACAATATTGCCAACATCATTCTTTTGCTGGGCAGACCACCCTGACAACTATATTTCTCTCCATAAACCCTTTCAAGCAATTTCATCTCCTATATCTTCCTATCCCTAAAACTTTATTCTTCCTAGGATGAACACAGCGGACTAAAAGTCTCCGAATGGAGCTGCGCAACCTACAACCAAAGCAATGTAAAAATCAAATTGACTTTATTCAAATCAATGCCCCCCACTATTTCGCAGAATATATTTTCTCTTAATCAAGACCTTTTGTGTTTTACTAATCAAAAGCAATATCCTCTTTTCCACACTTCATTCCAATCCTTTTTTTATCGAGTCGAGAAACAAAGGCGAACAAATATTTCATGTTTTCCAAAACTAATTCAATTATTGTGCATTTTTTCCAGTTTCCTTTGTACGGACGTTGACAAAAGTTTATTCGCTTGAGTATTTTTATAATAGCTTTTACAACAACGACAACAAGAATACACTTATGCACTCTTTGCAGTTGTTCGCTTTTGAACGGATACTTTTATGGTATTGTTCACAGGATGTTTTGCTGTGCTTTTAGTTCCTTAACGGAATAACGTGAGTTTTTTTTGTTTGTTTGTTTTCGCTTCGTTTTCAAGATGTGTGAAATCAGTAAAGAAGTACAAGAAAACAAAAGAAACGAAGAAATGCGATGGAGTTACGTATTTGTTTTATATGAATGTGTGTGAAAATATATGTTGAAGTATCAACGTGTATATCCATCCATCCTGTTTTCTGTTTAGTTTTATCGAAGCGAAACAATTGTAATGGATTTTTGATTGGTAGTACATTTCGACCCCTCTGTGTCTCTCTCACACTTTTGTAGCGTCTTGTTGTTTTTCGCTTCGAAACATCTTAAAAAAGCAGTTAAACTTTTAGTTATTGTTTTGTTTACTTACCGCTGAACAGAAGAATAGTATGAGAAATTACTTTCACGGAAGTCTTTAGAACTTCATACATCCATTTTATTGATGTTTTATTGTTTTTATATCCTACACCACATAGTGATAATGTCTTTGTACATTTGTTTGTAACATAGAGAAGGAAGCGAGATAGACCCATAGTTACTTTTGAGGATCTACATACAATCACTTTCTGAGTCGATTTATGCATGTCAGCCCGTCTGTCCGTCCGTCCATATATTCTTTTGAACAAAATGCAGGTCGCATTTATTATCCGATAGAGATGAAATTTTCCAAACAATATTTGTTTGGCCCAAGGACGAACCCCATTGAAATTAATGAGAATCGGATAAGATTTAGATATACCTCCCATATATATATCATCAACCGATTTCCGGTTAATTGTGCACCAAATGGCCAATATAAGTCCAAATGACCTGCATTTTGGCATATACAACCAAATTCAGTCTAGAAGCAAATGCATCAAATTCAGTTCAGATATAGCTATAGCTGCCATACATGTTTCATCCGATTTGGGATGTAATATGCACTCCACAAGCATGATATTTGGTATTGGACAACAGATACTGCTCGAAAATACCTTTGCCAAATTTTATCGAGATCGGTTCAGATTAAAATATAGCTCCCATATATATATTTATCCGATATCAGGTTTATTGTGCACCAAATAGCTAAAATCAGCCCAAATGGTATGAATTTTGGCAATTACGACTGAATTCATCCTAGAAACCAGTACTTCGAAATTAATGTAAATAGGTAGACATAGCTCCCATATATATGTTTCATCCGATTTAGTATTTAAGTGCCTCACATACGTAATATGCATTCGACAACAATGATATTTGGTACGAGATACAGTCCAGAAATATCTCTGCCAAATTTTATCAAAATCGGCTCAGATTTGCATATAGCTCCCATGTATATCTTCAACCGATTTCGGCTTAATTGTGCACCAAATGGCCAATATCAGTCCAAATTACCTGAATTTTGGCAGATCCGACCGAATTCAGTCTAGAAGCAAGTACATAAAATTTGCTGAAAATCGGTTCAGATATAGCTATAGCTCCCATATATATATTTCGTCCGATTTGGTGTTTAAGACCTTCACATTCGTAATATGCATTCGACAACAATGATAATTGGTATCAGATATCTTATAGAGCTTGGAAATACCCTTGGAAAATTTTATCGAGTGATTTTTTATAGGTGAGTGAGATAAAAAAAACTTCAACAAATTCAAACGCCATAATTTTTACACTTTTTTTTAAATTTTATTGAATGAATGCAAAAAACGTCGGAAATAGCATAAAATTCTTGAATGAGTTTAGATTTGTTCGAATTGGTTAACTTTGGCACGAATTATGGCCTTCAAACGGCCAATGAAACCGTCTCATGCTGCCCGAATGTAGCTCTGCGGTATTTTGGCCCATTCCCGGACGCTTGCTTGAGAGATCGACACTTTGGTATTTTTTAGTGCCAACCTTGCTTTCCAAGATTCTTCAGACCCAATAGTCCCAAGAGTGGTATCCGGAGATTTTGGTGGCCATTGTGCACTGGAAATGAAGCGAAGAACATAATTTTGTAACCATTCTTGGGTGGCGCGAACTGAGTGCGATGGTGCTAAGTCCTCTTGGAATGTCCAAGGTCTGCGGCAAAATATTTGCGTGCCCAAGGCGATAATACGAGCAGAGAATGACTATTGGCTATTATGGCGGACCACACCATCACCATGGCCGGCGCTTGAGTTCTGGTGGCCAACCGAAGGTGCACATTTTCATCTGACCTCTTTGGCAAGTAAACACGATAATTTTGTGTGTTTATAAACTGCTGGACAACGAATGTTTTCTCATCGGAGAAACCCAAATTCGGCAGTTCAGCACTTTCGGCCAAGCAAAGCAACTCTTCAGCTCTTTTGAGTCTATATTCTTTCTGTTGCGGTGTAAGTTCCCCGAGCTCATTTTTCAATATTTGCCGAATGGAATGTTGCGATATGTTCAGCTCATTAGCCATTTTTCGGCCACTGTGACGCGAGTTTCGATCAAGTCGCTTCTTTACTTTTCGAACCATTTCTGCTTATGTTGCTGTTTTCTTCCGCCCACTTCCTTGACGTCGGGCTACGCTACCAGTATCACGGTAACGAGACACAAAAGACTTTAAGATAGCCACTTGTGGTTTTCCAGCCAAAAATATAAAGAAATCACAATATCACGCTTGAATTCCATCATGAATAACTTTTTTTCTGGAAAATTCTCACGAAAATGCTTTTGTACGCTTCTAAAAAATATAATGAGCTGTTACTGGAATAATTTTAAGAGCTGTCGGACGAGTGGCTTAGAAATTACAGCAGTCTGAAGTTGGTTGCAGTTTTTTCATCTCACCCTGTATAATCCTTCTCGACGTGATACCATGCAATCTATAGCATTATTATTTGGTATAAAAGATTAAAATGTCTCCGCCAAATTTAGTGAAAATCGATTCAGAATTGGATATGCCTTCCATATATTAGTTCCCTCTGAAACCAAACTATAGCTGCTCTAAAGCCAAATGTTGATATGTGGTATTATCTACTTCAAATAAATTCTTTTGTTACAGGAGCTCTACTAAATATGCATAGTGGTGTAGGGAATCATATAGTCGGTCCCGCCCGACTTTGACTTATCCCAATTTCACGTTGGTCGCTCCACCAACAAATACATATCCTATCCATTTGTTATTATTGCTCTTTACCTTTTACCCTTTCAAATAATTAGACAAATTATTCTTTAAAAACATTTTTCGATTGTAATCATTTTTCACAAAATTTCCTCACAATTTTGTTGATGTATCTCGCAGGACAACCATAAAATATTTGATGACATTTAATTAAACTTATATTGGATGGGATGGGCAGCCATAGCTGTTACTTCTTTGCCACAATTTTAATGAAACTCACAGGCTCTGTGTGTATGTCACAAAATACTTAATTACACCCATCATCATCATCATCCCCACCAATCGTCATCGTGAGAAATAACATCACCCACGTCGTCCTTCCTGTACATCAAACCACCTATGTCATTCATTCATCCATCAAGTGTCATACAATCTCATAATACACTCCATGGACTGCGTGTCCCGTGCCTGCAATGTGTGTGCGTGTGTGTGAACATAAAATACACGCAATCAAAATAAAGTATAACTTTTTAATAAAAGATTACAGCAACAAAAAATATTGTGAATATCGCGTTGGCTTGTGGGTTTTTTTCATTAGTTATTTATTTACGAAAAGTATTGCAGTCCACACAAATGGACTCGTGGCCAGCCAACCTACCAACCCTTTCGTAACTTAAATAAAGTATCTCTTGCCCGTGGCCCCGGTTTCCATGAACCATCCAACACTCCCACCCCTCAAATGTTATGATGAAAGTGTGGTTCGCAACTTGTAATTGGAAAAATAATGTTTTTCATTTCGATTTCCCCAACATTTTCATTTGCTTTTCAGGTTGTGAGGCAAAAAAATAAAAAAGAGTGAAAAATGTCCTCCGTATAATTACAAAATTAATGTCCTTTTGAGTTGGAATGATTACAGCGTTGCTGGTTAATATGAATTTGTATTTTTTATTTCACTGATTTTTTGTATAAAAGTATGAGACCGCGGTTTGTTGTTTTTAAATAAAAAAAAGCAAATTAAAGTTTTTAATTGACAACAAAATTGTGGTAATTTATAAGCAACAAAGTTAACGAATTAAGATAGGGAGATATTTTGCTGACATGGGAATGAAAGGCCATCTATATTATCTTTTTTAAACATAATCGGAATCTTTAAACAAATAAACAAACTGTAATTGCGACCGAGCCGAACTTTGAATATCCTCCACCATTTGGAAAAAATTTGGCAATTTTCAAAAAATATAATCCTTTAAAAATTCTGTTAAAATCTTAAAAATATCAAATGTAGCCGTTATATTAAATTCTATACGACGACGTGGACCTGTATAGGCCACTTTTGTCAAAAGCCATTACAATATTCAAATGCGAAACTTGAAAAAAATTCTGTTTAAAATGTCGCTAAAATCATCATAATAATGAATATCGGGAGGTACCGTTATATAGGGGCTATAAGAAGACGTGGAACTGCACAGACAATTTTCTGTCATAGACTTTCTTATCCATTACGAACATCAAATACCAAATTTCAAACTATTCCGATGAATAATATCGCTAAAATCATCAAAGTATCGAATATAGGGAGGTACTGTTTATGGGAGCTATACGAAGACGTGGACCTGCACAGATAGTTTTCTGTCATAGGCTGTAGTACCCATTACGAACTTCGAATACCAAATTTGAAACAATTTCGATGAATAATGTCGCTAAAATCATCAAAGTATCGAATATCGAGAGGTACCGTTATATGGGATCTATACGAAGACGTGGACCTGCACAGGTAAATTTCTGTCATAGGCTCTAGTATCCATCACGAATTTCAAATACCAAGTTAAAAACAATTCCGATAAATAATGTCGATAAAATCATCAAAGTACCGAATATCGGGAGATACCGTTATATGGGAGCTATATGAAGACGTAGACCTGCACAGACCATTTTCTGTCATAGGCTGTAGTATCCGTTACGAACTTCAAAAACCAAATTTAAAATAATAATTCCGGTGAATATTGTCGCTAAAATTAAAACCGGATATCGGGAGGTACCGCTATAAAGGGGCTATACGAAGACGTGAAACTGCACAGACAATTTTCTGTCATAGGCTGTAGTACCCATTGCGAACTTCAGATACCAAATTTGAAACACTTCCAGTGAAAAATGTCGCTTAAATCGCCAAAATACCGAAAAAAGGGAGGTACCATTATATGGGGGTTATATCAAAACGTTGGCCTACATGGCCCATTTCAATACCAAAAGTCCTGCAGACATAATACACATTTGAGTAAAATTTTATAAACCTACTTCATTTCGTTCGGAAGCTAGAGTGATTTCTACAGACGGATAGACGGACAGTTGGACGGACATCACTAAATCGACATAGAATTTTATGCTGATCAAGAATATATATATACTTTATGGGGTCTAAAATGTATATTTCGAGGTGTTACAAATGACAAACTTAATATACCCTCCATGCTATGGTGGAGATTATAAAAAGGGTATAATGTGAACGAATAATAGAGAATTTAGTCAAATCAGTTCCTGATCCTTTAAATGGTGGATTCAGAAGGCATTTCAGTTTGCATTTTTTGGAAACTATTTCCGTTGGTAATGCTGACGGATCATCTATATACATTCCTCCTTACGTATTTGGAATATTTTTTAATTATAGTTAATTCAATCATCCGCCAAAGAACCAATGATTCTTAGGATTCTTATATTATCCTGATTTGTTCCCTAAATTTTACGTTGAAATTTAATTAAATTTTTTCGTTTTCTATTTTCCATTACAGCATTCGTTTCATGGACGAAATTCTACACAACGTTCCCCAAAGAATTGAAACCAATTTTCAATGTTAAAAACGCCCATATGGGACATTTTGCTAAAAGTTTTGGGCTCAAGGAACAACCAACATCGTTTGTGAAGAAACATACAATGCCCAAGCCAGCATTGCCCACAAATCGTTTAACCTACACTGAAAGGTAAGTTACTCGTCGTACTTTTTACCATTAGAAAGATTTATTAATTTTATTTATTGTTTCTTCCCCCCAGAGATCCAGAGAAAATCAAACTCGAACGCAAGGCGAGAAAACATCGTTTTGGTACCACCGTAACCGGAGCCGTGAGAAATCTTAATCGTCCCGAACCCAATCGTTTGGCGAAAATGATACCCACCTCAAGGGTATTGACAATATCTGAATTTGATAGCGGTTTGCCATCGTCTAAAAAACGTAAACATTAATTTTTACTAGGTTGTTTTTTTTTTTTGTCAGTTAATAAATAAATAAAAATAGTGATTTTTATAACAAAAAAAAAAAAAAAAAAAAAACATTTAATCGATAAACTCATCCGCACTGAAAGAAAGTGGAATGCGAAAATTTAACGGAATGTGACTGTTGCTCTATTCCACAACTGCAAGACTATAAAACTTTTTACTACGAGTACCGATTTCCCCCTTTATGATATCGACGAAAATTGCAAAACTAGTAGATTCTTGCAGGTTCTGGAACAAAGCATATGTGAAGTACAATGCCGATTGTAAAGTCTGGCATTCCGTCAATAACGGAATAACCATCGTCTATAACAGAAATAAACATCGTCTCACCATTGTCTCTCTAAAACTAGCAACCCGTACTTTCTCCAATATAAGATTGTTTTCGCAATATTAAGTTCATCAGCAGATCACTTGATTTCACCTGGAAAATGAGCAGGTGTCATGTCAAAGGGCTTTATCAGCAACTAAGTACCACATTAGTATGTACATTAGCTTTGCCATATCAACGTTTTTTAAGCTGTTAGTCTTAAGAACAATTTGTGCACCGAATGGCTAATATCAGGCCAAATGGAATGCATTTTGGAATTTACGACTAATACGACTAATTACGAAATCATAATTTAAAAAAGGAACTTCAAATTAAGTTTAAATCGTTTCAGATATAGCTATAGCTCCCATACATATGTTTTATCAAATTTTGGGTTTAAAATACATCACAAGCGTAATATGCATTCCACAACAAAGATCTCTGGTACCAAATATTAGATACAGCTCTGAAATAAGTGTATGAAATTATGTCAAGATCGGTTCAGATTTGGATATAGCTCCCATGTATATCCTCGACCGATTTTGGGTTAATTGTGCACTAAATGGCCAATATCAGCAAATGGACTGAATTTCGGCATTCCGACCAAATTCAGTCTAGAAGCGAGTGCATCGAGTATCGAATTTGGAAAATCGGTTCATATATAGCTATAGCTCTCATCTATATGTTTTATCCGATTTTGTGTTGTGTTGCCTCACATATATATCCTTAGTCCAATTTCAAGTTAATTGTGCAAGTAATAGCTAATACCAGTCCAAATGGAGTGAATTTCGGGACGTACGTTTCCATTGCAATTCGGCTCCGATATATATTTTTTGATATAATCCTTTTCCAAGTGATATCATGCTCTCTATAACTGATCTAAAGCCAAATGTTGATAGGTGGTATGATCTACTTGAAATAAATTCTTTTGTTACGGGAGTTCTACCAAATTTGCATAATGGTGTAGGGTATCATATAGTCGGCCCCGTCCGACTTTTGACTTTTCCTTATTGGTTAGAATTGTGTACTAAGTGTAACAACTTTAGTAAATCTCATTAAATTCGGTACAATTTTGTTTTGGTTGAACGGTTTGATATAGAAATTTATAATGTTGGTATTAGGGTCTCTACTGGTGCGTAGGTTTTGGAAATGCATTCAACAAGTGTATGAAAGGTACTATATGGTACTAAATTTGTTATTGAGTGAACGCGTACTGCTTGAAATCTGAAATTTGGCATTAGGATTACTGTTAGTGTGTAGGGTTGAGATTTGAAAGCTGATAATTTGAAATTATGGCATGGGGGACCCTGTTACAACAAGTACACGAAAAGTACTAAATAGTACTATATTTGGAACAATTTGGTATTGGCTGAAGAGATAGTTCCTCAAATCTGAGATTTAGTATTAGGATCACTGTTAGTGTGTAGGGTTGAGATTTGGAGGTGGTTTTGGAAATGCTATGAAGTACTAAATTTGGTATTGGGTGAGGGGATAGAGCTGAAATCCTCAAATTTGGTATTAAAGTTCCTTCTCTGAAATTGAAATATGGAAGTGGCTTTGGAAATGTGTACTTTAATTGTACGAAATGTGTTAAACATTACTAAATTTGGTATTGAATAAAGAAATAGGTTTAGGTTTGGCTGTTGATGTCTATGGATAAGATATGGAGGTGGTCTTGGAAATGTGTACTATAATTGTTCGAAAAGTACTAAGTGGTATTAAATTGCCTACTGGGTGAAAGGATAGTGCTGAAATTTCGAAATTTTATAAAGAGCTATCTGTTGGTACCTGTAATTGTGATATGGAGGGGCTTTTGGAAGTGTGTACCATAATTGTACGAAAAACACTTAATAGTACTAACTTTGGTATTGAGTGAAGGAATACAGCTGGAATCCCGAAATTTGATATTGAGTTATCTGTTGGTACTTGGAATTGAGATGAGAAGATGTGTACTATAATTGTTCGTATAGTACTAAATCGTACTAATTTTCGATCACTCTTGGTGAGTACTAAATGTTACAAAATATGTTACTGGGTGAATGAATAGAGCTGAAACTCGGAAATTTGATATTGAAGTCACTATTGGTTTCATAGACGCTATTGGTTTACATGTGGAGACGGTAAAACAGTTTTGGACAGAAAATATGGATGTGGGTCCATTGTGCAATATCCACGTCGGTCAACTTCATAATGAGAGATTTTGAAGACTTTCTGGGGAAAAAATTAAACATTTTCCTATAATTTTTTCCGGACAAGGAAAAACTTGAATAATAAAACCTTGAAACTTTAAAAATTTAGTACGATGTATGAAGTTTTGATTAGACAATTTTGTCAAACTGATGTATTTGCGAAGTATTTTAAGTAGTAAAAACGCCTAAAACGAACTGTTGAAACGAATCTGAAATTTTAAGGTGGACTTTTCGCTGACGGAGTAGCCGGTACTTGCTAGTCTTAAATATTGTAAACACTATCGCCTTTTTAATAGGCCGATGAACACCGTTTTATCGAATTAAAATTTTGTGCTCATTAAGAAAATATGTAGCTTTTAATGTCAAAATTTTAGTACCCCCAATATCCTGGGATAAGAACTAAAGTTGATTAGATGAAAATATTTGAAAAAATAAAAGAAAGTTATATTTATTTCTTCAGCCATTGAATAAAACCTGAATTATTCCAATTACATTAATTGTTTTTTTTTTAATCAGTTTGAACCTATTTCTTTAATTACACTTGCCTTTGGCAGCAATGATGGCATGTCAAATATTGAAATAATTGAGGGAAAATATTCCTAAAATTGTAAAATAATAATTATTTCTACCATATTTTTGGGTTTCTTCAATTTCTGAATAAATTTGTAAATACAAAAAAAAAAATATGAAACGTTAAGTTATTTTCAATCAATAGTATTGGCGTTTACAGAGAAATCCATTTTTATATGAACTGGAAAATAGGAATTAGATTCTTTGACATTGTCCTTGTGTCCAGAGGTGGACATTGGTGTGGACATTACAACACATTTCAAACAATGTATGTATGTTTACATGAAACATACATAAATACATATTTACAATTGTAGCATTTATTTCCATTTGGTCGACATACATTGCCGACATCCATTCGCTAACCACCCCCTCCGTATCTAATCAGAATCTTTGCCCTTTACATTTCAATTTGATTCGTTCGAAAGTACTCCATTTGTTCAAATTACTCAGTTTGTTTTTTTTTTGTTCGTATTCCATACGTTTTGGAGCGTTTTATATATTATCTCTTCCAATTGGACACGTTGAGGGGAACGCCTTTTGGTGGCCATTTGCTAAGTACTTTGAATGATTATAGTTGTTTGCGTTAAGTGGAGATACCCTTTTCTTTTGGCGTGATAAAAATTAGTCAGGTGTGACCGACCATATGATAAACAAAATCACTGCTGGGCCGAACTTTGATTACCCTCCACCATTTGCAACGAATATGAAAATTTTTCCAAAAAAAAAAAAAAACAACAAATAAAATGCAAGGCCGAACTTTCCACCATTTGAAACAAATTTGGCAATTTTCAAAAAAAAAAAAAAAAATAATAATAATAATAAATAAATAAAATAAAATAAAAAAAATAAAATTAAAATAAATAAAATAAAATAAAAATCCGTAAAAATTCTGTTAAAATCTTTAAAATACGGAATATATCTGTTTTATTGGGGTCTATACGAAGACGTAGACCTGCGTACTCAACTTTTGTCATAAGCCATTACAATATTCAAATGCGAAACTTAAAACAAAAATTGGTGAGTATTCTACCTAAAATCGTCAAAATACCAAATATAGAGAGGTACCATTATATTGGGGCTACTTGGAGACCTGGACCTGCATAAGTAATTTCCTTTTACAAGTACCTGATACGAACTGCAAATACGAAATTTGAAAAAATTCCCTTGAATATTGAACCTAAAAAATATACCGAAAATAGGGTGGTACAGATATATAGGGGGTATAAAAAGACCTGGACCTGCATAGACAATTTTTTGTCACAGGCTGTAGTACCCGTTACGAACTGCAAATACGAAATTTGAAACAATTCCGGTAAATATTGTACCTAAAATCGCCTAAATACCGAATACCGAAATGGAATGGAATGGAAAAAGTGTCAAAGAAAGAGATATTCTGGATCGAATTTCAATGGAAGTCTCTGAAAAAAGAAATTTGTATAACCTATATATACCATGAAATTTCTATCATAAATTTCGGTTTATAAAAATAACTTTTCTATTTTCAACAATTTAGGATTTTTTCCTACAAATTTTGTTATAATTGTGGAAAATTTCAAGTGGATTTGATAGTACCCGGTTTGTAGATCAAAATCCCAAAAGAGCCCTGGCCATATACAGAAATGAACCCCAATATTTTAATATATATTTCGCAACATTTAATATAGAGCTTTGAAAATTGACAGATTGCTTTGGACTACTTCAAGAATCATTTAACAATGGAATTTGGTCCATTTATGAGGTTGATCCAGATTTTAAGACCCACAACCAATTTTTCTGTCCAAAACTATTTCTCTATATCTCGACCCTAGAAACCAACAATGACCTCAATATCAAATTTCAGAATTTCAACTCTATCCCTTCATCCAATACTCAATTTAGTAGCATTTAGTACGCATATCAAAAAAATCTACATCTCTCCATTCTTGACACCAATATTTATCCAAAATTAGCACCACTTAGTACAAAACCACCTCCATATCTCAATTCCAGATACCAACAGAGACCTCTATATCAAATTTTTGGATTCTAGCACTATCTCTTCACCCAATACCAAATTTAGTAACATTTAATACTTTTCGAACAATTATGGTACAAATTTCCAAAACAGACTTCATACCTCAGATACCAAACGTGACCTTGCTATAAAATTTCAGCTCTTTAATTTCCCTTTTTATCAATTTAGTACCATTTTGTACAATTATAGCACGCATATCCAAAACCAGCTCCTTCTTTGAACCACAGACGCCAACTGTGACATCCATATCAAATTATAGGATTACGAATATGCTCGAATTTCCAAAAGTTCCTACATCACCCAATCCCATACTCCAAAAAAAATCTTAATTCCAAACTTCAGGTTCGCACAAATCCAAATTGTACCAAATTTAGTACACATAAGTACGAATTTGCAAAACTTCCTAAATACTCCAATCCTACACTTCAAATTTCCAATACTATCTCCATACCTCAATCATACAATCCCATAGAAATCCCATATTTCCAAATTTAAGAATTTCAACTCTTTCGGCTCACCACAATTCTAATTTGTGTCAAATTTAGTGTCATTTAGTACACATAAGTAGGAATTTCCCAAACTTCTTACATACCCCAAACCTACACTCCAAATTTTCAATATTACCTCTATAATCTTTTTCCTAATTTTGGGATTCCATCTTTATTGGTTAGCTCAAATCTAACTTGTACCAATTTCTATAACTACCTACATCATACAATCCAATAGATAATAGATTTAGGATTCTATCTCTATCGGTTCTTCCAAATTCAAATTGTACCAAATTTAGTACCAATTAGTATACATAAGTAGGCATTTCCCTACAATGCAATAGTAATCTTATTTTCGAATTTCTGTATTCCAAATTTACCGGTTGTCCCAAAATTTAAATTGTACAAAATTAAATGGTACACATTTACCACACAGAAGTACGAATTTCCACAACAACATACAAACCTCAGTCCTACAATGCAATAGTGATGTTATTTACAAATTTCAGCATTCAAGCTCTGTCGAATCACCCAAATCGAAATTGTACTAAATGTAGTACCATTTAGTACTTTTCGTGCACATATGTACAAATTTCGAAAACTACCTCCATATCCCAATCCTACTCTCCGCCGGTAATGTTAATTTAAAATTTCAGAATTTCAGCTACATTCGTTCGAATTGTACCAAATTTAGTACCGTTTAGTAATTTACATATACATGAGTACACACTTTCAAAACTACCTCCTTACATCGACCATACTCGTCAACTTTGATTTCCTTTTCAAATTTCAAGTTTTTACCTCCAACCGTTCACGAGATACGAAATGGTGCCAAATTTAGTACATTTTGGTGCCGTTTAGTACTTTTCGTATGCCTACCTACTTACATTGACTCTACTCGTCAACCTTGATTTGCTTTCCAAATGTCAAGTTTTTAGTTCTAACCGTTTACCTGATAAGAAATGGTACTAAATATAGTTGCTTTGGTTGCTCCTCAACCTTGATTCTCTTTCCAAATTTCGAGTTTTTAGCTCTAATCGTTCACATGATACGAAATGGGACCAAATCGAGTACATTTTAGTACTTTTCGTACACTTATATGAGTATTTCCAAAAATCGTTTGGTACGTGTATCACACACTCGATCAGTGGCCCTCATTCCAAATTTAAGAGTTTTAGCTCTACTGTTTTCTCAAATACAAAGGGTACCATATTTAGTACTTTACGTACCGTTCTAGTACGAATTTCGATAAACCTAGCCTTATCTGGCACTTTCGGTCAATTATTTAACTCTTTTATTATTCTTATCAATTATGGCTAACTAAGATGGGAAATATCATCTCCTTCTGATACCTTTTCCTCAAAGGTCATAATATTGAAGAAGAATCCAATTTTCCATAAACCTCCCATATCTAAACATTTATACCAATGTAAGATCTGGTGTCATCTTCTTTTATTACCTCGTAGTACCAGCGTTCAAAGATTTCTGAAAATCATGAAATCATGAAAATCATGTGCTGAGAGTATAGATCTGTCGACAAACCGGCTGATACTTTCCAACGTGTATTTTTGGGCGTGGTCCCATTGAGCCCAATAATAACCAGGGTGTAAATGTTGTTGGGTCCGGAGAGGTGTTTTTTTTTCTATTACACTGATAATGTAAAATTGAAAATAGTTGTACATTCATTTACACGACAAGGAACCACACCCATAGGTAAATCGTATATAAAACCCATGCAACTATAACTTTTGGTCAAAAGTCGGAAATTCTTTGCCTTGATAACCTTTTAATTGGGAAAATATGGAATTTGGTAAATAAAAAAATTTATTTTTCTATTTTTTTTTAATTTTAATTTTTTTTTAAAAATTGCAATGAAATTTTCAACATCTTGTTTTGAACAGGATATGGAGTGCTGATTTGGATTCTATCCCTTGCATTGCTCCTGCGTAATAACATCAACTGCAATGAATTCGGTGTTGGAGATCATGCCAGACATATGCACCTTGTGCTAACGGTAATGCTTAACCATTCAATGACCGAGAGTAATCACACCGCCATTCCAACTGCAAATTCGAATACGACGAATATATCTCCACAAAAAGATGTAACATCGACATCCCAAGGTAATGAAAACACAGATTGTCTAACAACTACTACAGCTTGTCCTACTACTACCAACACATGTCCAACCACCACCACCACAACATGTGAACCAATTCCCGAACATATGGCCACAGATCCAATACCCGAGAATTTAAATAAACCGGCAAAGACTCTATTGACTCTTAACGATTGTGCTTCGCTGCCGGATAATACGGTCTTGACAGACAGCAGACATTGTCGTCGTTTCTACGTCTGCCAACGGGGTCGTGTCAAACGTCAACGTTGTTCCCTAACACAGTGGTATGATCGTGAGGCCTTAACATGCCGCGATCGTAAGTTGGTTACAAATTGTCCTGCTAATAAGTCCTAAATCAAACCTTATGAAGAAAAAAAAAATTAAAATAAAAAATTAAGAAGAATCGGATTCATATAGTCCACCGTAAGCTAAGTTTGACTAAATATGCAACCATTTGCAAGAAATTGCGGACTGTCTTTGACTTGTATAATATTCATGAATTTTTCAATATTTGAAGATTTTTTTGGGGGGAGAGGAACTAGGAGGAGTAGGATGGTATGGTTTATTTTCGATCACTATCCAAGTTTGGCAGAAATATTGCTATAAATAATATCGGTATGAGATTTTTTGGAATATCGATCTTCTGTTGGGATGCACAAGAAGTTTGAGCTTGCAAATCTAAGGTATACAGGGTGAGATAAAAAAACTGCAACAAAGACAAATGACATAATTTTTACATTTTTTTTAAATTTTATTGAATGAAAGCAAAAAATATCGGAAATAGCATCGCATTATAGAATAAGATTATATTGTTCGAATTGGTCAGCTGTCCGAATGTTGTTCTGCGGTTTAGCCCATTCCCGGAGAAGCGCTTGCGTGAGGTGATCGACACTTTGGAATTTTTTAGTGCCAATCTTGCTTTGCAAAATACTCCAGACACAATAGTCCAACGGATTGGTATTCGGAGATTTCGGTGGACATTGTGCGCTGGAAATGAAGCGAGGAACCTAATTTTGTAACAATTCTTGGGTGGCGCGTGCTGAGTGCGATGGTGCTGAGTCCTGTTGGAATGTCCAAGGTCTGCGGGTAAAATGTTTGCGTGCCCAAGGCTTCAATACACCCTCCAGAATAGTTTCGCGATAATATTCGGCATTTATTCTGATGCCACGGTCGACTCTCGGCTGTTATGGCGGACCACACCATCACCATGGCCGGCGCTTGTCATTTTTCGAATTTCGATCTTCTGTGGGGATGCACACGAAGTTTGAGCAGGCAAACAATTCACTAAAAAGTGTAAGGTATTAGCTAAAAATGAATTTTTAATTTTCGATCATTTTCCAAAAACTCTACAGAAAATTTAGGGCAGATCGACGGTCCAAAAAAAAGTGAAGAATTTTATTGGAAATAATTGTTCCTGTATATTTTGGTATAAATTTACATTAGGAAAGTTTACTTGTGCCATGTCTGTGTTTGTAGGAGAGAGAGAGAGGGGGGTGGGGGTCAGGAAATGGGAAAACAATTTATAGAAAAGTAGCAAGTGCGACATTATTTACCGGAATGTTCAAATACTTAATTTTAAAGTTCGTAATGAATACTACAGCCTATGACAGAAAATTGTCTGTGAAGGTCCAGGTCTTCGTATAGCCCCCATAAAACGGTACCTCCCGATATTCGGTATTTATACCCTACACCACAAGGTGGTCAGGGTATTATGTCTTTGTGCATTTGTTTGTAACAGGCAAAAGGAAACGAGATAGACCCCAAAGTACAGTTCGCATTTATTGCCCTATCCAGATGAAATTTTGCACATATCATTTGTTTGGCCCAAGGACGAACCCTATTGAGATTGGAGATAATCGGTCAAAATTTAGATATAGCTCCCATATATATCTTCGTCCGATTTGCCCTTTTTTGTGGCCCAAACGTCTAATATTAGCCCAAATAGTATTAAATTTTGCACATACAACCAAATTGGGCCTAGAAATAAGTATGCCAAATTTGATCGAAATCGGTTCAGATATAGCTATAGCTCCCATATATATTGTTCATCCGATTTGTTATTTTTATCCTCCACAGCCGTAATATGCATTCTGTAACAACAATATTTGGGGAAATATATTAAATGCAGATCAGAAATACCTTTGTTAAATTTTATCGAGATCGGTTCAGATTTGGATATAGCTCACATATATAACTTCGTCCGATTTAGCCTTTTTTGTGCACCAAACGTCTAATATTTGTCCAAATGTGATGGAATTTGGCACTTACCACCGAATTAAGTCTAGAAGCTAGTATGTCAAATTTGGTGAAGATCGGTTCAGATATAGCTATAGCTCCCATATATAATGTTCATCGGATTTGTTATATTTGTTACCCACAGCTGTAATATGCAACGATTTTCAGGTAACAACGATTTTCAGGGAAATATATCAAATACAGCTCAGAAATATCTTTGCCAAATTTTATCGAGATCGGTTCCGATTTGGATATAGCTCCCATATATATCTTTATCCGATTTCAAATTAATTGTGCGATTTTGTGCGAGTTTGGGATTTGAATATTGTAATGGTCGTTGAGACCCTAATATGACAGCTACATTTGGAAGTTTTAAGATTTTAACATAATTTTTAACGGATTTTATGTTTTGAAAGTTTCCAAATTCAAAATGGTGGAGGGTATTCAAAGTTCGACCTGGCCGAACTTAAAACTTTTATACTTGTTAGTACTCAAAATTTACAATTTGACAAAATATTTTACCAAAACTTCATACATCGTACTAAATTTCAAATTTTTCTCTTCCAAATCCAATTTTTCTGCCCAAAGCTATTTTAACGCCTTCATATGTAAATCCTAGAAACCAACGGTAACGTCAATATCAAATTTCAGAATTTCAGCTCTATGTATTCCTTCAACAAATTTCCATAACAACATGCATCATACAATTCAATAGAAATCTTATTTCCAAATTTCAAGATTCCAACTCTACCGGTTCTCCCAAAATTTAATTTTTACCAAATTTAGTACACAGAAGTACGAATTTCCAAAACTTCCAACATACCTCAATCTTATAATGCTATTGTAATCTTATTTCCCAAATTTCAGCATTCTAGCCATATCGTTTCATACAAATCCCAATTGTACTGAAATTTATTATACATAAGTACTTCCTACATATCCCAATCCTACACTACAAATTTCCAAAACTACCCCCATACATCAATTATACAATCCCATAGAAACCTTATTTTAAAATTTTATGATACCAGTTTCACTACAATTCCAATGTGTACCAAATTTAGTGCAATTTAGTACACATAAGTACGAATCTTTCCACAGACCTCAATTCCCATACCACAGTTATCCCCATACCAAATGTCAGGATTGTAGCTCTATTGGTTCACCCAAATCCAAATTGTACCAAATTTAGTACATTTTAGTACTTATAAGTACACATTTCCGAAACTACCTCCAAATCCTAATCCTACACTCAAAGAGCATTCATAATTTCATACTTCAGAATTTCCTCTCTATCGGTTCACCCAAAGTTAAATTGTATCAAATTTAGTACCAATTAGTACTTTTTGTGCACATAAGTAAAAAACTTCCAAAACTACCTCCATATCCCAATGCTACACTCCGACATTAATCTTATTTCCAATACCAGCTCTATTGGTTCAACCAAGTCTAAATTGTACCAAATTTAGTACATTTTAGTACACATAAGTACAAATTTCCATAACTACCAACATCATACAATCCAAAAGAAATATTATTTCCAAATGTCAGGATTCCAACTTTGTCGGTTCTCTCAACATTTAAATTGTACCAAATTTATTACCATTTAGTACACCGAAGTACGAATTTCCAAAACTTCCCATACACCCCAATTCTACAATGCAATTGTAATCTTACTTCCAAATTTCAGAATCCCAACTGTATAGGTTCACCCAAATCGAAATTGGACCAAATTTAGTACGATTTAGTACTTTTCGTGCACATAAGTACAAATTTCGAACACTTCCTCCCCCTACTAACCCTACACTCCGCCAGTAATGTTAACTTCAGCTTAACCGAAATTCAAATTGTATCAAATTTAGTACCGTTTATCATCATCACCTTCCTACATGGACCCTACTCCTCAACCTTGATCCCTATTCCAAATTCCAAGTTATTAACTTCAACCGTTCACATGATACGAAATGGTACCAAATACATTTCTAAAAACCCTTTGGTACATCTATCATACACACCATCGGTCACCCTCATGCCAAATTTAAGAGTTCTAGCTCTACTGGTTCGTCAAATACAAAGGGTACCTTTTAGTACTTTTCGTTACGTTCTAGTAAGAATATCCAAAAACCCAGCCTTATCTGACACTTTCGGACA
The DNA here is from genome assembly GCF_030504385.1 of Musca domestica. NCBI lineage: Eukaryota > Metazoa > Arthropoda > Insecta > Diptera > Muscidae > Musca > Musca domestica. The sequence continues at coordinate 768,788 of NW_026712247.1, read as the reverse complement.
TAGAGTGATCCACACCCAAAATTTCAAGATTCTAGCTTTAGCCGATTCGTCTGGGTATAAAACAATGTCAGAAAAAAGGACTATGCAAATGTCCGCCACTTAGTCAACGGCAACACCCTTTACAATATGGTCTGCGGAGATAAGAACAGAGCTGCTTAAAATGTAAGGATTTCAGAAAAATTCCATTGATTGAAAATCCATTTTGAAAACCATTTTCAAAAGGGAAAAGAATAACGAACTACCACTCAAATTATGAATATTTTAGCTGATTGGTCAATTACAATTACAAGTCAATTGGGGGGAAGCCTCCCCCACCAAACAACTAACCAACCACCCACCCATCCATTTCAACATTTCATAAGTATATACAGGTGGATGATTTTATAAATGTCCTAAAGTTATATACAAACACATGTGTATACAAACATATGTATATGTGTGTACACACACATATGTTCTGAGTCCGTTGGGGGCGTAGAAATAATCTAAGGTCCCCCCAATTTCATTCATTTTTCTGTCATTCATAAATCCATAATTAATTATAGAATGTCGATTTGAATGTTTTCATTTCAATTTGTTGTTATTGGTGTAGATATTGATTGTGATTTTCTTGTTTCATTCATCGCCACTATTTCGGTATGCAATTGCTGGTCATTATTTGTGGATTGGTAGATGGCCATCAGTGGGTGGGGGGTGGAGTTTCCACGCGCTGTTGTTATATTGATTTAAATTGTAGTTTAATGCATTATAATTTGAGTTATTAGTCGAAATTGTTTTAAGAATGTAATAAGGTAGGCATTATCTATTTGGGAGGTTTGTCTGACAGAATTGCCTGTGTGTGGGGTGGGCAGGGGCGAGGGTTGGGGGAGATTAATACATATTAAGTAGATATTAGAATAATTAACTGAAAGCAGTAATGTTGAGTTTTCAGTAATGTTCATAAAAAAAGTAAAAAAGCTGTAAGTTCGGCCTTGCTCAACTTTGAATACCCTCCACCATCTGGAACTAATTTCGCTACTTTCAAAAAAAAAAATCGTTAAAAATTCTGTTACAATCTTAAAAATGCCGAATGTAGCCATTATATTAAGGTCTATACGACGACGCGGACCTGCATAGGCAACTTTTGTCATAAGCCATTACAATATTCAAATGCGAAACTTAAAAAAAATCCGAATATTGGGAGGTATAGGGGGCTATACGAAGACGTGGACCTGCACAGACAATTTTCTCTCTTAGGTTGCAGTATTCGTAGCAAAATTCAAGTATAAAATTTGAAACAATTCCGGTGAATAACGTAGCTAAAATCATAAAAATTCCGAATATCGAGAGGTGCACAGATAATTTTTTGTCTTAGGCTGTAGCATTTATTACGAATTTCAAATACCAAATTTGAAAGAATTCCGGTTAATAATGTCGCTAAAATCTACAAAGTACCAAATATCGGAAGGTACCGCTATTTGGGGACTATAGGAAGATGTGAACCTACATGGCCCATTTTCTGTTTTAGGCTGTAGTATCCATTACAAACTTTAAATACCAAATTTGAAACATTTCCGCTGAATAATTTCGCTAAAATCATCATTATGGGAGCTATACGAAGACGTGGACCTGTACAGACAATTTTCTGTCTTAGATTGTAGTATTGGTTACGAACTTCAAATACCAAATTTGAAAGATTTCCGGTGAATAATGTCGCTAAAATCATCAAAATACCGAATATCGGGAGGTATAGCTATATGGGGGCTATACGAAGACGTGGACCTACACGGACAATTTTCTGTCTTAGGTTGTAGTATTCGTTACGAACTTCAAATACCAAATTTGAATCATTTCCAGTGAATAATGTCGATAAAATCATCAAAATACCGAATATCGGGATGTACCGCTACATGGGGGCTATGCGAAGACGTGGACCTGCATAGACAATTTTCTGTCATAGGATACAGCATCCGTTACGAACTGCAAATACCAAATTTGAAACAATTCCGGTGAATAATGTCGCTAAAATCATCAAAATACCGAATATCGGGAGGTACCGCTGTATGGGGGCTATACGAAGACATCGACCTGCGCAGACAATTTTCTGTCATAGGCTGTAGTATCCATTATGAGCTTCAAGTACCAATTTTGAAACAATAGCGGTAAATAATGTCGCTAAAATCATCAAAATACCGAATATCGGGAGGTACCGTTATATAAGGGCTATACGAAGACCTGGACCTGCACAGAAAATTTTCTGTCATAGGCTGTAGCATCCACTACGAACTTTAAATACCAAGTTTAAAACATTTCTGGTGTATTATGTCGGTAAAATCATCAAAATACCGAATATCGGGAGGTACCGCTATATGGGGGCTCTACGAAGACAATTTTCGGTCTTAGGTTATAGTATCCGTTACGAACTACAAATACCAAATTTGAAACAATCCTGGCGAACAATGTCGATAAAATCATTAAAATACCAAAAATATGGAGGTACCATTATATGGGGCTGTACGAAGACGTGGACCTGCACAGAAAATTTTCTGTCTTAGATTGTAGTATTCGTTACGAACATCAAATACCAAATTGAAACAATTGCGGTTAATAATGTCGCTTAAATACCGAAAATAAGGAGGTACCATTATATGGGGGCTATACCGAAACGTGGGTTCACGTTTTGGCCCATTTTCAATACCAAAAGTCCTGCAGACCTAATATATATATGAGTAGAATTTTATTAACCTACTTCATTTTGTTCGGAAGCTTGAGTGACATAGAATTTTATGCTGATCAAGAATATATATATACTTTGTGGGGTCTTAGATGTATATTTCGAGATGTTGCAAACGTAATGACAAACTTAATATATCCCCCATACTATGGTGGAGGGTATAAAAAAATCATTATGTTTTAATGCAACGTTATATGTTGGCTTATGATATTGTGGACCAAGCGGAATGTATTTCGACGCCAGCGTGTTTACAACGAATTGGCAGGCGGACTAAACCAACTAATTGCCGGATCTTAAACGATGATCGGCAAATACGTCTACGATACGTTCAAATTTGCTACTAAAACTTTTAGAAAAACTATCACATCATCATTAGATATCGAATCCTGCAACAGTTATTTTTTTATGTGAGAACACATGTCTATTATTGCAGATGTATTTCTTTACTATCTCAATTGAAACAAAGACAACGTATAATCGAGTCGCAGTGAAGTTACATCCCTTAGCAATTGTTTTCTACTGCTCACCACACCATTACATCATTACAATACGTTTTTGGATTCTGACATGTTAATGTAATCGTAAGTAATTTAAATGTAACTCAACAATACTATCAAATTACAATACAAAACAATGAATAATGGAAAAATGTTGCTGTAAATTCGCATTGAAAAATGAAGTAGATGTTGGTGACTATTTACAATACAACCGCAGAGACAAACGTGTGAATCTGGAATATATCGCTCATTCACCCAAAGAGTGACATAACTCGAAAAGTACGTTTTTTTGAGTTTCAGCAATTTATATTTTTAAACGATTTTACTTTAAAATTCTATCAAATGTTCATGTCAATATCTGTAGAGGGCAAGGCATTAAGGTGAGAATGCCGAAAGCGCTTTTTTGATTGGCTTAAGTCATGGGTCGGATTCTTCATGAAAGGACTTCAAATACCAAATTTCAAATATTTCCGGTTAATAATGTCGCTTAAATCACAAAAATACCGAAAATATGGAGGTAACTTTATATAAGGGCTATACCAAAACGTAGGTCCACGTCTTGGCCCATTTTTAATACCAAAAGTCCTGCAAACATAACATATATTTGAGTAAAATATTATCAAACTATTTTTTTTCGTTCGGAAGCCCGAGGGATTTTCTAGCAACTCAGAAATTACAAGAGTTATCAAATTTAAATTATGTTTCACCTGAAGGTGGAGGTTACAAAAATATATCTAACAACCCAGAAATTACAAAAAACAAGATTCGGAACCCACTGTGTGATTTTACCTCCAGGGCTGAAGCCTTTCAGAAATAGAAATAATGATACGTTGATACTTTTATTATTCCGTTTGTCACTCCGTCCGCATACCTTTATATAATAATATACATTTTAGACCCCACAAAGTTAGGGTTGGATAAAAAAAACTGCAACGAATTTCAGACTGCTGTCATTTCTACGACACTCGTCCGAGAGCTGTTAAAATTATTCCAGTGACAGCTCATTATAATGTTTACAAGCGTACAAAAACATTTTGGTGGGAATTTTCCAGAAAAAAAGTTATTCGTGATGGAATTCAAGTGTGATTTCTTTAAATTTGGCTGGAAAACTACAAGGGGCAGAATTTAAATGGGAATACAACTTCTGTGTCTCGTACCATCGCTCGTAAACCTGATACTGGTAGCGTAGCCCGACGTCAAGGAAGTGGATGGATGAAAACAGCAACATCAGCAGAAATGGTTCGAAAAGTAAAGAAGCAACTTGATCGTGAGCTGAACATATCGCAATATTACATTCAGCGAATATTGAAAAATGAGCTCGAGGTAAAGACATTGAAATTCCAAAACGTGCAAGAACTTACACCACAACAGAAAGAAAATAGACTCAAAAGAGCTAAAGAGTTGCTTCGCTTGGCCGAAAGTGGGGAACTCTCGAATTTGGTTTTCTCCGATGAGAAAACATTCGTTGTCCAGCAGATGGTAAACGAACAAAATGATCATGTTTACTTGCCAAAGAGGTTAGCTAAAAATATGCACTTTCGGTTGGCCACCAGAACTCAAGCGCCGGTGATGGTGTGGGCAGCCATAACAGCCGACGGTCGCCCGCCGCTCGTATTAATCGACCGTAGCATCAGAATAAATGCCGAATATTATGGCGAAAATATTCTGGAGGGTGTATTAAAGTCATGGGCACGCAAACATTTTGGCCGCAGACCTTCGACATTCCAACAGGACTCAGCACGCGCCACCCAAGAATGGTTACAAAATGAGGTTCTTCGCTTCATTCCCAGCGCACAATGGCCACTAAAATCTGGATACCAATCCGTTGGACTATTGTGTCTGGGGTATTTTGGAAAGCATAGGTTGGCACTAAAAAATACCAAAGTGTCGATCACCTCAAGCAAGCGAACAAATCTAAACTTATACTTAAATTTAATGCTATTTCCGACATTTGTTGCTTTCGTTCAACAAAATTAAAAAAGAATGTAAAGATTATGGCGTTTGACTTTGTTGCAGTTTTTTATCTCACCCTGTATATATACTCTAGGTCAGCATAGCATAAAATTCTATGTCGATTTAGCGTTGTCCGTCCGTCCGTGGCAATCACTCTAGCTTCCGAATGAAATGATGTAAGTTGATAAAATTTTACTCAAATGTGTATTATGTCTGCAGGACTTTTGGTATTGAAAATGGGCCATGTAGGACCACGTCTTCGTATAGCCCCCATATAACGGTACCACCCGATATTCGGTATTTTGGTGATTTAAGCGACATTATTCACCAGAATTGTTACAAATTTGGTATTTGAAGTTCGAAATGGATATTACAGCTTATGACACAAAATTGCACGCCTTCGTAAAGCCCCCATATAACGGCACCTCCTGATATTCGATATTTTGATGATTTTAGCGACATTATTTACGGGAATTGTTTCAAATTTGGTATTTGCAGTTCGTAATGGATATTACAGCCTAAGACTGAAAATTGTCTGTGCAGGTCTACGTCTTCGTATAGCCCCATATGACGGCGCCTTCCGATATTCGGTATTTTGGTGATTTAAGCGACATTATTAACCGGAATTGTTTCTAATTTGGTATTTGAAGTTCGCAATGGATACTACATCCTAAGACAGAAAATTGTCCGTGCAGTTCCACGTCTTCGTATAGCCCTCATATAACGGCGCCTCCCGATATTCGATATATTGATGATTTGAGCGACATTATTCACCGGAATTGTTTCTAATTTGGTATTAGGAGTCCGTAATGGATACCACAGCCTATCACAGAAAAATGTCTGTATAGATTTACGTTTTGGTATAGCTCTCATATAATGGTACCTCACTATATTCGGTATTTTGATGATTTAAGCGACATTATTCACCTATTATTTTAAAATTCGCATTTGAATATTGTAATGGCTTATGACAAAATTTGTCAATAGACCCTAACCCTAAAGGTCAGATTCGGATTTTTAAAGATTTTAGAAAAAAATTAGATTTTTTTGAAAATTGCCAAATTCATTCCAAAAGGTGGAGGGTATTCAAAGTTCGGCCCGGCCGAACCCTACACCACAAGGTTGTCAGGGTATTATGTCTTTGTGAATTTGTTTGTAACAGGCAAAAGGAAACGAGATAGACCCATAGTTCCTTTTGATGATCTGCATAGAATCACATTCTGAGTCGATTTATGCATGTCCGTCCGTCTGTCCATGTATTTTTGTAAACAAAGTACAGTTTGCATTTATTGCCCTCCAGATAAAATTTTGCACAAATCATTTGTTTTGGCCCAAGGACGAACCCTATTGGAATTGGAGATAATCGGTCAAAATTTAGATATAGCTCCCATATATATCTTCGTCCGATTTACCTTTTATTGTGGACCAAACGTGTAATATCAGCCCGAATTGTATGGAATTATGCATGCACACCCCAATTAGGCCTAAAAATAATTATGACAAATTTGATCGAAATCGATCCAGATATAGCTATAGCTCCCATATATATTGTTCATCCGATTTGTTATTTTTGTCCTCCGCAGCCGTAATATGCACTCTGTAACAACAATATTTGGGGAAATATATCAAATACAGCTCAGAAATACATTTGCTAAATTTTATCGAGATCGGTTCAGAATTGGATATAGCTCCCATATATAACTTCGTCCGATTTACTTTTTATTGTGCACCAAACATCTAATATTTGTCCAAATGGGATGGAATTTGGCACATACGACCAAATAGATGGTAGTATGCCAAATTTGGTGAAGATTGGTTCAGATATAGCTATAGCTCCCATATATACTGTTCATCCGATTTGTTATATTTGTTACCCACAGCCGTAATATGCACTCCGTAACAACGATATTCAGGGAAGTATATCAAATAAAGCTCAGAAATATCTTTGCCAAATTTTATCGAGATCGGTTCAGATTTGGATATAGCTCCCATATATATTTTTATCCGATTTTAAATGAATTGTGCACCAAATGGGCAATACAAGTCCGAATTTAAAAGATACAAATGCTTCATAGCGTGTATGATTAAATTCTCCATAAAAACTTTTAATTGTTATGTGAAGCTCTACTAAATTAGCAAAGTGGTGTAGGGCATCATAAAATCGGCCCGCCCGACTTTAGGACTTTCTCTACTGGTTTTACTTGTTAATGTACACTTTAATGTCATTCTTAGTTACACCCACAAAACATGTCAACCATTTTGTTTTACAAACTTTTTGCAAATTCCTAAAACACACATGAATCCTCTGCAATACGACGCCCCAAAACAGCGGCAACTAAATAAGCCAAAGAGAAAAATATTCAAATACAAAGGAGACAGACAGACATTAACCAACTTTATTTTCTTTAAATTAATTGCATTGACATCCTTTGAGAGGAACGTTAAGAACATTAATACCACAATTGCTATATACACCCATGAATGTGTTTGTATGTGTCTGTTTGTGGCCTTTAGTGTGTGGTTTCCTCTGATATCCTCCATTGTTGCCTTGCACTCGAACATAATGTCATTTAATTGCTCTCTAACATAATTAGAGTCAAATTAAATACATTAGACAGTAATTGCTGAGCAGTAACAGCCAGAGCAGTCCAAGGGGGATGTCGGCAATGCCTGCATATGTGAAGCAGCAGCCAACGTCGTCGAGGCAACCAACAACACCCACACATTTGAGAAAGTCAAAATAGATGAAAGCATCTAACGATGCTAATAAAGAAAATTTACCACAAAATGAATTTTATTTATTATCCTTAAAATTGTACAGAGGGTGTCAACTAGAAATGTTGGAAATGTCTTCCTTCGCTTTTCCAAGTTGCGGCTGCTGCTTTGTTTCACAGGCAAGACATGTTTGTGGTTTTCCTTTAAGTGTGTGTGTATGTCGCTCCCTCTCTCTCTCTGCCAATGCCTTTTCTTTCATTAAAAGGATAATGGATGCTTAAGTGATTTTTATACAAATTGCCATGGCTTCTTTGTATTAAGGCAGCCAAGCAAATGGTGAGTGAAGTTGTCGACATAATGCCACAGCCGCCAGCCACACGGGAAATAAAAACTAAAATTAATTTCCAACAACGACATATGCCACCAAATTACCACCCACCCCGCCCCATTTTCTAAGTAAAATATCCGCCCACCAATTTGGAAAAGAGTAAAACAAGTTTTTTTCTTTGGGGTTAGCCTTCATACAGATGTATCTGTGGAAAAGGGATGCATTTAAGCTAAATTAATTGTCTCCATCGTTTTTGTTAAATGTTTGAAAGGAATATTTGTTTGTTCATCTGACATTTGTTACGAATGACGAATAAATCAAATTAATCGAGTTATGTAGACTGTACTCAATATTTCATTATTTGAATGAAGTGGGAGTTGTATTTGTTTCAGGAGCTTAGGAAAGGCAAACATATTAAAAGCGCAGAATAGTGATTTAAAATGGGGCTTCCTTCCATTTTTGTTCTTTTAGAAGAAGAGGGAGATGACTTCAACTAGTTACAAGTAAACAAGTTAAAAAGTATCAGTCGGTATTGCCGCCAGAGATATACCCTCAGCCTATGTTCGATTATCTAAATATATTTTGACGAGTGTTAAGGTTAATCAAACGTTTGACCCTCTATGGAGCAGATCCCGAAGGAATGGGCCAATATTGCCCATTTCCTATCGGACCCAAAATATGATATAAATATTTCGACAGATGTGCCAAGTCTAAATGGAATCGGATGTTAATTTGGCGATTTATGAGCTTCAAGGGTACTCAAAATTTCAATATTTTGTGGGGGAGGTACTTGATGGAGTGGACCGATATTGTCCATTTTCACACCTGTCGTAGCACTGACGCAAATATTAGGATTCGCAAAGTCGGAGCAAATTCGGATTAGCCTTTCTCTTTCTGTGCAAAAAATTTGTTTTTTTTTGTTTTGAAAAGGAGTGGGCCGATATTGTTCATCTTAACACCAGACCTTGGGTTAATATAAATATTGGGATGTGTGAAATTTGAAGACAATCGGACTCTTACATAACAATTTATGAGAGTTGTAATTATTCAAAATTTTGACCATTTGTGGGGGAGGTACTTGATGGAGTGGACCGATATTGCCCATTTTCACACCTGACCTAGCACTGACGCAAATATTAGGATTTGCAAAGTTGGAGCAAATTCGGATTATCCTTTCCCTTCCTGTGCAAAAAATATATTTTTTGAAAATTTCGACCTTTTGTGGGGGAGGTACCAGAAGGAGTGAACCGATATTGTTCATCTTAACACCAGACCTTGGGTTAATATAAACATTGGGATGTGTGAAATTTGAAGACAATCGGACTCTTACATAACAATTTATGAGAGTTGTAATTATTCAAAATTTTGACCATTTGTGGGGGAGGTACTTGATGGAGTGGACCGATATTGCCCATTTTCACACCTGACCTAGCACTGACGCAAATATTAGGATTTGCAAAGTTGGAGCAAATTCGGATTATCCTTTCCCTTCCTGTGCAAAAAATATATTTTTTGAAAATTTCGACCTTTTGTGGGGGAGGTACCAGAAGGAGTGAACCGATATTGTTCATCTTAACACCAGACCTTGGGTTAATATAAACATTGGGATGTGTGAAATTTGAAGACAATCGGACTCTTACATAACAATTTATGAGAGTTGTAATTATTCAAAATTTTGACCATTTGTGGGGGAGGTACTTGATGGAGTGGACCGATATTGTCCATTTTCACACTTGACCTAGCACTGACGCAAATATTAAGATTTGCAAAGTTGGAGCAAAATCGGATTACCGTTTCTCTTTCTGTGCAAAAACTAAATTTTTTGAAAATTTCGAACTTTTGTGGGGGAGGTACCAGAAGGAGTGGACCGATATTGCCCATCTTCGAACTCGATCTAAGTTTGACAAAAATATTACAATGTACCAAGTTTGGACCAAATCGGATACTCCCTTCGAGAGTTATCGTGCGCACCAGTCAGCCAGACAGACAGATAGACAGACGGACGGACGGACATCGCTAGATCGACTCCAAATGTTCTGAAACGGATTTGGTCCAAAGAGACCTAGGGTATAAAACCGTTATTTCGACTAGGCACGTTTTGACCGTATCAAATGATATATACCCTCTGTAGCCATATGGCTGAGGGTATAAAAAGCAGTAAGTTCGGCCAGGCCGAACTTTGAAACCCTCCACCATTTGGTACAAATTTGGCAATTTTCAAAAAAAAAAAAAAAAAAAAAAAATGAAATCCGTTAAAATCTTAAAAATACAGAATGTAGCCGTATATTAGGGTCTATACGACGACGTGGACTTGTATAGGCAACTTTTGTCAGAAGCTATTACAATATTCAAATGCGAAACTTGAAAAAATCTGTTTATAATGTAGCTAAAATCATCAAAATATCGAATATCTGGAGGTACCGTTATATGGGGGCTATACGAATTTTCTGGCATAGGCTGTAGTATCCATTACGAACTTCAAGTACAAAATGTAAAATAATTCTGGTAAATAATGTCGCTAAAACCATCAATATACCGAATATCGGTGGTACCGTTATATGGGGGCTATTCGAAGACGTGGACCTCCACAGACAATTTTCTGTATTAGACTGTAGTATCCATTACGAACTTCAAATACCAAATTTTAAACAATTCCGTTTAATAATGTCGCTAAAATCATCAAAATACCGAATATCGGGAGGTACCGTTATATGGGGGCTATACCAAAACGTGGACCTACATGGGTCAAATCGACTTAGAATTTTACGCTGATTAAGAATATATATACTTTGTTGGGTCTGACATGAGTATTTCGAGGAGTTACAAACGGAATGAGAAAGTTAATATACCCTCCATAGTATGGTGGAGGGTATAAAAACATTAAGTTCGGCCGGGCCGAACTTTTTATACCTTCCATGCTTGGGTAAAAAAACATTTTTTTATAAAAGTATCAGAATTCAAACCTGTTCCACTTTAAACTACAAATACCAGTAAGACCGTTTGGATAATACCGAGTATCGGTGGGTATCGTTATGTGTGTGTTATAGGAAAACGTGGACCTAAATATTCAATGTTCTGCCGCCGGAGCTAGAACCCATTACGATGTACAAATTTTAGACAAATCCGTGAAAAAAATGTGTCAAAATCATAAAAATGCCGAATATCGTGAGGTACCGTCATATAGGGCCTATACAAAAAACGTGGATCCATGTTTCGCTACTGGAGCTAGAACCCATTATGACCTACAAATGCCGATTGTTAGACGAATTCGTAAAGAAATGTCAACAAAATACCGAATATCGGGAGGGTACCGTTATATGACGATTGTACCAAAACCTAGACCGATAAAACTTATTTTCAATACCAACCATCCTAGACACAATTCAAATTATTCTGCTAAATTTTGAAGCTCTGCGTCAAATAACGTGGACTGTATCGTGATTTCAACAGACAGACAGCCATCGTTAAATCGATTTAGAAGTTTATGCAGTTTATAGATATTACTTTATGGGGTCTACGATGAATATTTAGGGATGTTGCAAGCGGAATGACAAAGTTGATATACCTTCCTTTCCAAGGTGGAGGGTATAAAAATCCGTTACCAATTCTGTTAAAATCTTAAGAATGCAGAGTATAGGGAGTTAACGTTATATTGGGGACATCAACACACCGAATATAGGGAGGTACCGTTATGTGGGGACTATACGAAGATCTGTATCTGCAGAGAAAATTTCCTGTCATAGAATGCAGTACCCATAAGGAACTTCACAGCAAGATTTTAAATAATACCGGTGAATAATGTTGCTAAATCATCAAAATACTGAATATAGGGAGGTACCAATATATAGGGGCTATACGAAGACCTGGACCTGCATAGGCAAATTTCTGTCAGAGGCTGTAGTACCTATTAGGAACTTAAAATACGAATTTTGAAACTATTTCGGTGTATAGTGTCGATGAAATCATTAAAATATCGAATATGAGGAGGTACCCTGATATGGGAGGTATACGAATACCTGGACTTGCATAGGAATCTTTTGTCACAGGTTATAATACTCATCAAAATACCGAATATAGGGAGGTACCGATATATGGAAGCTATACGAAGACCTGCACCTGTATTGACAATTTTCTGTCACAGGTTGTAGTACTCGTGCAAATACGAAATTTTAAAAATCATCAAAATACCGAATATAGTGAGGTACCGATATATTTTTATGTCTTTGAACATTTGTTTGTAACATGCAGAAGGAAACGAAACAGTTACTTTTGCGAATCTTCATAGAATCACTTTATGAGTCGATTTATGTATGTTTGTCCGTCCGTCCGTCTGTTCATGTATTTTTGTGAACAAGAGGGCAGGTCACATTTATTATCCTATTGAGATGAAATTTTCCAAACAATATTTGTTTGGCTCAAGGACGAACCCGAATCGGTTCAAATATATGTCTTCAGCCGATTTCGTGTTAACTTTGCGCCAAATGGTCAATTTCAGTCCAAATGGCCAGAATCCGACCGATCCGAGTCTAGAAGCCAGTACATCAAATTTAGAAAAAATCGGTTCAGATATAGCCCTAGCTCCCATATATATGTTTCATCCGATTTTGGGTTTAAAGTCCTTCACTCACGTAATAACTTATGGAGGTCAAAAATACCTCTGTCAAATTTTATCGAGATCGGATCAGATTATAATTATAGCTTGCATATATATCTTTATATGATATCAGGTTAATTGTGCACCAAATGGCTACTATCAGCTCAAATTGACTGAATTTTGGCAATTTCGACTGAATTCATCCTAGAAATAAACACTTCAAATTTGTTGAAAATCCGTTCATATCGTTCATAGCTATAACTCCCATATATATGTTTATTCGATTTGGTGTTAAAGTCCCTCACATGTGCAACGCAGGGTGAGATGAAAAAACTGCAACAAAGTCAAACGCTGCAGCCCATATTATTTGACGTAGAGCGTCAAAATTTAGCAGAATAATTTTTATTATACCCTCCAGCATACATAGTATGGAGGGTATATTAAGTTCGCCATTTCGTTTGAAACTCATCGAAATAATCATTTTAGACCCCACCAAGTATATATATTTTTGATCAGCTTAAAATTCTAAGACGATTTAGCCCTGTCCGTCCATCTATCCGGGATATTGCATACCCCCCATATAACGGTACCCACCGATATCCGATATTTTGATGATTTTAGCCACATTTTTCAATGCCATTGCCTGAAATTCTACACAAGAAGTTCTTTGTTAGTACTTTATCCCTTGGCTGAGAATTATCTATATAGGTCCACGATATCGTATAGCCCCCATATAACGGTACCCTCGATATTCGGTGTTTTGATGATTTAAGCCGCATTTTTCGACGGAATTGTCTAGAATTCTACAAAAGGAGTTCCTTGTGAGCACTTTACCCCCTGAAAGGGAATTGTCTATATAGGTCCAAAATATCTTATAAATCCCATATAACGGTATCCCCCGATTATCGGGATTTTGATGATTTTAGCCACGTTTTCCGATGGAATGGTCTGAAAATCTGCATGGATTTCATTTTTTGAAAATGTCCTAATTCTTTCCAAATGGTGGAGGGTATTCAAAGTTCGGCCCGGCCGAACTTACTGCTTTTTTACTTGTTGTGTCTAAGATGGTTGGTACTGAAAATGAGATATAGTTTTGGTATAGTCCCCATATAACGATACATCCCGATATTCGGTATTTTTATGATTTTTGCCACATTTTTTCATTGATTTGTCTAAAAATTGGTATTTGTTGGTCATAATGGGTTCTAGATCCGGTGGCGAAACTTTGCATGTATAGGTCCAAGCTTTGGTATAGCCCCCATATAACGGTACCTCCCGATATTCGGTATTTTGATGATTTTTACCACATTTTTATACCCTACACCACAAGGTGGTCAGGGTATTATGTCTTTGTGCATATGTTTGTGACAGGCAAAAGGAAACGAGATAGACCCATAGTTCCTTTGATGATCTGCATAGAATCACATTCTGAGTCGATTTATGCATGTCTGTCCGTCCGTCTGTATGTCCGTCTGTCCATATATTTTTGTAAACAAAGTACAGTTCGCATTTATTACCCGATACAGATGAAATTTTGCACAACTCATTTGTTTAGCCCAAGGACGAACCCTTTTGAAATTGGAGATAATCGGTCAAAATTTAGATATAGCTCCCAAATATATCTTCGTCCGATTTGCCTTTTATTATGCACCAAACGTGTAATATCAGTCCAAAAAGTATGGAATTTTGCACATACAACCAAATTAGGCCTGAAAATAAGTATGCCAAATTGTATCGAAATCGGTTCAGATAAAGCTATAGCTCCCATATATATTGTTCATCAGATTTGTTATTTTAGTCCTCCGCAGCCGTAATATGCACTCTGTAACAATAATATTTGGGGAAATTTATCAAATGCAACTTAAAATACCTTTGCTAAATTTTATCGAGATCGGTTCAGATTTAGATATAGCTCCCATATATAACTTCGTCCGATTTACCTTTTATTGTGCACTAAACGTCTAATATTTGCCCAGATGGGATGAAATTTGACACTTACGACCGAATTGAGTCTAGAAGGTAGTATGCCAAATTTAGTGAAGATCGGTTCAGATATAGCTATTGCTCCCATATATATTGTTCATCCGATTTGTTGTATTTGTTACCCACAGCCGTAATATGCACTCCGTAACAACGATATTCAGGGAAATATATCAAATACAGTTCAGAAATATCTTTGCCAAATTTTATCGAGATCGGTTCCGATTTGGATATAGCTCCCATATATATTTTTATCCGATTTTAAATTAATTGTGCACCAAATGGGCAATACAAGTCCGAATTTAAAAGATACAAATGCTTCGGCATATTTAGTCCTTTGAATTTTAAATTATAATTATAATCATAGCGTGTTTGATTGAATTCTCGGATAAAAACTTTTAATTGTTATGCGGAGCTCAACTAAATTAGCAAAGTTGTGTAGGGTATCATAAAGTCGGCCCCGCCCGACTTTTGGACTTTCTTTACTGGTTTTTAATATAATCCTTATCGATTCAGAGTATAGTTCCCGAATTGTGACTACTCTAAAACCATAATACGTATTCAAATTAGGTTCGCAGTTGGTATAATCTACTTCACATATATCCTCAATATGAACTTTTTTGTTACGGTAGCTCTGCTAAATACGCAAAGTTGTGTAGGGTATCATATAGTCGACCTTCCTTACTGGTTTTTATATATATGTTGATTACAAACAATCCTTTCATAAAATACCAAATTATCCCCTAGTTATTTTCAAATATTTATACCAGCATTTCAGCTAATGTATAGCTGGAATATTTTTTATGCTCGAGAAAAGTCGTCGCCGCTCTTTAAAAGCCTCTAAACATACTTTCAACAAAATCTGATGCAACTTACCATTCAAATATAGAACTTAAATTTGTTACTCCAACAATTTTTTTTTGCCATCATTTCAAAAAGATAAATTGCCATCCATCAGTCGATCGAAATTCATTTAAATGTTATACATTTTGCCAAGCATTTGAGTTTGTTCGTACACGCTTACATACATACAGATATCTATACAGAGCCATGTCGCAATGGGAATAAAATCCGAGAAGCTTTTACTATGTATCCAAGCGTTTAATCGAAAAAAATATGTTGTAAAATGTTAGAAAATTGTCTCTTTATCATTCATAAGCTGTACGTATGTATGTATGTGCGGATGTCAGATTCACTATGGCTACAAGGGACCACCATTGGTATGGCACTTTGATTTTCCATCATGGCTGCATGGTGGCGACCAGCATCAGCCACAAGTTATACACCCATTCACATCTATATAGCGTTTATCTATCTATCTACCATGCCACTCACTCCCCTTAGCATCAAACACCCCTACACAACCACAATTTGATGTTGTTTGATAAAAGTTTAATACACTCTCCCCCCTGCCACCATTCTTTTTACGAAGAATTTTCATTTTTCTCCTCCCAAACTTGAACCTTTTTTTCTGCCGGACATCCTTTTGAGGAAAAAATTTAATAAAAAATCTCGCTAAAACATTTTCCATCGCCCATGGCCACCCCATTTTAGGTATCTTCTTTTTTCTTTCGTCATTTTTTCTTGCCACTTCCCATATTCGTTTATCTCAACTTAAATCTTTTTGAAATGCAAGAATTATAACGGAAAGTGACATCGCCGCTGTCGTCGTCGTTTCTCTGTGAAAATATTAAAAATCCATTTTCCGCTGAATGAACAGCTATTTAGTTGAGAAAATATGCTAGAAGTTCCTTGATGTAGAAGTCCTCAGGGTGTGTGTGTGTTGAAATGTGTCGGAAAGTTTTACATTTGTTTTTTGTCACTTTTGATGCACGGTAATTGTGTCCGAATAGTTATTAATGTAATGTGATGGGAGGGATGAGAATATGTAATATTTGCGTTGTTAAACCGCTATTTTTTTGAGGCGGAAGAAAATTGGAAATTTGACAAAAATCGAAAGTAAAACCAGTAAGGAAAAGTCAAAAGTCGGGAGGGGCCGACAATATGATATCCTACAGCCCTATGCATATTTTGTGGAGCTCCCGTAACAAAAGAATTTATTTGAAGTAGATCATACCACCTATCAAAATTTGACTTTAGAGCTGTAATAGTTTGGTTTCAGAGGGAACTAATTTAAAGGAGGCATATCCAATTCTCAATCGATTTTCACTAATATTTTAGTACCGTATACCATTTGGAAAGAATTTGGCAAATTTCAAAAAAATAAAATCCGTTGAAAATTCTGTTAAAAGTTAAAAATATCAAATGTAGGCATCATATTAGGGTCTAAACGACGACGTGGGCCTGCAAAAAATTTCAAATGCGCAATTTAAAAAAAAAAAAATTGGTGAATAATGTAGATAAAATCATCAATATAGGGAGGTACTATTATATGGGGGCTATAGCAAAATGTGAACCTGCACAGACAATTTTCTGCCTTAGGCTGCAGTATCCATTACGAACTTCAAATACCAAATTTGAATCGATTCCGGTGAATAATGTCGCTGAAATCATTAAAATACCGAATATCGGAAGGTACCGTCATATAAGGGCTATACCGAAACTTGGGCCTACAGGCCAATTTTCAATACTAAAAGTCCTGCAGATATAATATATATTTGAGTAAAATTTTGTCAAACTACTTCATTTCGTTCGGAAGCAAGAGTGATTTCCACAGAAGGACAGATGGATATACGGACGGACATCGTTAAATCGACATACAGGGCGAGATAAAAAAACTGCAACAAAGTCAAACGCCATAATTTTTAATGTTTTTTTTTAATTTAAGTGAATGAAAGCAAAAAATATCGGAAATAGCATCAAAGTTTAGAATAAGTTTGGATTTGTTCGAATTGGTCACCCCTGGCACGAATTATGGCGGCCAATGAAACCATTACACGCTGCCCGAATGTTGCTCTCCGGTATTTTGGTCCATTCCCGGCGAAGCGCTTACTTGAGGTATTTTTTAGTGCCAGCCTTGCTTTCAAAAATACTCCAGACATAATATTGCAACGGATTGTTATCCAGAGATTTTGGTGGCCATTGTGCGCTGGAAATGAAGCGAGGAGCCTCATTTTGTAACCATTCTTGGGTGGCGCGTTCTGAGTGCAATGGTGCTTAGTCCTGTTGGAATGTCCAAGGTCTGTGGCTAAAATGTTTGCGTGCCCAAGGCTTTAATACACCCTCCAGAATATTTTCGCGATAATATTCGCGATGGTCGATTAATACGAGCGGAGAGCGACCATCGGCTGTTATGGCCGCCCACACCATCACCATGGCCGGTGCTTGAGTTCTGGTAGTCAACCGAAGGTGCACATTTTCAGTTGACCTCTTTGGAAAGTAAACACGATCATCTTGTTTGCTTACAAACTGCTGGACAACGAATGTTTTCTCATCGCAGAAAACCAAATTCGGCAGTTCACCACTTTCGTTCAAGCAAAGCAACTCTTTGGCTCTTTTGAGTCTATTTTCTTTCAGTTGCGGTGTAAGTTCTTGCACTTTTTGGAAATTCAATGGAATTACCCCGAGCTCATTTTTCAATATTTGCCGAATGGAATATGTTCGATATGTTCAGCTCAAGAGCCATTTTCGGCCACTGCGACGCGGGTTTCGATAAAGTAGCCTCTTTACTTTTCGACCCATTTCTGCTGATGTTTATGTTTTCTTCTATCCACTTCCTTGACGTCAGGCTACGCAACCAGTATCACGGTAACGAAAAAATTATTCACATTTAAATGCTGGAGTGCTCTAACTATATCCACCTGTGGTTTTCCAGCCAATAATAAAAAAATCACACTATCACGCTTGAATTCCATCACGAATAACTTTTTTTCTGGAAAATTCTCACCAGAATTCTTTTGTACGCTTGTAAACAATATAATGAGCTGCCACTGGAATAAATTTAACAGCTGTGGGACGAGTTGCTTAGAAATGACAGCAGTTTGAAGGTTGTTGCGGTTTTTTAATCTCACCCTGTGTATTAGATTTCTGGTTATATTTAGATATATAGTTTTAAAGAATCGCCGAATTGTTTCACACGGTATAAGTGGGTGAGGTACCAGAAGGGGTTGGGAGATATATGTAATCTTCACATCAGATCTTGCGTCAGTAAATATATTTGGATTTTTGTAAGTTGGAGAGAGCATCCCGTTTATTTCCGATTTCATGATCGTTTTGGTTATTCAAAACTTTGACCCTTTGTGATGTAGGTATCAGAAGGAACGGTCCGATATTTAGCATATTTATAACAGATATTGTGCTGATGCAAATATTAGGATTTACAAAGTTGGAGCTAAATTGGATTATCCTTTCTCTTTCTGTGTAGTAACTTATTTTCTTTGAAAATTTTGACATTTTATGGGGGAGGTACCCGAAGGAGTGGGTTGATATTGCCCACCTCCGAACTTGATCTGAGTTTGACAAAAATATTGCGATGTACCAAGTTTGGACCAAATCGGATACTCCCTTCGAGAGTTATCGTGCGCACCACTAGCCAGACAGACAGACGGACGGACATCGCTAGATCGACCCCAAATGTCCTCAAACGGATTTGGTCCAAAGAGGCCTAGGGTCTAAACCCGTTATTTCGATGAGGCACGTTTTGGCCATATAAAATGATATATACCCTCTCTACCCATATGGCTGAGGGTATAAACGATACCTATGACAAATATAAAAATCTCTAAATCATCTTACGCCAATCCAAAATAATATTCTGCACTGAATAGATTATCCCCTTCAAGAAGAGGTGACACTCCCCTCTACAAGATTGCCCCAAGCTTTTCCATATCTCATCCACTGGTGAAGTGTTTTGGTAATTTACCATCAATCAGTAGGCTTTTGGTTATGTTCTGCTCTGCTGAAATGACTGAAACACTTCTGGAGAGCAAGAAATGACGGCAGTGAACTGATAAATGAACTGAAGTGAGTACAAGTACTTGTCAAATGTGTAGAGGACACGTGTATGGGTTGTTTGTGTACATTGCAGTGTCAGTGTCAAGTAGTGCGACACACGGACGCACACACTTTCTGTCATACCACCTCTCGCTGTACACTTTGACGAACGCACTTTTGCAATTTGTTATTTTTGCCCTTGACTTTGTTGTTTGTTTGTTTGTTTTCATGTTTCGGGTGCATGGGTGTGGTGTGCTTCTATTTCCTTGGTAGTCATTCTTATTGGATGATAGTATGTGTGTGTGTGTGTGCGTTTTGAAACCGGATCTGCGGTCATCGTAAATTAGCCCAAAAGTGTGCTTTGAATTAAATGAAACATTTTATTTGAACAATTATTGTTCTACGACGTTATTAAGTGAGTGTTTGTACAAATGTGTGTGTGTGTATCCACTCGCTCATCGTTTGTCATTTTCCGGATATCCATTCAGGAGTTTTGTTTAATTGTTCATTGCACGTGTCAGAAGGCCTGCTTTCTACTACCAATAATATCATATTACCATTGTACGCAAAAGGGTTAAGAGTTAAAGTTTTACTTTTATAAATAATATTTCCGGAATCAACGGATTTGTTCAACAAATTGCCATATCGAGGATTTGTATATTCGGAAGGCTAGCTGGTGAGAAAGAATAACAAATTGATTTAAACATTTATTAATTTTTCGCGATTTATGAGCTTCATGGGTATTCAAAATTTTGACCCGTTGTGGGGGAGGTACCAGAAGTAGTAGACCGATATATTTCATCTTCACACCAGACTTGGGGTAGTAAAAATATTGTGACGTGTGTAATATAAGAGGACCGGATGCTTATTTCGGATTTTATAATCATTTTGGTCATTCAAAACTTTGACCCTTTGTGAGGGAGGTATCAGATGGAATGTTCCTATCTTTATAACAGACCTTGTGTTGATGAAAATATTGAGATGTGTCAAGTCTGAATAGAATCTGATGTTAATTTCGCGTTTTATGAGCTTCATGGTTATCCATAATGTTGACCCTTTGTGGGGGAGGTACCAGAAGGAGTGGAGCGATATATTTTTCATCTTCACACCAGACCTTGGGGTAAGAAAAATATTGTGATATGTGTAATTTGAAGACAATCAGGCTCTTACATCACATTTTATAAGAGTTAGAACTAAAAGTATATGTACTTGATGGAGTGGGCCGATATTGTCCATATTCTGACCTGACGTTGCACTGATGCAAATATTAGGATTTGCAAAGTTGGAACAAAATCGGATCATCCTTTCTCTTTCTCTGCAGTAAAATATTTTTTTTTTTGAAAATTTCGACATTTTGTGCGGGGGTTTCCAGAAGGAGAAAACCGATATTGCCCATCTCCGAACTCGATCTAGTTTTGATAATAATATATACCTCCTTCGGAAGTCATCGTGCGCACCCACCAGATAGATAGATAGACGGACGGACATCGATAGATTGACTCCAGATGTCCAAAGGCGACTAGGGTCTAAAGTCGTTATTTGGATCAGGCACGTTTTGGCCGTATCAAATGATATATATCCTCTCTAGCCATTTGGCTGAGGATATAATACGCAAGTGCCCGCATTTTCGTCAGCGAAGGAAAGCTTTTTTATACACTCCACCCTGCAATAGAGGGTATATTAAATTTATCATTCTTTTTGCAGCACTACGACATTTCCGTCCGAGGCCTCAAAAAGTATATATAGAGACTATAGAGACAGACTGCTGTCATTTCTGAGCCACTCGTCCGACAGTTGTTAAAATTATTCCTGTGACAAATCATTATATTGTTTACAACGTACAAAAGCATTTCCGTGAGAATTTTCCAGAAAAAAAGTTATTCGTGATGGATTTCAAGCGTGATAGTGTGATTTCTTTATATTTGGCTGGAACACCACAAGTGGCTATCGTTAGGGCACTCCAGCATTTAAATGTGAATAAATCCTTTGTATGTCGTACCATCGCTCGTTACCGTGATACTGGCAGCGTAGTCCGACGTCAAGGAAGTGGACGGAAGAATACAGCAACATCAGCTGAAATGGTTCAAAAAGTAAAGAAGCGACTTTATTGAAACCCGCGTCACAGTGGCCGAAAAATGGCTCGTGAGCTGAACATATCACAATATTCCATTCGGCAAATATTAAAAAATGAACTCGGGGTAAAGCCATTGAAATTACAAAAAGTGCAAGAACATACACCACAACAGAAAGAAAATATACTCAAAAGAGCTAAAGGGTTGCTTCGCTTGGCCAAAAGTGGTGAACTGCCGAATTTGGGTTTCGCCGATGAGAAAACATTCGTTGTCTAGCAGTTTGAAAATAAACTTAATTATTGTGTTTACTTGTCAAAGAGGTCAGGTGAAAAGTGCACCTTCGGTTGGCCACCAGAACTCAAGCGCCGGCCATGGTGATGGTGTGGGCCACCATAACAGCCGTTGGTCGCTCTCCGCTCGTGGCATTACAACAACTGCCGAGTATTATCGAGAAAATATTCTGGAGGGTGTATTGAAGCCTTGGGCACACAAACATTTTGGCCGCAGACCTTGGACATTCCAACAGGACTCAGCAAGTGCCACCCAAGAATGGTTACAAAATGAGGTTCCTCGCTTTATTTCCAGCGCACAATGTCCACCAAAATCTCCGGATACCAATCCGTTGTACTATTATGTCTGGAGTATTTTGAAAAGCAAGGTTGGCACTAAAAAATACCAACATGTCGATCACCTCAAGCAAGCACTTCGCCGGGAATGGGTCAAAATACCGCAGAGCAATATTCGGGCAGCGTGTGACGGTTTCATTGGCCGTTTGAAGGCCATAATTCGTGCCAAGGGTGACCAATTCGAACAAATCTAAACTTATTCTAAATTTGATGCTATTTCCGACATTTTTTGCTTTCATTCAATAAAATTTAAAAAAATTTAAAATTTATGGCTTTTGACTTTGTTGCAGGTTTTTTATCTCACCCTGTATATATGTTTTTGATCCTCGTAAAATTTGATTTAGCCCTGTCCCTCTGTTGTAATCACGCTGGATTCAAAACGAATAAAGATATAAAACAAAAATGTTGCACCGATCTTTCTTTTGTCTACAGGTAGGTCAGGTTCGAAGATGGGCTATATCGTTCCACGATATCGTATAGCCCTCATATAAAGGAATTTGCCCCATATTCGGTATTTTAATGATATTAACCATATTTTTCAATAGAATTGTTTGAAATTCCACACAACTATAACTATTTTACCCACTGAAAAAGAATTGTTTAACCCCCATATAACGATACCACTCCACATTCGGTGTTTTGATGATTTTAGCCACATTTTTAATGGAAATCTCTGACAATCCACAAAAGGATTTCCTTGTGAGTACGTTACCCCTGGAAGAGAATTGTCTATACAGGTCCACGATATCGTATATCCCCCATATAACGGTACCTCCCGATACTCGATATTTTGACGATTTTAAGAACATTATTCCCCGGAGTTTCGTATTTAGAATGGGTACTACAACTTATGACAAAAAATTGTCTTCGTATATCCTCCATATAACGGTACCTCCTAATGCTCTTTTGATAATTTTAGGTACAATATTTATGGAAATTGTTTCGTATTTGAAGTTCCTAATGGGTACTATAGCCTGTGATAGAAAATTGTCTATGATGGTCCACGTCTTCGAAACGGCGACTTCCTATACTCGGTATCTTTACCAAATTTTTAAAAAATTTTATTTTTTTTTAAGTTCTAAATGCGTTCCAAATTGTGGGGGTATTCAAAGTTCGGCCCGGTTGAACTTACTGGTTTGATTTTAGAGACATTATTCATCGGTATTGTTTTAAATTTGGTACTTAAAGCTCAAAAAAACACCGGAAAATTACAGAAAATTATCTATGCAGGTCCACGCCTTCCTACCTTCCTTTATTCGGTATTTCAATGATATAAGCGACATTATTTACCGGAATTGCTTAAAATTTGAATTTGAAGTTCGGAATCGGAATGACCAAAAAAAAAAAAAAAAAAATGAACCATGCCTTCGTATAGCCCCATATAACGGTTTTCATAAAGCCGGAATTTTTAGACAATTTTTTTTTTAATTTTTTAAAGTTCCTTCCATATGGTGGTGGTTATTAAAAGTTTGGCCTGCCGAACTCAAATGCTTTTTAAATTGTTTAAAGTTTCTTTATAGATTCCAGGATTAACACGATGGCCTAAACGTCTCCGGAGAAAGTTGGTACCATTCCATGATTGTGCATTCTTAGCTACTTTAACTCAAAGATGTGGTCAGACCTTCTAAAACCTAAGATCGGACCGGAATTTTTATTTTATTTATGACTTATTTTATGACTTTCCCACGAAGTAAGTCTCGCAATAAAAATTGAGTCTTAAAAATTGAGAAAATGAGAGAAAATTGCTACGTTGAGACCTTTGAAGGACAATGGAAAGTAGTTAATTTCTGATACCATTCAGGTATTTCCTAAGCTCTCAATTTTCTTGGGGGACCTGGAATCTCTGCGGCAGTTCAAAATATATCATATAAAAAAAAATTGTATAGCAAAGCTGTTTCTCATAAGTTGTCATATTTTAGATATGGGTATCCATTTTCGTGGTTCTCACAAAACCCTATATTTTTTATTGCCATATTAAGAGCGAAAGTTTTCAGATAATTTTTCATAGCTCCCAAAGTTTGGTAACTTTAACTCAAAAAATTTTGCTCACACCCATTTATACGTGCAAACAATCAACGAAGTCTGATGACACTAAGTACGCGAATATTAATTTGCAACATAAATCTCGTCGAACTGCTACCCATTTCAAGATGGACCACCAAGAAATCGACGAAACCCAGAGAGATATGAGACAGTTGGGTGAATCATCTGCTCGCGAAGTCCGCTGTAATGCCTCATATCTTCACAGTTCCTCATGCGAATGGCTTAACTGTAATGACGTTTTTTTAATTGTTTGCAGTTTAAAGCAATTAGCCCGGTTGACGCCTTTTGGCTAAATTGTGTTTAAATTGCCAGTTAGACTACGAAACCAATCAATCTTCAAACTTAACTAGAACTTTAAGTTCCATGGAAAGATGGAATGAAAACTTGCTGCTGATTGTTGGATATGAGTATCCACAACAACAAAGAAGTGTCACTTTTGTGGTGGTATGGTGGTGCCACCATCAACAAACTTGCACTGTGCCAGCAGTGAGTTTAGACGTGTCCATACGACCTTTGGATTTTGCACATTTGATGCAGAGGACCGAGTTAAGACAATCGTCGTTGTCCGTCTAAAGAGGCTATGTTCTTTAACAAATTATCAACAAATTAGGCTTTTCGTCGAACTTTTAAGCACAGGTTGCGTGTTCCATCATCATTTGTATGAGAGATATGAAATGATACGTATATACATACATACAGTCGTATGTGACTAAATGCCATTGGCTTGTTGGTCAGTTGGATGGTAAAATTTGCATCGATCCGTTCTTGTTGTCGTCTTCTTCTTATTCTTCTCGTTCTCAGCTAAACACTTGGGTTAGTAGTCATGACCATGAATGCCATTATATTTGTGGATTTTTCTCTGTATGATATGATGAGTTGATGTCATTCATTTCATATTTATGAAAGGGTGTTATTGGGAATTTTGATAGATTTTGAAAAAGGGTAATCAAGGAGAGGAAAGGGAATAATAAATTACAAGCTTAAAAAATGATCTACAAAATTCCAATTATTTTTATACCCTACAACACTATGTGTTGGGGGTATTATAAGTTTGATTGGGCCAAAAATTATGTAACACCACGAAATATTGGTTTCCCACATAGGAAAGTATATATGGATCTTCCTATCTCGCCGAGCTGAGTCGATCTAGCTATGTATGTCTGTCCGTCTGTCCATGTTAATTTGTAATCACTCTACAGGTCGCAATTATGGCCCGATCTTCACGAAATTTAGAATGGAGGTGGGGCTAAGGTCGGAAGAGAACCCTATTTCTTTTGGGGATGATCGCATTGAAATTGATCGGGTTGAAATGGACCAAAAACTTAAAAAATTCCTGATTTTGAAGTTGCTCTACAGGTCGCAATTATAGACCAATCAAAGCGGAAGTTATCATGCCGCTAGAGCTTAGGGCTGGGCAGAAGCCTTCCAATTTTGATGGTCATCGGGTAATATTTAGTGGGTGAAATAGGCCACAACATTTGTATTAAATAATTTTCCATTTAACCGCGAATATTTTTAATCCCGGCGAAATCACAAATAGATGAACAGGTCAATTGTGACTGTTAAGTAGATGCCGATAGTAAATGTATCGGTTGTATATAGCGAAATTTACACAATGTGTATATACAAAGGAAGGGGGTGTTAGTTAGAATGCTTATATCTCAAGGATGGCTTGACCGATTTTGACAAATTTTGTCAATTCAGAATGCCCTTTTGACACAAAGGAAAAAAATCTAAAAAAATCGCATAAAAAGGTATCAATAATGATGTTAATATAGATTTTGTAGTGTTTTGTGAAATATTTTTAATTTTTCATATTTATGCGATAAGCATGCGATTTTTTCAGTTTGACTTATAATATTTTGTAATATTTTTTACCTTACAACACAGGTTGGGGATATTATATAAGTATTGCAAATATCTTCCGATCCTCACGAAAATTTTCACAAGGGAAGGGTTGGGCTCAGAAGGGCTAGGCCTATTGTTTTCAAAGATGTCCGCAATATATTAGGGGTTGAAATTTACCAACAACTAAAAACGTTCCTGGTTTTGCAGCCATTATTAAGGTCACAAATAGAAACCAAAGGACACGAAATCTCGCATAAAGTTAGAGTTTAGGACAGCGGGTACAATATACTACTAATTTTGTGTGAAATAATAGCAGTATTACTTACAGGCGATATATGAAATATACAAAAGGCGAACTTCTGGCTGTTTTATGCTAATTTCATTGACGAATAAAGCCAAATATCGTAGACAAGCAAAACATAACGATGAGTCTAAATTTGGAGGTACGGAGGGGCTTCTTGCTTTTGGAGATGATTGCAAAATATTTAAGGGTTCAAATTAACCAAAAACAGAAATGTTTTTCCGCTCACACAATTGAAGCCATTCGACACGCCTGTGAAAAAAGTTAAGGACAATGAAGAATTCTAACATTTTGGATGACCATTGGATTATATTTATCTGTAAAATGGACTACAACAACTAACAGCCCGAGGGAGTGCATAAATATTGGGCAAATGTCCCTAGTCAAAATCCTAATTTCAAAAGCGAAATCTTCCAACATGGATTTAGACATAATGGGGCTTCTAACATATTGTAGTGTTGTAGGGTATAACATAGTCGGCCCGCACGACTATAGCCTTTGCTTACTTGTTTCTATTTGATTTAAAAATTATTAAAATTGTTTACCATCGCTACGATAAGTTTCAGATTCATTCAGTAAATTAGAGCACCAAACGTTTTTAGGTTCTCATACCAATTTCTTTTCACGATTTTCATATATCGATGAGAAACGTGGACTAAAGATTAAGGCTTCGTGGGTGCTACACCAAATAACTAATTTTCAACCAAACCCTCGAAAAAAAAACTAAAATCTCGATAACTAGGAATGGTGTCAACTGGACATGGGCCCGCATTGAAGAGATATTCAACGCCTGGGAAACCAATATATTAAGTTGAAGCCAAATCGACTGGAAAACATGGTCAGCTGGTCTGAAATTTTAATGCCTTAAAATAAGGGAAACCTTAAAAAAAGAATGGGCATAAATATTGGGTGCACTTCTATTTTTGCCAGTGAAATCGGTTGGTAAATAATCTTCAAAACGCACTAATATCGATGGTACCGGTTTCATGCTATATTGCAGGATACATTGTCATTCATTGAGAGTTCCAAACAGTAAAAAAGCAGCTAAGTTCGGTCGGGCAGATTTTTTTAAACACTCCACCAATCGGAAGAAAAATTTCAAAAAAAAAAAAAAAAAAATACGGCGTAAAAGACCGCTCAAATAAAAATCGTTATATGGGGGATATACGAACACGTGGACCTGCATAAGCAATTTTTATACCCTACACCACATAGTGGTAAGGGTATTATGTCTTTGTGCATTTGTTTGTAACATGGAGAAGGAAACGAGATAGACCCATAGTTACTTTTGAGAACCTTCATTGAATCACTTTCTGAGTCGATTTATGCATGTCCGTCCGTCTGTCCGTCCGTCCGTCCGTCCGTCCGTCCGTCCGTCCGTCCGTCCGTCCGTCCGTCCGTCCGTCTGTCCATGTATTCTTGTGAACAAAATGCAGGTCGCATTTATTATCCGATTGAGATGAAATTTTCCAAACAATATTTTTTTGGCCCAAGGACGAACCCTATTGAAATTGGTGAGAATTGGATCAAATTTAGATATAGCTCCCATATATATCTTCATCCGATTTCGGGTTTAATGAGCACCAAATGTCCACTATCAGTCCAAATTACCTGAATTTTGGCACACCCCACCGAGTTCGGCCTAGAAGCAAGTATATAAAATTTTGAGAAAATCGGTTCAGATATAGCTATAGCTCCCATATATATCTTTCATCCGATTTGATCTTTAAGTCCCTCACATTCCTACTATGCACTCCACAACCGTGATATTTGGTACCAGGTATTAGATGGAGCACAGAAATAGCTGTTTTAAATTTTATCGAAATCGGTTCAGATTTGGATATAGCTCCCATATATATCTTCATCCGATTTCGGGTTAATTGACCACCAAATGGCCAATATCAGCCCAAATGGCCCGAATTTTGGCACATGTGACCGAGATTAGCCTTGAAGTAAATACAACAAATTTGGAGGAAATCGGTTCAGATTTGGATATAGCTCCCATATATATCTTCATCCGATTTCGGGTTAATTGTGCTCCAAATGGCCGATATAAGCCCAAATGGACTGAATTTTAGTACATCGGACCAAATTCAGCCTAGAAGCAAATATATCAAATTTAGTGAAAATCGGTTCAGATATAGATATAGCAAGCATATATATGTTTCATCCGATTTAGTGTTTTAGTCCCTTACATTCGTAATGTTCACTCCACAACCGTGATATTTGGTACCAGATATAAGGTACAGCCCAGAAATAGCTGTTTGTAATTTTATCGAAATCGGTTCAGATTTGGATATAGCTCCCATATATATCTTCATCCGATTTCGGGTTAATTGTGCACCAAATGGCCGATATAAGTCCAAATGGACTGAATTTTAGTACATCGGACCAAATTCAGCCTAGAAGCAAGTATATCAAATTTAGTGAAAATCGGTTCAGATATAGATATAGCAAGCATATATATGTTTCATCCGATTTAGTGTTTTAGTCCCTTACATTCGTAATGTTCACTCCACAACCGTGATATTTGGTACCAGGTATTAGATGGAGCACAGGAATAGCTGTTTTAAATTTTATCGAAATCGGTTCAGATTTGGATATAGCTCCCATATATATCTTCATCCGATTTCGGGTTATTGACCACCAAATGGCCGTAATAACATCAATTTTGGCAAATCCGACCGAAACCCGCTTAGAAGCAAGTACACCAATTTTAGTAAAAATCGGTTGAGATATAGCTATAGCTCCCATATATATGTTTCATCCGATTTCGTCTTTAAATCCCTCACATTCGTAATATGCACTCCACAGAAATGATATTTGGTACCAGTTATCAGATAAAGCCCAAAAATAGTTGATTTTAATTTTATTAAAATCTGTTCCGATTTGGATATGCCTCCCATATATATCTTCATCCGATTTCGTGTTAATTGTGCATCAAATGGCCAATATCAGCCCAAATGGCATGAATTTTGGCAAATCCGACCGAAACCAGCCTATAGGCAAGTACACACATTTTAGTAAAAATCGGTTCAGATATAGCTCTAGCTCCATATGTATGTTTCATCCGATTTGCTCTTTAAGTCCCTTATATTCGCAATATACTCTTCACAGGAATGATATTTGGTACCAGATATCAGATAAAGCCCAAAAATAGTCGATTTTGATTTTATAAAAATCTGTTCAGATTTGGATATAGTATAGCATAGCATACTCTTCACAGGAATGATATTTGGTACCAGATATCAGATAAAGCCCAAAAGAAGTCGCTTTTAATTTTCTCAAAATCTGTTCAGATTTGGATATAGCACCCATATGTATCTTCATTCGATTTCGAGTTAATTGTGCAACAAATGGCCAATATCAACCGAAATGGCATGAATTTTGGCATATCTGGCCAAATTCAGCCTAGAAGCAAGGACACCAATTTTAGTAAAAGTCGTTTCAGATATAGCTATAGCTCCCAAATACATCTTCATCCGATTTCGGATTAAATGTGCAGCAAATGGCTAATATTGGTACATCAAATTTAGTGAAAATCGGTCGGATACAGCTATAGCTCCTATATATACCTTTCATCCGATTTGTACTTTAAGTCCCTCAAATTCGAAAAATGTACGATACAAGAATAATATTTGGTATCAGATGCAGCCAAGAAATATCTTCTTTTTCAGTTTTACAAATATCGGTTCAGATTTGGATATACCTCCTATATATATCTTCATCCAATTTCGTGTTGATTGCGCACCAAATGTCCAATATCAGCCCAAATGTCCTGGGTTTTGGCAAATCTGACCGAATTCAGCCTAGAATCAAATACATCAAACTTGGTGAAAATCGGTTCAGATATAGCTATAGTTCGTAAAATGCACGATAGAATTAGATAGATTTTGATTTTGTACCAAATATCTCATAGAGCTCTGAAATGCCCTGTATAAACCTTTTTACGAGAGCTCTACTAAATATGCATAGTGGTGTAGGGTATCATATAGTCGGCCCCGCCCGACTTTTGAGCTTTCCTTACTGGTTTGTCATGGGCTGTAGTAACGACGCCGAACTTCAAATACGATATTCGAAACAATTCCAGTGAATAGTGTCGCTATGGGGGATATACGATATCGTTGACCCATATAGAAATTCTCTTTCAGGACAATACAATATTTTAGCTTCCTATCTTTATTCGTTTTGACTCCAGCGTGATTACAACAGACGGACATACAGTGCTAATTTGTCTTACAATTTACGCTGATCAAGAATACACAGGGTGAGATGGAAAAATTTCAACCAACTTCAGACTTCCGTCATTTCTAAGCCACTCGTCCGACAGATGTTAAAATTATTCCGGTGACAGCATATTACATTGCATACAAGCGTACAAAAGCATTTTGGTGAGAATTTTCCCAAAAAAAAAGTTATTCGTGATGGAATTCAAACGTGATAGTGTGATTTCTTTATGTTTGGCTGGAAACCCTAGCTATCATTAAAGCACTCCAGCATTTAAATGTGCATAAATCTTTTGTGTCCCGTACCATCGCTCGTTACCGTGATGCTGGTAGCGTAGCCCGACGTCAAGGAAGTGGAAGGAAGAAAACAGCAACATCAGCAGAAATGGTTCGAAAAGTAAAGAAGCGACTTGATCGAAACCCGTATCGCAGTGGCCGAAAAATGGCTCGTGAGCTGAACATATCGCAATATTCCATTCGGCAAATATTGAAAAAAAGAACTCGGGGTAAAGCCCTTGAAATTCAAAAAAGTGCAAGATCTTACACCACAACAGAAAGAAAATAGACTCAAAAGAGCGAAAGATTTGCTTCGCTTGGCCGAAAGTGGTGAACTGCCGAATTTGGTTTTCTCTGATGAGAAAACATTCGTTGCTCAGCAGTTTGTAAACAAACAAAATCATTGTGTTTACTTGTCAAAGAGGTCAACTGAAAATGTGCACCTTCGGTTGTCCACCAGAACTTAAGCGGCAGCCATGAGGTTGATGTGGACCGCCAGAACAATCGATGGTCGCTCTCCGCTCGTATTAATCGACCGTGGCATCAGAACAAATGCCGAATATTATCGCGAGAATATTCTGTAGGGTGTATTAAAGCCTTGGATACGCAAACATTTTAGCCGCAGACCTTGGACATTCCAACAGAACTCAGCGTTTGACTTGTTGCAGATTTTTTATCTCACCCTTTATATACCCTTTCAAAAATATACAATTAGTCACATTTCTATCACTCCTACGAACAACCACCCATTGACGATAAAATATTTGTCTTGAAGCATTGTGGCATCTTTTAACTGCTGTCCGACTGTTGAGCGCTGTCCGAAGAAGGTTGTTTTAGACGCCGCTGGTAAAGTGATTTCTTCAACGCTTTGTTAGCGCAAAGGATTAATGAGAGTGTCATTAGTTACGATTTGTTTGTGCACTCCACTTCTTCTCACCCCCCACCACACTTGCTACCACACAATTCTCGCAAAAACTTAAATGTTTCTCAACAGCATCTGCGTTCTGTTGTTTTTCCCTTTTGGCAAAAAAACAAAACGAAAATGTTTTGCTGCGGCTGCTTGAAGACAAGCGAAATGTTTCGTTTCGTTAAGGCCAAACAACAGAAAATGATATTTTAACGTGGTTTTAATTGTAAGACCAAAAGGAGTATTTTTCTTATTTACTCTCCTTGCACATGTGTTGGTGTGTGTTTGCCAAGGACTTGCCTGGCCAGGATATTATAAAATAAATGTTGTTGAAAGCCATATTTCCTCTCATTATAAAATCTAAATGAAATGAAATAACCGAACACGCAAAGGACTCATTTTGTGAATTTAAAGCTCACTTTTCACTGGACGCTGAGTAGCGGAAATAAAGAGAATTTCCAATTGTGAGTGTGGGTTATTTCCAGAAATTACCTTTTAATGCCGACCAATGTGATTGCAAATTACCAATATTATTGCTGCAGGATATTCATTTATTCCGGCATACAGTTGTGTGTGTATTTCTTGGAACTAATGATGACATACATCGATGGAGGAGTTAAATTGGCGGGAAAAAAAAGACATTTAAGAAATTTTATTTTAAGAAAAAAAGTGTTCTAGATCTAGTGAAGAAATGATAATTTTTCATTCATTCATTCGGTAACCTTTTTGGGAACACAACAATTGTTGAGTGGAAGGTTTAAAATACATATTATTACGCCAAAGAATCATTTTATATTCCTACAGCAGAGTTGGCGGTCACTTGGAGTATAGTACTTGCTTGGAAATCTTTTTTATAAGATTTAAAAGACCAGATCAAAAAATCTATACAATTTGAACGAAAAATGTTGGTAAAATATCCTAAACAGATCTATTTTTCAAAAATATTCTTTGTGTGATACCCATCAAAATATCAAGTTGGGGAAGCATCGGTACACATTGGACACTTCGGTACACATTGATAACGGTTAGTTGGGAGATACAGAATAACTAACCACATATATTTCGGCAATTGGATGTAGGAACCTATCTTACGGACCTCAAATACAAATTCCATCGAAAACTGTTACTATTCTTTAAAAACCTGAAAGCTTTATGAGCTAAATAACCCATTAATAGGCAATGCAAAAAAACTTCTTCCTGCATTGCCAGGTTTAAAATAATGGGTTACCCTTTAGGGATATCGCAAAGCAACCGAACATACAAGGTGACATAAAAAAGCCGCAACAAAGTCAAACGCCATAATTTTTACATTTTTTTTTAATTTTATTGAATGAAAGCAAAAAATGTCGGAAATAGCATCAAATTTTAGAATAAGTTTAGATTTGTTTGAATTGGTCACCTTTGACACGAATTATGGCCTTCAAACGGCCAATGAAACCGTCGCACGCTGCCCTAATATTGCTCTGTGGTATTGTGGCCCATTCCCGGCAAAGCGCTTGCTTGAGGTGATCGACACTTTGGCGCCAAAATACTCCATATACAATAGTCCAACGGATTGGTATCCGGAGATTTTTGTGGCAATTGTGCGCTGGAAATGAAGCGATAAACCTCATTTTCTAACCATTCTTGGGTGGCGCATGCTGAGAGCGATGGTGCTAAATTCTTTTAGAATGTCCAAGGACTTCGGCCCTCCAGAGTATTTTAGCGATAATGTTCGGCATTTATTCTAATGCCACGATTACTACGAGCGGAGTGCGACGATCGACTGTCATGGCGGCCCACACCATTGAGTTCTGCTGGCCAACCGAAGGTGCACGTTTTCAGCTGACCTCTTTGGCAAGTGAACGCGATCAAATGATTTCCACTTTATAATATCGAAGAAAATTGCAAAACTAGTAAATTCTTGCATGTTCTGGAAAATACCATATATTATCGAGTGATATCAGTGTATAAATTTAGTTGCAAGATCAAGCATGATTTCGAGGATTAAAATGCTTTTATTTTCTACAAGCAACCGTAGTTTGTTTATTGTTTAATATAAAACTAGTAAGGAAAAGTCAAAAGTCGAGCGGGGCCGACTATATGATACCCTACACCACTATGCATGTTTAGTAGAGCTCCCGTAACAAAAGAATTTATTTGAAGTAGATCATACCACAGATTAACATTTGGCTTTAGAGCAGTTATAATTTATCCAAATCTTAGCCGATCTCGACAAAATTTAGCAAAGGTATTTCCGAGCTCTATAAGATATCTGGTACCAAATATCATTCTTGTGGAGTGCATATTACGAATGTAACGGACTTAAGGACCAAACCAAATATGGTACCTAAAGCTATATCTGAACCGATTTTCACCAAATTTGATGTACTTGCTTCTAGACTAAATTCGATCGTATGTGCCGAAATGCAAGTCATTTGGACTGTATTGGCCATTTGGTGCACAATTAACCCGAAATCGGTTGAGGATATATGTGGGAGCTGTATCCAAATCTGAACCGATCTTAATAATGGCAGAGGTATTTCTGGGCTGTATCTGATATCTGGTACCAAATATAATTCTTGTGGGGTTGCATATTACGAATGTGAGGGACTTTAATACCAAATCGGATGAAACACATATATGGGAGCTAAAGCTTATCTGAACTGATTTAAATTTTTTTCTAAATTAGATATATTTTCTTCTAGACTGAATTCGGTCGGATGTGCCGAAATCAAGTCATTTGTACTGATATTTGACATTTAGTGCACAATTAACACGAAATCGGTTGAAGATACATATGGGAGCCATATCATTTGAACCTATTCTCAACATTTTCAACAGGGTTCGTCCTTGGGCCCAAAAAATATTGTTTGGGATATTTAATCTCAATCGGATAATATATGCGACAGCAATGTGTTCACAAGAATACATGGACAGACGGACTAAAATGCATATATCGACTCAGAAAGTGATTCAATAAAGATCCTCAAAAGTAACTATAGGTCTATCTCGTTTCCTTCTCTATGTTACAAATGCACAATGACATAATACCCTTACCACTATCTGGTGTAGGGTATAAATAACAAATTTGACAATTTTCAAACTTAAATTCATTTTTAATAATTACAAATTAAAATTGAAAAAATCAAAAATAATTACAAATTAAAATTGAAATTCTCGAAATGCAAAGGCTGTATCAAAACGTGGATCTGTATTTAACTAATCTGTCGAAACTTCATATAGAATTGCATTGGAACATTTTTGAATGTCTAGAACTTGAAAGTCTTGAATTCAAGATACCATAATGAAGATGCTTCCTATGGACAATGTTATCGGAGGTGGTGAGTTCGTGATATGAGAGGTATACCAAATTGGGAACCAACATTGACACATATTTAAAGGTGAGTTATTAACATTTTTGATGATAGTTCGGCTGAAGGTCAGTAAAACAATTTTTTTTAGTTATCTCCTTTTTTCTCTTTATTATATCCAATATTTCGATTGTCATCGAAAATCATCTTCAGGGATATTAACTTTGTTTTAGAGGAAAACGTCTGCTCTAATTTAACGTCAAATTCGAGTGAGTGAGTTATTAACTGCAAATACGAATAAAGCTTATTCTGAGTCGAAAAAGGCAATCTGTCTGATGGATTCAGAATTGTAATCGAGGCACAGTCCCCATTATAGGGACTTCCGGATTTGTGACATTGTTTGAAATTCGGTATTTGTTGTTTGTAATGTGAAGCATCCCTTTGTAAGAAAGCTGTCTATATTAGTCAACGTTTTAGTATTATCGCCCATGTAATTTGTTATTGCAATTTCCCAATAACAGGGTAATAGATCACGGCACTTAGGAAAATAATGTCAAAAGTGTCACTTTCCAAATGTTCTGCTCGACTGAACAAAATTTTAAGATATTATATACAGGGTAAGATGAAAAAAATGCAACCACTTCAGACTGCTGTCATTTCCAAGCCACTCGACCGACAGCTGTTAAAATTTTTCCAGTGACAGCACATTATATTTTTTACATGGTAAGAATTTTCCAAAAAAAAAAAAAAATTATTCGTGATGGAATTGAAGCGTGATAGTGTGATTACTTTATATTCGGCTGTAAAACCACAAGTGACTATGGTTAGAGCACACCAGCGTTTAAATGTCAATAAATCTTTTGTGTACCATCGCTCGTTACCGTGACACTGGTGGCGTAGCCAGAAGTCAAGGAAGTGGACAGAAGAAAACAGCAACATCAGCAGAAATGGCTCGAAAAGAAAAGAAGCGATTTGATCGAAACCCGCGTCACAGTGGCCGAAAAATGGCTCGTGAGCTGAATATATCGCAATATTCCATTTGGCAAATATTGAAAAATGAGCTCGGGGTAAAGCCATTAAAAATTCCAAAAAGTAAAAAAGTTGTAAGTTCAGTCGGGCCGGACTTTGAATACCCTCCACCATTTGGAACGAGTTAGAAAATTTTCAAAAAAAATAAAATCCATTAAAAATTCTGTTAAAATCTTAAAAATACCGAATATCAGAAGGTGCCGATATATGGGGGGAAATACGATATTGTGGACTTATTTAGACAAATTTATGTCTGGAGGTAAAGTACTCGCAAAAGTACTGCTTGTGAAGAATATCAGGCAATTCCGTTGAAAAATGTGTCTAAAATAATATACAGGGTGAGAACTCAAGCGCCGGCCATGGTGATGGTTTGGGCCGCCATAACAGCCGATGGTCACTCTCCGCTCGTATTAATCGACCCTGGCATCAGAATAAATGCCGAATATTATCGCGAAAATATTCTGGAGGTTGTATTAAAGCCTTAGGCATGCAAACAATTTGGCCGCAGGCCTTGGACATTCCAAGAGAATTCAGCACACTAGCACTCAGCACGCGCCACCCAAGAATGGTTATAAAATGAGGTTCATCCCTTCATTTCCAGGGCACAATGGCCACCAAAATCTCCGGATACCAATCCGTTGGACTATTGTGTCTGGAGTATTTTGGAAAGCAAAGCAAAGTGTCGATCACCTCAAGCAAGCGCTTCCCCGGGAAAGGGCCAAAATACCGCAGAGTAACATTCGGGCAGCTTGTGATGGTTTCATTGGTCGTTTGAAGGCCATAATTCGTGCCAAAGGTGACCAATTCGAACAAATCTAAACTTATTCTAAAATTAGATGCTAATTGCGACATTTTTTGCTTTCATTCAATAAAATTTAAAAAAAAAATTAAAAATTATCGCGTTTGACTTTGTTACATTTTTTTATCTCACCCTGTTATACTCAATTGTACCAAATATATGACTTTTTAGTGTTGTTAGTACCCTTGTAGTTCGAATTTCGAAAAGCCCCTAAAAAACCCCTACACTAGACACTCACTCAATGAAACATTTTCAATACATATGTTAGGAAATGAATGTATTAATATAGATTCAACTCTTGAATTAATACACGTATAAAGCTCACTTATGCGTATAAACCTTGGTATTCACGTCACTTTTCATATGCAATTTTCAGAAAATAGATCTGTTCACGAATTCCCGAAAACATCAATGACTAACACAATGTCATTTCTTTCTATGTATATACGATGTTAAATTTCTTATCTAGAAAATCATCCCAAGATAATCGCCTTGGAGAATATAACAAAATTATCAGAGTTTCTAAATTTTTGACTGACTAATACCAAAAAAAAAAAAAAAAAAAAAATCCGCATCCATCTATCGATGACTTCATAAGACTTATTTTTAAAACAAATTATGTATCTTTAACGTTTTTTTTTTTATTTTCCACTTCAATTCCTACAAAAGTTTACAGTCATTACTGATTATTTTAAAAAAATAATTGTGGAAAGACTATCGGTGTCCTTTCCGCACCCCTTTTTCCACCTGTCCTCGTTTTGCTATATCATATAGAAATTATCAAATTTCTTTAATTGTTCATAACATTTACGTTTATAAAATATTATTCCATACGTTCGAGTACTTATACGTGTCGTATTGTTGACACTGCAGCACCATTCCACCAAAAATAAAGGGAGGGAATTAACAGCAGCACCCCACCACCGCCAGTACTCAACCACATAATTGATAGCGAACACGCACTCACAAGGATCAGGAAACGGAGTGAGTGGCAGGCGGGCTATACAACAATTCAAGTGGTGGCATTGTTTCGATATCGAATGAATCTATATTTTCCAATACAACAATATTTCGAATAACACGCATATAATGACATACGGTTCGACATTGTTTTCATATTATTTAAGTTCACACATGACTATTCAATTTCATATTCCAATACGAATGAATCCTTTTTTGCGGTTTGATTTCAACGCCCTCCATTCGATGAACATGGACATGTCTCCAGGTATTATCTACAACGGATACTCCTTTCCCCCCCCGTCCTAAGTTGTTGACAAATTGTTGTCATACCGAATGGTTCGATGAAAGTGGTATTCGTTGTCCTTGTTAGTGTTAGAGAAGTGAGGGGGTTACAAGGATAACAACAACATTGTACCCAATTAAGGCTATGCCACAATGAATGGCATATTTATAAAAATTTTAGCTGTTATTATAACCCAATAATTAACGGTAAAAATAACACAATTGGGCGGCATGGCAGGGTAGGAGGGCTTTCAGTTTCTAGTTTGGGGAAATATGTAGGTGTACATACCCCCCTGCAGTGGGGTTGAAAGTTATGATAGTTATTTATTAAAAATCAATTGCTCCGAAAGTCAACGATGGCCCGGAAAATAATGTGGCACGCAATCCTAATGGCCGTGGTAGCAAAGAAGGAAGGAGGCGGAAATATTTTATTGAAATTAGTATTGGATAGGAGAATCCATGTTATTTGGTAATTAACATCTTGGCTAATTATCCTTAATGGTAGCGTAAACTGAAATAGTTCTTTCGAAAATCAAGTAATTTGCGGGAGAAGAATTTAATATAGAAATATTATTATATAGTCGGTAAACTACCAGTCATGGCGATCGGAAGGGTAAGGAGTTTTAAAAGTTCTTAGGAGGAGTTAGTTCGGAATAAGTTATAGCAAATTCAGCCGATATGAACCTAATTCAGGAAGATGAATTATAAATGCGTACGGACAATGGGACGTTTCCACCAACAACATCATTTCAACACGAACAATTACTCTAGTTTCCGAACGAATTGAAGTAGGTTTATAAAATTTTACTCAGATGTGATTTTGGTCTGCAAAACTTTTGATAGTGAAAATGGGCTATATAGGTCCACGTTTGGGTATAGCCCCCCTATAACTGCCTATATTCGGTATTCTGATTATTTTAGCGGCATTTTCCCCCGAAATAGTTTCAAATTTCGTATTTGAAGTTCCTAATAGGTACTATAGCCTCAGGCTAATAGCCTGTGACAGAAAATTGTCTTTGCAGGTTTAGATTTTCGTATAGCCCCCCTACAACTGTACCTGCCTATATTCGGTATTTTGACGATTTTAGGTACAGTATTCATCGGAATTGTTTCAAATTTCGTATTTGAAATTTCTGCAGTCTGTGACAGAAAATTGGTTATGCAGGTCCAGATCTTCGTATAGGCCCCATATAACGGCACCTACCGATATTCGGTATTTTGATGATTTTTCCGACATTATTCTCCGGAATTGTTTCAAATTTCGTATTTGAAGTTCCTAATAGGTACTATAGTTTATGACAGAAAATTGTCTTTTGCAGGTCCAGGTCTTGGTGTAGTCCCCATACATCGGTACATTCGTAATTCGGTATTTTGATGATTTTAGCGACATTATTCACCGGAATTGTTTCAAATTTGGTATTTGAAGTTCGCAAGGAATACTACAGCCTAAGACAGAAAATTGTCTGTGCAGGTCTATATCTTTGGAAAACCCCTCATATAAGGGTACCTCCCGATATTCGGTATTTTGATGAACATTCACCGGGAAAAATTTCAATTTTGGTATTTGAAGTTCGTAATGGGAACTACAGCCTAAGACAAAAAATTGTCTGTGCAGGTCCACGTCTTCAAATAGCCCTCATATAACGGTACCCCCCGATATTCGGTATTTTTATGATTGATTATTCACCGATTTTTTTTTAAATTTCGCCTTTGAATAATGTAATGGCTTATGACAAAAGTTACCTATGCAGGTCCATGTTATCGTATAGACCCTAATATAACAGCTACATTCGGTATTTTTAAGATTTTAACGGAATTTTTAACGGATTTTATAGATTTCGAAATTGCAAAATTCTTTCCAAATTTGGAGGGTATTAAAAGTTCGGCCCGGCCGAACTTACAGGTTTTTTGCTTATTTTACCTGATGAATGTGTTGCACTGACAATCTCAAGATTTTTATACCCACAGCCATATGGCTATAGATTTGATACGGCCAAAACGTGCCTCATCGAAATAACGGTCTTAGACCCTAATCCTCTTTGGACCAAATCCGTTCCAGGACATTTGGAGTCGCGTCTAGCGATGTTCGACCGTCCGTCTGTCAGTCCTTCTGGTTGGCTGGCGCGCACGAGGTAGTATCCGATTGGGACCTTCTGTACATCGTAATATTATTATCAAACTTAGATCGTGTTCGGAGATGGGCAATATCGGTCTACTCCTTCTGGTACCTCTCCCACAAAAGTCGACATTTTCAAAAGAAAGATTTTACTGCACAGAAAGTGAAAGGATAATTCGATTTTGCTCCAAATTTATAAATCCTTATATTTGCATCAGTGCTTGGTCAGGTGAGAAAATGGACAATATCGGTCCTCTCATCAAGTACCTCTCCACAAAGGATCAAC
Organism: Musca domestica; assembly: GCF_030504385.1. Classification (NCBI taxonomy): domain Eukaryota; kingdom Metazoa; phylum Arthropoda; class Insecta; order Diptera; family Muscidae; genus Musca; species Musca domestica. The sequence goes on along the minus strand of NW_026712247.1, from coordinate 728,048 downwards.
ATTTTGAATGACTATTAACTCTTATTATATATGATGAAAGAGTCCGATTGTCTTCAAATAACATATGGAATATATCGGTCCACCCTTCTCGTACCTCTCCCACAAAAGGTTAACAATTTTAACGCGAAAATAAAATCAGATTCCATTCAGATCTGGCACTTCTCAATATTTCTATTAGAATAGTGTCTGTTATAAATATGGCAGAGATCGGACAATTCCTTCTTGGAGATCCATAGAGATTTAACATTTTAACCATCTAGACTTGGCACATCTCTATATTTCTACCAACACAAGATATGGTTTTAAGGTGGTAGAGATCCCCACAAATGGTCAATGTTTTGAATAACCAAAGTGATTATAAAATCCGAAATAAGTATCCGGTTCTCTTCATAATTCTCACATACCATTATTTCTACCAACACAAGATTAGTTGCGAAGATGGTCCACTCCTTCTGGTACTTCACTTAAAAAGGGTCAAAATTTTCAATATCTATGAAGCTCATTAAACGCAAAATTAACATCAGATTCCATTTGGACTTGGTACATCTCAATATATCCATTAACACAAGATCTGTTATAAAGATGGTAGAGATCGGACCATTTCTTCTGATACCTCCCCCACATTGGGTTCAAGATCTTGAAAAACAAAACGATCAAAGAAAGCGAATCAAGCATCTAACTCTCTACAAATTTCACGCATACAAACATTTTTGCTATCACAAAATCTGTTGTGAAGCTAGTGTATATCTGCGAACACCTTCTGGTGCCTCACTAATAAAGGGCCACAATTTTCAATACATTTATTTGTCATAACTTGCGAAACGTGTCAGTATATGATATATCATATTTGTGAAGAAAAAATACAAATTTTATTTCAAATCTAGCTATTTAAAATAAGAACCAACATTTCTCTACCCCTCTACCAAACCACAAGCTCTTAGGAACCCTTGCATTTTTTCCAAACACGAAAAGGGTTGTTTTAGTTCACCCTTCTCATTTCGTCGTCAGTGTTGGGAGGGTGGCGAATAGTGAAATTTCTATGTTGTTTTTTCCTTTTCGCCCCCTTTTCCTTGCTGCGCACTACAAATTATGAACACATTAGAGGAAATTAAAACCATCGCTTCGAAGAGTGACTGAGTGAATGCGTGAGGGTGTTCTTGTTAAATTAACCACTTGAAAATAGCAATAAAATAACAATTTGTTGAAAGTCATTGCCAGGCGAATGAGAATCGGAGTTGGGCGAGAGAGAATACATATAAATATGACAGGTGTTGTGACAAATGTAATGCAATTTAATTGAATGCATGGATGGTTTGGGGGGTAAACTAAATTTATGAAGGAGAATCTTTTGAAATACTCGTAAAGTGGTAGGGTTTTAGTGTGTGAGGTGCTAGGTTAGTAAGATATGTTAGTTTTTTATGTTAGTAAGATATTATTTTTAAAGACTGTAAGAACCACTTTTGTGGATGGATTTTGAGAACTCATGTATATCTGTATAAATCTATATTTTTTAAATAAATAAAAAATATATTCAATGCTCAAACATAATGAATTGTATAAAATGCCATGAGTTTAGCGGTACTAACTAGCCACTCCCCAACTGAAATCATGCTAGGAGTCTACAAGTTCTATATATTTATACTAGCCATATGTAAATGCGCCGAAATTGCGCTCCGATAAATTGGGAGAGAAAAATAGAAATAAAACACGATCGTTTTATTTTCTTATTCAAATAAATATGTGGATCCTTTATTGATATTATTATCAAAAAGTGTGTTGAGCACGAACACTCAACCAATAGCAAGCCGGAATCACCAATACAGACTGAAGTAAGGTGGTAGCTTTAGCACCAATTCGTTGAAATCTGTCATCAATCAATAGTTAGCTTGAAAATTTTAATTATTTTCTGTTGTTATTTTTAACTTTTAAACCTCAGACTATGGAAATAACGAGTTGAGAGTACATGTCTTTTTTATACCCTCCACCTTGGAAAGGAGGGAATATTAACATTGTCATTCCGTTTGTAACATCCCTAAATATTCGTCGTAGACCCCATAATGTATATATATTCATAATCAGCATAAAATTCTACGTCGATTTAAGGATGTCCGTCCGTCTGTCTGTCTGTTGAAATCACGATGCAGCCCACATTATTTGACCTAGAGCGTCACAATTTAGCAGAGCAATTTGTATTGTATAAGGATGGTTTGGTATTGAAAATGAGATATAGCGGTCCACGTTTTGGTATAGTCCCCATATAACGGTACCACCCAATATTCGGTATTTTGATGATTTTTGCCACAATTTTTCATGGATTTGTCTGAAAATTGGTATTTGTAGGTCATAATGGGTCCTAGTACGTGTGGCGAAACATTGTATGTATAGGTCCACGCTTTGGCATAGCCTACATATAACGGTACCTCCCAATATTCACTATTTTGATGGTTTTTGCCACATTTTTCACGAATTTGTCTAAAAATTAGTATTTGTTGGTCATAATTTGTTCTAGCTTCGGTGGCGAAACATTGCATGTATAGGTCCACGTTTTGGTATAGCCGCATTGATGGTTTTTGTATTTTTTTTAACGAATTGTCTAAAAAAATTTATCCAATTTCATTTTAATTGTGCACCAAATAGCTAATATCAGCCCAAATTGACTGAATTTTCACAATTCCGACTGAATTCGACCTAGAAACAACTAAATAAAACTTGTTGAAAATCGATTCAGATATAGCTATAGCTCCCATATATGTTTTATCCGATTTTGTGTTGAAGTCCCTCACATATATAATTTGCACTCTACAACAATAATCTTTGGTACCAGATATCAGATATAGCTCAGAAATAAGTGTGTCAAATTTTTTTCAAGATCGGTTCAGATTTAGATATGTCTCCCATATATACCGATTTCGGGTTAATTGTGCACCAAATGGCCAATATCAGTCCAAATGACCTGAATTGTGAGCAGATCCAACCGAATTCAGTCTAGAAGCAAGTACATAAAATTCGGAGAAAATCAGTTCAGATATAGCTATAGCTCCCATATATATGTTTCATCTGATTTGGGGTTTAAGTACCTCATATGCGTAACATGCACTCCACTACGAGGATATTTGATAGCGGACATCACATACAGCTCGAAAATTCCTCTGTCAAATTTTATCGAGATCGGTTTAGATTAGGACATAGTTCTCATATATATCTTTATCCGATATCAGGTTTATTGGGCACCAAATAAAAATAACTCGAAGGGAGTATCCGATTTGGTCCAAACTTGGTACATCGTAATATTTTTGTGAAACTTAAATAGATTTCGGAAATGGGCAATATCGCTCCCCTCCTTCTGGTATCTCCCCCACAAAAGTTTGAATTTTTCAAGAATATATCCTCTGCACAGAAAGAGAAACGATATTCCGATCTTGCTTCAAGTTTGCAAATCCAAATATTTGGATCAGTGCTAGGTCAGAGGCGAAAATGGTCCACTTTATCAAGTACCTCCCCCACAAAGCATCAAAATTTTGAATAATTACAACTCTTATAAAGTGTGATGTAAAAGTCCGACTGTCTTCAAATTCCAAATATCCTAATAATTTTATTAACCCGAGGTCTGGCGTAAAGATAAAATATATCGGTCCTCTCCTTCTGGTACGTGCCCCCAACAAAAGGTCGAAAGTTTCCAAAAATATATTTCGTGCACAGCAAGAGAAACAATAATCCGATTTTGCTCCAACTTTCCAAATCCAAATATTTGCATCAGTGCTAGGTCAGTGTATAACTTCCCAATAATTTTATTAACCCAAGGTTTGGTGTTAAGATGGAATATATCGGTCTATATCATGGTGCTCATAAAACGCGAAATTAACATCCGATTCCATTCAGACTTGGCACATCTCAATATTTCCATCAACACAAGATCTGTTATAAAGATGGTAGAGATCGGACCATTTAGGTCCGATATGAAATGGACAATATTGGCCCATTCAACGGAATACACTCTATAGAGGGTCTAGAGTTTGAATAATCATAACATAAGTAAAAAAAAAAACAAAATGAAATAATCGAACATTGGCGTCATGAAAGTGGGCGGAAGAAAACAGCAATATCAGCAGAAATGCTTAGAAAAGTAAAGAAGCATCTCAATCTAAACCCGCGTCGCATGGCCGAAAAATGTCTCGTGAGCTGAACATATCTTAATATTCCATTCGGCAAATATAGAAAAATGAACTCGGGATAAAGCCATTGAAATTCCAAAAGTGTAAGAAAAACAGAAAGAAAATAGACTCAAAAGAGTGTAACAGTTGCTTCGCTTAGCCGAAAGTGGTGAACTGCCTGAATTTGGTTTTCTCCGATGAGAAAACATTCGTTGTCCAGTAGTTTGTAAACAAACAAAATGATCGAGTTTACTTGCCAAGGAGATCAGCTGAAAATGTGCAGCTTCGGTTGGCCACCAGAACTCAAGCGCCGGCCATGATGATGGTGTGCCCGCCATAATAGCCGAGGTTCGCTCTCCGCTCGTATTAGTGGACCGAGGCATCAGAATAAAAGCCGAATATTGTCGCGAAAATATTCCAGAAGGTGTATTAAAGCCTTAGGCACGCAAACATTTTGGCCGCAGACCTTGGACATTTTAACAGGACTCAGCACCATCGCACTCAGCACGCGCCAACCAAGAATGGTTACAAAAATGATTTTCCTCGCTTCATTTCCAGCGCACAATGACCACCAAAATCTCCGGATATCAATCCGTTGGACTATTGTGTCTGGAGTATTTTGGAAAGCAAGATTGGCACTAAAATATACCAAAGTGTCGATCACCTCAAGCGCTTCAAAATACCGCAGAGCAACATACAGGCTGCGTGTGACGGTTTCATTGGCCGTTTAAATGCCACAATTAGTGACAAAGGTGACCAATTCGAACAAATCTAAAATTATTCTAAAATTAAATGCTATTTCCGACATTTTTTGCTTTCATTCAATAAAATTTTAAAAAAATGTAAAAATTTTGGCGTTTCACCTTGTTGCAGTTTTTTTTATGTCATCCTGTATATTATTTTTATTTGCTTGTTTCGAAACATTTGAAATTCATTGCTTTTTAATTAAATTACAATTATACCAAACAAATCCTAATTAGGCTAAGGCGATTTTCGCGGTTTAACACCAGTCAAATTCCACCTTGGGCCATAAAATCATGACAACAAGTCTTGTGTAAATATCGACTGTAATTGTCACTGATTTATTCCGAAACACACAGAGAATCCCCAAGGTAAATAAATTCGAATAAAAACAAGAACATCTGTTTCAATTGTTTGGCTGAAGGCTAAATAAATATTTTTTTTTTGGTTAACAAGAAAATAACACGTAATTACAGGATTTGGTGAGGGAATAACAATAACAACAAAAAAAAAACAAAAAAAAAAGAAGCGTAATAATGAAAACTACAACCACAACAAGAAATAAATCCAATAAAGCCAACATTGCCCAGCAGGATATAAAAATAAAAGCAACAACAACAACAGCTATGTAATTTTAATGCGATTCAAGTTTAATACAATAATTTAAGTCAATAAAATGATTCAACTATAAACACTCACACTTGCCAGCAAAAAAATAACAGAAAATACACCCACACACACACTCACACACACGTATAGACACACAACTGTCATAAAAATCACAAAAGCGGAAATTATTTTGTCACCATTTATAATTGCATTGACACATAGACAACAGGCGAATGGCCGAGCAAGTGAGTGAGCGACTGCGTGTTTGTATGTGTGTATGGCTGTGTATGCGAGACACTTTGTGTGGTTGACACCCTCCCCCCCCCGCAAAAAGCTACCGCAAATCAAGGATACTAGACCGCAGACTATACTAGACACAGAAACATTTGTACACAAATAGTATTTGGAAATGGGAAAACATACAAATCGCACAAATGTTAAGAAATCGAGAGTTAGTCATCCGCAAAACGAGGGTTGTAGGGGTGTTGAAAAACAACACAGGCGTTGGATGTGGAATTGGGATTTAACTATCGACTATGAAAACTTTGAGCACTACTGAAATAATTAAACATCGTCTTAAGTTACCATGTGGAAGAATCGAATACCATTAGCCTTATGCTGACTATGACAAGGCTGGGATTTTGGAAATTCGTACAATAAGTAAAATAGTATCAGTCGGTTTTTCCGAAAGATTTATACCCCCAGCATTGAGTTAGGACTATTCAAATTGTTAACCATTTATGGGGGAGGTTCCGAAGCAGTTGGCCAATATTGACCAATGTGTATCTGACGTAAAAATGTGGTGGAAATATGCGTGATGTAATATATATAGCGGACCGAATAATTCATCTAATACAGATAAAAATATTGGTACAGGGTTGCCCATATTCGACGGACCCAAGAAAAAAATAAAAATTTGGCGTTGATGACGTATTGTGCCCTTTTTGCTGCATTTTCCATCGTTTTTGCCAACATTTCGGCCGGAATATCGGCTATTTCTTCACGAATGTTGTACTTGAGCTCTTCTACGGTCCTTGGCTTGTTAACGTAAACCTTTGACTTCAAATATCCCCACAAGAAGAAGTCAGGCGGCGTCAAATCGGGCGAACGCGGTGGCCAGTTCAAATCACCACTTTTCGACATCAAACGGCCCGGAAACAAATTCTTCAGAAAATCGATATTTATGCGACTTGTGTGCGGCGGAGCGCCGTCTTGTTGAAACCAGGATTGCCTCATACGCTTTCGACGAATAATTGACATCACAAAATTGGTCATCATGTCGCGATAAACGCTCCTGATTGATTGTAACAGCATGGCCATTTTCATTTTGGAAGAAAAACGGTCCAATGACCGTTTTCGCACTTACGCCGCACCAAACGGTGACTTTTTCGTCATGAAGAGGCACTTCTTGAATCTCCTGAAGATTTTCAGTGGCGTAAAAACGGCAAATTTGCTTATTTACGGTCCCATTCAATGTGAAATGGGCTTCATCGGATATGATAATTTTGTTCCAAAATTGCTCGTCATCTTCGGCCATTTCGATGACTCTTTGGGCCCATTCCAATCGACGAGTCTTGTCCGCAGGCAACATTCTTTGCGTCAATTGAATTTTGTACGGGAACAAATGCAAATCAATGCGAATAATCCGTTGTAAAGTGGACTGAGCCATGCCCAACTGCTGAGAACGGCGTTTTTGGGATGTTCTTGGGGACCTCTCAACACTGGCTCGTACGGCAGCGATATTCTCGGCCGATCGCCTTGGTCGACTTTTATATTGGCTCTTTTGACTTTTATATGGCCTCTTCGGATTAGAAAGAGCCTTACCAGTTGACAATTTTTCGTATAAACGCTTAATGGTGTTCTTAGAAGGGGCACTTCTCGATTCACAATTGACTTCTTCTGTTGAATGTAAATTTCAACTATTTCAGAGCGCTCGTGTGGAGTGTATTGGTTCATGGTAAAAATCTGCTTGGACTGACGCTTCAAACGCAGTATGTCATTAAGCGATGTGACATCTCTGTCAAAAGTTATGGCGTTGCCTGATGGGTCCGTCGAATATGGGCAACCCTGTATATATAATCTTCACAACAGATCTTGCCTTAGCAAAAATGCTTGTGTGTGTGTGAAATTTGAAGAGAGTTAGGTGCTTATTTGCGCTCCTTTAGCATTTTGTTTTTTTTTTTTTAAATCTTGAGCCCTATATGGGAAAGGTATCAGAACAAATGGTCCGATCCGTACAATCTTTACAACAGATAATGTTTGGATGGAAATATTGAGATGTACCAAGTCTCAATGGAATCGGATGTTAATTTCGTGTTTTATGAGCTTCATGAATATTCTAAATTTTGACCCTTTGTGGGGGAGGTACCAGAGGGAGTGGACCGATTTATTCCATTTTATCGCCAGACCTTAGGTTAATAAAAACATTTTGATGTGTGTAATTTGAAGAGAACCGGATTCTTATTTCGAATTATATAATCGTTTTGGTTATTCAAAATTTTAACCCTTTGTGGGGGAGGTACCAGAGGAAATGGTCCGACCTCTACCGCCTTTATAACAGATCCTGTGTTGATCGAAATATTCAGATGTGCCAAGTGTAATGGAATTGGATGTTAATTTCGCGTTTTATGAGCTTAATGGATATTCAAAATTTCGACCTTTTGTGGGGGAGGTACCAGAAGGAGTGGACCGACATATTCCATCTTAACACCAGATCTTGAGTTTATAAAAATATTGGGATATGTGAAATTTGAAGACAATCGGACTCTGACATCACATTTTATGAGAGTTGTAATTATTCAAAATTTTGACCATTTGTGGGGGAGGTCCTAGATGCAGTGGAGCGGTATTGTCAATTTTCACACCTGACCTATCACTGACGCAAATATTAGGATTTGCATAGTTGGAGCAAAATCGGATTGTCTTTTCTCTTTCTGCGCAAAAACTATATTTTTGAAAATTTCGACCTTTTGTGGGGGAGGCACGAGAAGGAGTGGACCGACATATTCCATCTTAACACCAGATCTTGAGTTTATAAAAATATTGGGATGTGTGAAATCTGAAGACAATCGGACTCTGACATCACATTTTATGAGAGTTGTAATTATTTAAAATTTTTACCACTTGTGGGGGAGGTACTTGATGCCGTGGAGCGGTATTGTCAATTTTCACACCTGACCTAGCACTGACGCAAATATTAGGATTTGCAAAGGTGGAGCAAAATCGGATTATTCTTTCTCTTTCGGTGCAAAAAATATATTTTTTGAAAATTTCGACCTTTTGTGGGGAGGCACCAGAAGGAGTGGACCGATATTGCCCATCTCCGAACTCGATCTAAGTTTGACAAAAATATTAAGATGTACCAAGTTTGGACCTAATCGGATACTCCCTTCGAGACGGACATCGCTAGATCGACTTCAAATGTTCTAAAACGGATTTGGTCCAAAGACACCTAGAGTCTTAAACCGTAATTTCGACTAGGCACGTTTTGACCGTATCAAATGATATATACCCTCTACAGTCATAGACTAGACCTGCACAGACAATTTTCCGTCATAGGCTGTAATATGCATTTCGAACTTCAAATACCTAATTCCGGTGAATAATGTCGCTAAAATCATCAAAATACAGAACATCGAGAGGTGCCGTTATATGGCTATACGATGATGTGTACCTGCACAGACAATTTTCTGTCTTAGGCTGTAGTAACCATTGCGAAATTCAAATACCAAATTTCAAACAATTCCGGTGAATAATGTCGCTATAATCATAAAAATACAGAAAAAAGGAAGGTACCGTTGTATGGGTGCTTTACTAGAACGTGGTTCTACATGGTCCATTTTCAATACCAAAAGTCATGCTGACATAGTATACATCTGAGTAAACTTTTATCAACCAACTCCATTTAGTTCGGAAGATAGAGTGATTTCCACAGAAGGATAGACAGACAGACGGACGGGCATCGCTAAATCGACATAGAATTTTATGCTGATCAAGCATATATATATTCTTTGTGGGGTCTAAAATGTATATTTCGGGGTGTTGCAAACGGATGACCCCCATACTATGGTGGAGGGTATAAAAATGTTGCCAAAATTAATAAATTGGGCACTAGTAATTTATAGGATCTTTATCACATTTCTAGTTTGAATTGTGAGTAACTCAGGTTTGAAATTTAAGCCAGAGAGGCAAAGCGGTGATGTGAGATCATTCGATTCAAATGGATTGATTTGGTTCCCTGCTAAAATTGTATAAATCCCGATTTCTGGCATAGCTTTACAATTAATTGACCCCAGCCTGTTGACTTTACATTTTACTTTTAGAAAAATTGGACGCTAAATGTAAATAGAATAACAACAACAATGTTGTTGTTTTTACTGCGTTTACAACTAGTTTGTAACAACCCCCCCAAAAACCATAAACACACCATGCCAGTTGTCTATTGCGGTAAGACAATCCAGGCGAGACAAGTCCTGTCATATCCTTAACGAACTTACTTCAACCAATGCAGCCTTACACAGAGACACAGACAGACTGGCAGGCAGACCCGATGGCCTGACGAGTTGGGGTGTGAAAATCAACACCCTTCAAGTTCATGTCTAAACAAAGATTTTGTGGTTATCACTGCTATCCCTTAAATATTTGTGTTACAAGTAGAAGAAGTCAGAAGGAAGGATTTCCTTCTTAGTTTCAAAATGAAACTTTGGAAATGTTTGTGGTTTTCAAAGCCCCCCATCCCTTCCAAAATGTGCGCAAAAGTAAACAGTGGGTGGTTGACTTGTTTTGTGGTTGATGGGGAGCTCGTGTAATTGAAATTGCAATCAATTGGGAAAATATTCATTGTACGGGTAATAGCTGTCTGGCAGTCTTCTACGAAGTAATTTTACCAAATTGTGGTTGGTAAACCTAGGCCACAGAAACCATAATCTCTTTGCTAAAATTTCATTTTGGATGCCAAATAAATGCAATCGTATTTTGTGGGTGGATAGAAATTGTGGGGGAGAAAATGGAGATAGGCATTGACTATTAGAGTAAGAAGAAGTCCTACAATAAGCGGTGTTATTTTGGTATTCAAAAGGAAATGCAACTTTTTGAGGCAAATGGTCGGATGTTTATTTCACAGCCATAAAGTGACAGCCTTATGTCACAAATTCCGTTTTTTTTGAGGTGTTGAATCAGTACTTGGCTATTGGACGTATACGTTATCTTTATCGTAACCACAAAGAAAGAAGCCGGCGTTAAATTACAAGATCTCGGTGTCCAATTGTCAGATATCACGGTCCTGAAACTTTTCCTGTAAAACAGTAATAGTTACGGAATATTTTCCAATTCCTAGTATAACTGTTGATCGAACCTCATTTCCAATAGCCAAAGTATCCGCGCCAAAAGGATAGAATTTTGCTCGTTGCCGAAGTCACCGAGATGGAAATGGGCCTCTTCCGTCATGATGACTTTTCTATGAAATTACGGATCATTTCCATACATTTCAAAAAACCATCGGCCTTGATTTGTTTTTTAACGAAACTCTATATTCCTTCAAACCAAAGTCGTAAGCAAAATGCGGCGTAGTGACATTTCTGAAATTCTAATTCTAAAGAACAACAAGGAATGGACAAGCCTGGAGATTCTTCATTTTATTTCTCACTTGTTCTTGAGATATCAATGTACTGCGGTCCGACAGGGTGCTTAACGGGACCCATATGGCTACAGATTATATTAACATAAAATTTGAAACGGCCAAAATGTGCATAAAATAAAAATTGTTTGATCTTGGATCCCTTTCTGGTCATTTGGAGTCGATGTCTGTCGATCCGTTTGTGTTGCTGGCTGTTGCGCACGAAAATCGACAACCCATTCCCAAAAAACAAAAACATAGGACAATATTAAGCAGGTAAAATATACCATAACTTTTTTATAAAAAAATATGAAAATTCCCACCGCGAATATTTTAATCCCGTCGAAGTCACAAAAAGGTCACTTCTGACGTTACATTGGTATACCAGGGTATGTTAGTTTTTTTTGCATAAAAGGATAAAATCTAAGAAATTTGCATAAAAGTTTACCAATAAACAAGTAAAAAAGCAGCTAAGTTTCGAACCGGCCGTGCCGAAAATTTTATTCCATCCACCAATTGGAAGAAACTTGACAAATTAAAAAAAAAAATCGGAAAAATGCCACTCAAAACCGTTGTATAAGGCTATAGTATCTTGAAACAATTACGGTGAATAATGTCGCAAAAATTATAAAACAAGTTAAAAAGCAGTAAGTTCGAACTTTGAATACCCTCCACCATTTGGAACTAATTTGGAAATTTTCAAGAAATAAAATCCTTAAAAAATTCTGTTAAAATTTAAAAATACCGAATATTGCCGTTATATTGGGGTCTATACGACGTGGACCTACATAGGCATTGTTTGTCATAAGCCATTACCATATTCAAATTCGAAACTTGAAATAAACGGTTAATAATGTAGCTAAAATCATCAAAGTATCGTATATAGGAAGGTACCGTTATATCGGAACGAAGACCAGGACCAGCATAGACAGTTTTCTGTCACAGGCTATAGCATCCATTACGAACGTCAAATACGACATCTCAAACAATTTCGGTGGGTGTTGTACCTAAACTCGTCAAAATACCGAATATAGGGAGGTACTAATATATGGGGCCTATATGAAGACCTGGACCTGCATAGACAATTTTCTGCACAGACTGTAGTTCCCATTACGAACTCTAAATACGTAATTTGAAACAACTCCGGTGAATAATGACGGTAAAGTCATCAAAATACCGAATTTGGGAGGTACTGTTAAATGGGGGCTATACGATGATGTAGACCTGCACAAACAATTTTCTGTCTTATGCTGTAGTATCCATTTCGAACTTCAAATGCCAAATTTGAAACAATTCCGGTGAATAATGCCACTAAATCATAAAATACCGAATATCGGGAGGTACCGTTATATGGGGCTATCGAAGACGTGGACCTGCACAGATAATTTTCTGTACAGACTGTAGTTCCCATTACGAACTCTAAATACGTAATTTGAAACAACTCCGGTGAATAATGACGCTAAAATCATCAAAATATCGAATTTTGGGAGGTACCGTTAAATGGGGGCTATACGATGATGTAGACCTGCACAAACAATTTTCTGTCTTATGCTGTAGTATCCATTTCGAACTTCAAATACCAAATTGAAACAATTCCGGTGAATAATGTCGCTAAAATCATCAAAATACTGAATATCGGGAGGTGCCGTTATATGGGGGCTATATGAAAACATGGACCTACATGGCTCATTTAAGAACTTAACCTGCCTGCTTGAAAAATAAAAACGTGTACAAAATTTTAGCCTTCTATCTCAATTCGTTCGAAAGATAGCGTGATTACAACAGACAGACAGACGAACATGGCTAAATCGACTTAGAATTTTACGCTTATCAAGAATATATATCTTTGTTGGGTCTGGCATGAGTATTTCGAGGAGTTACAAACGGAATGACAAAGTTAATATACCTTCCATAGTATGGAGAACTTGACCTGCCTGCAGACAAAAGACAGATCTGACTTCCTACATCAATTCGTTTTGACTGTAGCGTGATTATAACAGACGGACGGAAAGGGCTAAATCGTCTTAAAATTTTACGCTGATCAAGAATATATATATTTGTTAGGTCTAAAATTATTATTTCGATGAGTTACAAACGAAGTGAAGAACTTAATATACTATGTATGGTGGAGGGTATAAAAATCACGATTTATGGCCCGGAAGCTTTAAATAAATTTTCTTTACAAATTCACAATCCATGAAAAATCGTTTTATAAACATTTTCAATGCCTAAAAAATTCAGGAAACTATTTATAGACGCTATGTCCTTATTTTTTATACCATACCACATATTGGTACGGGTATTATGTATTTGTGCATTTGTTTGTTAATTGTGCACCAAATGGCCTATATAAGTCTTAAGTCATAATTTCGCCACATCCGACCGAATTCAGGGTAGAAGCAAGTATATCAAATTTGGTGAAAATCTGTTCAGATAGCGGTATCAATTCCGACTAAATTCATCCTATTATCGAAGTCATATCTTTCTCATAAATTCCCAGTATAAACAGTTTTTGTTACGGCCCGCCCGACTTTTGACCTTTCTTTACTGGTTGAATATCGATTTTGAAATGTAATTACTTTTATCCATAATAGATATTTTTAAAAGGTACACGATTTTTACATGGAAGCAATATTCAAATGTGAACACAATTCAATAAACATGGCTAAATCGACTTAGAATTTTACGCTTATCAAGAATATATCTTTGTTGGGTCTGGCATGAGTATTTCGAGGAGTTACAAACGGAATGACAAAGTTAATATACCTTCCATAGTATGGAGAACTTGACCTGCCTGCAGACAAAAGACAGATCTGAACTTCCTACATCAATTCGTTTTGACTGTAGCGTGATTATAACAGACGGACGGAAAGGGCTAAATCGTCTTAAAATTTTACGCTGATCAAGAATATATATATTTGTTAGGTCTAAAATTATTATTTCGATGAGTTACAAACGAAGTGAAGAACTTAATATACTATGTATGGTGGAGGGTATAAAAATCACGATTTATGGCCCGGAAGCTTTAAATAAATTTCTTTACAAATTCACAATCCATGAAAAATCGTTTTATAAACATTTTCAATGCCTAAAAAATTCAGGAACTATTTATAGACGCTATGTCCTTATTTTTTATACCATACCACATATTGGTACGGGTATTATGTATTTGTGCATTTGTTTGTTAATTGTGCACCAAATGGCCTATATAAGTCTTAAGTCATAATTTCGCCACATCCGAACCGAATTCAGGGTAGAAGCAAGTATATCAAATTTGGTGAAAATCTGTTCAGATAGCGGTATCAATTCCGACTAAATTCATCCTATTATCGAAGTCATATCTTTCTCATAAATTCCCAGTATAAACAGTTTTTGTTACGGCCCGCCCGACTTTTGACCTTTCTTTACTGGTTGAATATCGATTTTGAAATGTAATTACTTTTATCCATAATAGATATTTTTAAAAGGTACACGATTTTTACATGGAAGCAATATTCAAATGTGAACACAATTCAATAAAATTTGGCTGATTTGTTTGTGTACCAAATTCCGTCCCAAATGTCATTGAAATTGGACAAACACAGCGGATTTAATGCATCAAATACATGAATTCGTCCGAAAATATATATGAGAGCTGTATCCAAATCCAAACCGATTTCAATGTAATTTGACAATTAATTTTTAGACGAAATTCGATTACACTTTCCAATTTTGAAGATTGTATTTGTAACAGATCTTAATTTTTGGAGGTACCTCCGATTCAGTTCCAAGTGAAATTTCGAAAATTTTAGTTTTAAGTGATGCTGTAGTATATTTGGACATTTGTAGTAAAATCTGTTCGGTGTTTTTGAGTCCATAAATTTCAAACAAATAATCGAAAGTACAAACATTTTCTCTTTTATAGATACAGATACACTTTCCGAATACGTAGCCAGAATATGAAACAAAATAAACTTCTAAAATGAGAAACACTCTCCCCACTGAAGACAAGCCACCCATTCAACTGTTCCCAAAAACCCAAAATATTTACAAAAACCACCACATTGACTTCGATTTAATATCTATTATGGGAATTTTATTCCTACTATGCTTTCTCGCAAATTATATTTCATATATATCCGGCTGTCCAACAGATTCACCACCCCCAAAAATTATAAATAATTTCCCGCAGAATATCAACTAGAAATTTGGCAAATGAATTATACAAAATGTTAGCAATAAAACCACAAAAAATAAATACTTTCCAAAAACGTTGGCAAACTTATAATTTGGAAATTTTGTCTAAATCAACGGAAAAATATTTGCATAAATGACTGGCATTTGTTCGAGTTGAATGCTAGCATTTACCATGGCTAACATAGATAGGCAATAATGCTGTGTTGTGTTAGTAGTTGTAATCTAAGATAATTGACTGTGGCTTTTGGAGTTAAACAAACAATGGGGAATGAGGCGTGAAGGGAAGGTCCCCTCAGGAGGTTGACAAAGGATATGTGAGTCGAGATGATTTTTCTGAATGTAAATTATCGGATGTTCCATGAAACACTTAGATGTTATGTTCGAAGCCTAGTAGCGATTTAAAGTCCATTAAAAGTCTTCTTAGATCAGGGCAAGGCAAAGTCAAGACCGCGTGCCTTCATTGAATGTAATTCTCTCCACACTCACAATCAGAACTATTGAAAAACAATGTAATCAGAGAGTAACAAATTTTGGGGGAATATAAAAGTTCGACTCTCGGCTCGGTCTTGTCTAGTGTCTTTTAGGATGTTCATTTAAGTATTAAATAAAAGAAATTACCTGTGGGTATCCTTCTCCATCGTATTTTTCGATTCATTCCCTGCTGTTATGTTTAACTAACTGTAGCATTTAAAATTTTCAACAGAATTTTGAAATTTGTTGCATTAGAATTTCAAGTGAAGTGCCTTCCAGCAAAAAAATGTGTTGATTTTATGTGGCCTGAAAAAGGAAGCAACTGCGATTATATTCAATAATTGTTCATTTAGATAACAAACAACCACAGCAAGAACAACAACAACAAGTATTTGCACATAAAAGCCAGTGTTGAGAGGCAGAGAAATGTTTTAAATGGACTCTAGTCACGCCATTGCCGTTTACTATGAAGGAAAGATTGAGGATGGCAAAATTTTCTAGTTGCTCTTTTTCCGTATTTATGTATAGTTGAAATTTTTAAGAAATTCGGAAAATTAGAATGGTCTAATGATATAAGATCCACTGTTTGATTAAAAGGTACCCCTAAGCGTCTCATGTTCGCAAACAACAGCAACATTCAAATCGAGCGTCTTGGCTACATATCACCCATTCGATTTTCAATATTTGTCAAGGGTTTTTAATTATTTTGTCATTCTTTTTATACCCTCCACCATACATAGAATGGAGGGTGTATTAAATTCGTCATTCAGTTTCTAACTCATCGAAATAATCATAAATTTTTACGACAATTTAGCTCCGTCCGTCCGTCTGTTGTAGTCACGCTACTGTCAAACGAATTAAGATAGGAAGCTAAAATTTTGCACATATCAGTCTTTAGTCTGCAGTTCGAAGATGGGCTATATCGGACCACGATATCGTATAGCCCCATGCAACGGAACCCCCCGATATTCCATATTTTGACGATTTTAGGGACATTATTCACCTGAGTTGTTTCAAATTTCGTACCTAGGTAGCAATGGGTACTGTAGCCTATGACAAAAAAATGCGTATGCATACGTCTTCGTATAGCCACATAACGGTACATCCCAATATACGGTATTTTGATTATTCACCGGATTTGTTCAACTTTCGTACCTAGAATTCGTAATGGGTACTATAGCCAATGACAAAAAATTGCGTTTGCAGATTCACGTCTTCATATAGCCCCCATATGAAGATACCTCCCGATATTCGGTATTTAGATGATTTTAGCCCCATTTTTCAATGGAATTATCCAAGATTCTACATATAGAGTTCTTTCCGAGTACTCTTCCCCCCTGGGAGAAAGTCTTTTTCTATAAAAGAGGAAAATGTTTGTATGTTTGTAATTTATGGACTCGAAAACCTCTGCAGAGATTTTCTTGAAAATTTCCAAGTAAATTACAACATCGCCTGAAAGTAATTTTTGAAATTTCACTTAGAACTGGAGATATAGCATCAGGATCGGAGATACCTCCTTAGTTTTATATGCACATATCTATTGATCGATTACAGATATAGTCTCCAAATTTGGAATGCGTAACGGAATTTGGAACAAAAATAATATATAGCTGCCAAATATATTTTTGGCCGATTTCAGGTATTTGATGCATTAAAGCGGCTGTGTACGCCACATTTCAATGAAATTTGGAATGTGTGATGGAATTTGTCTTAAACATTTGTTTGTCAAATTATATTGAAATCGGTTCAGATTTGGATATATCTCCCATATACATTTTAGGCCGATTTCATGTATTTAATGCGCCAAACACGATACATATGTCCGATTCCAATGAAATTCGGCATGAGTGACTAAAATTGGTACAAAAATTAATTTGCCACATAATATTGAAATCGGTTATATATTTTTCGGACGATCTCATGTACTAAGCAAGATATTAATGTCCGATTCCAATAAAATTCAGAATGTTTGACGGAATTTGGTTACAAAATAAATTTGTCAAATTAAATAGAAATTTAATACGGGGAGGTAGGTTGCTACCTTGAATTTACTAATTGCAACAGAAAAACCACTGAACTTTAAAATACT
Source organism: Musca domestica (assembly GCF_030504385.1). Classification (NCBI taxonomy): domain Eukaryota; kingdom Metazoa; phylum Arthropoda; class Insecta; order Diptera; family Muscidae; genus Musca; species Musca domestica. The sequence goes on along the minus strand of NW_026712247.1, from coordinate 710,197 downwards.
ACAGTTTCCTGCACGCTTGGCATTTGCCATGAAATTAATAAATCCGAAAGACAAAACTTCCCGTATATGGACTAAATTTGGCATGTTCCTGCTTTTCCTCATGGTCAGCTGTTCCTGGCATGTCCACGCATTGGTAGACCGAGCTATTTATTTGTTTACGCACTTAAGTATTACAATAATTACCTGTTTTAAATGTTTGAGTTTGTTTTATTTATTTTTTAAGCAACAGATATTCATATATAACATTTAGAATGCATGTAAAAGCAAAGGAGTGCCGAAGCGCGCCGCGTTCATCTAGTTTAAAGTTCGTAAAGGGTACTGCAGCCTATGGCAAAAAATTACTTATGTATAGTCCCCGTATAACGGGTTTTCTTTGAGCGGTATTTTTCGACTGAATTTTTTTTTGGATTCTTTTCGAGTTCCTTCAGAATGGTGCAGGGTCGAACTTAGCTGCTTTTTTACTTTTAATTATAATTCCCCCAATAAATCTTCATAGTTGGCACATTCCAATAATTTAGCATGTATTAGGGCACTTGGCCTACCCTTTCTAGTACCTCCCCCACAAAAGATCAACAATTGCCAATTCCAATAAAATAATCAGACCTTCTTCCTGCACAGAATGTCGACATTTTGTTTATAAGTAACTCCCTTATAATCAAAGGAAATCCATGCATGATTTTCTTCGAACTTTTCGCATTTCAATACTCTTGTCTATATTGAAGCTAGCATGAAACTGAAATATATCGGTGCACTCTATTTGGTATCTACCGCATAATATTTCAAATTTTCGAAAAAACACTTACAATTTTTCATATAAACCAGTAAGGGAAAGTCAAAAGTTGGGCGGCCGACTATATGATACCCTACACCGCTACGCACATTTAGTAGAGTTCCCGTAATAAAATAATTTATTTGAAGTAGATCATACCACCCATGAACATTTTTCAATTAGAGCAGTTATAATTTGGTTTCAGAGGGAAAAATATGTATATAAATATATTCCGAAATCGGTTAAAGATATATGCGGGTGCAATATCCAAATTTGAACCGATATTGGGCTGTATCAGTTATCTGGTACCAAATATCATTCTTATAGGTGCATATTACGAATGTGAGGGACATAAACACCAAATCGGTTGAAACATATGCATGGCAGCTAAAGCTATATCTCAACCGATTTTTACCAGATTTGATGTACTTGCTTCTAGACTTAATTCGGTCGGATATGCTAAAATTCAGGTCAATTGGACTATTTGGTGCACAATAAGTAGAGCTCCGCATAACAATTAAAAGTTTTTATGGGAGAATTCAATCATACACGCTATGATATAATTATAATTTAAAGTTCAAAGGACTAAATATGCCGAAGCATTTGTATCTTTTAAATTCGGAATTGTATTGCCCATTTGGTGCACAATTAATTTGAAATCGGATAAAGATATATATGGGAGCTATATTCAAATCTGAACCGATCTCGATAAAATTTGGCAAAGATATTTCTGATCTGTATTTGATATATTTCCCTGAATATCGTTGTTACGAAGTGCATATTACGGTTGTGGGTAAAAATATAACAAATCGGATGAATAATATATATGGAAGCTATAGCTATATCTGAACCGATATTCACCAAATTTGACATACTAGCTTCTAGACTCAATTCGGTCGTAAGTGCCAAATTTCATCCCATTTAGACAAATATTAGACGTTTGGTGTACAATAAAAGGTAAATCGGACGAAGTTATATATGGGAGCTATATCCAAATCTGAACATATCTCGATAAAATTTAGCAAAGGTATTTCTGAGCTGCATTTGATATATTTCCCCAAATATTGTTGTTACAGAGTGCATATTACAGCTGCGGAAGACATAAATAACAAATCGGATGAACAATATATATGGGAGCTATAGCTATATCTGAACCGATTTCGATCAAATTTGGCATACTTATTTTCAGGCCTAATTTGGTTGTATGTGCAAAATTCCATACTATTCGGGCTGATATTACATGTTTGGTGCACAATAAAAGGCAAATCGGACGAAGATATATATGGGAGGTATATCTAAATTTTTACAGTGCAAAATTTCATCTGGATCGGGTAATAAATACGAACTGTACTGTGTTCACAAAAATACATGGACAGGCGGACGGACTGACATGCATAAATCAACTCAGAATGTGATTCTATGCAGGTCATTAAAAGGAACTATGGGTGTATCTCGTTTCCTTTTGTCTGTTACAAACAAATAATAATACCCTGACCACTTTGTGGTGTAGGGTATAAAAAAATCAAAAGTTTGTCTTCAATTTCCTCAACTGAACCGATTTTTATAAAAAAAAATTTAAATAAAATTTAAAAGCTAAAAAATATTGTTCGGAATGCATTGGAATTTTTAATTTATGTCTTATGTTATAATTAATTTTAGGCCCTATTGTCATAGTTGGTATTTTGATGATTTTACATACATTATTCTCCGAAATTATTTCAAATTTGGTATTTGAAGTTCGTAATGGATACTAAAGCGTATGACAGAAAATTGTCTGTGTAGGTCCATGTTTTGTTATAGCCTCCATATAATGACATCTCACTATATTCGGTATTTTGATGATTTTAGCTACATTATTCACGGATTTTTTTTAAGTTCGTACTGGAATATTTAAATGGGTTATGACAAACGTTGTCTATGTATGTCCACGTCGTCGTATAGACTCTAATGTATTGGCTACATTCGGTATTATAAGATTTTAACTAAATTTTTAAGGGATTTTATTATTTTTTTTTTTTTTTTTTGAAAATTGCTTAATTCGTTCCAAATGGTGGGGTGTATTGAAAGTTCGGCCCAGCCGAACTTACAGCTTTTTTACTGCAGGGAATTTTAATTGGGATTGAGCATTTAGAGAAATTAAGGCTCTTTTCTTAGTGCAACATTGCTATATAGCAAATATAAGATTTTCCTGTAAAACTGTTTAATTCTTTAACAATTATTTTCTTTTAAATATCTACCCGTTTCCAACGTACATACAAACAGATAGTAGTTCCAATATACATACATGTGTGCGAGGCGCACTGATAACAATCATCGATTGTGCAACAAAAGACTGTTCAATCGAACCAAAACACCCTGAAATGGGTGTGTCAAATGTTTCGATTGCAACAAAGACAACATTTGTCACATTAGCCATATTAGCCACTGTTACAATAACAGCACCAGCAACAACAACAAAAGCAAATGAAATGAATAAATAATCTTCATCGGAGGCATGGAACGAAATATATTTGAGCCGAATTGAGATATCACTGAAGATGATTAGATGTTGGTGATGATGATGATGATGCTCATGCTCAGGACGAGGGTGAAAATTGGATGACTATGACATACATACGGACGTACACACTCCTGAAGTGTCACACACATGTAGCATTTCAAAACAAAAACAAAATAACAACAACATTAAATATCGGTAAATTGCCAACATATTAGCCAAGCCAATATTGTAACAGAACAAGGGGTGGTAATATCAAAAGAGGCGGTGGTGGTGGTGCTGATAGAGAAACAACAAAAAATACTTCGATGATGATTTCTCGTTAGGGGGATTACGGAGGCATTACCAACAAATTAAGTGTAAATTGGTTGGGAAGACAGACAACCAGGCAGGCAGCTAGCTGGCTGGCTGGATGGATGGATATGTCATACATACGTACACACATGCACCCCAATATCTCTTTGACCAATGTGTCAACAAAATATTCTTTTCCAGATTTTCCTAAAGAGATAACAACAGACAAATAAAAATGACACATTGCCCATTTCATAGCCATCAATGGCTGGATGGCTGGCTGGTAAACGGAGATGAGAAAGGCTACTTAAAAAGATTAAAATCAGCAAATGTTTTCAAAAAAAAAAAGGAATCCTTGAAATGTGTAGCTCACCGGTGGTTAGATTTTGTTTCCAACAAAAAAGTTAAGTAGTTACAAATCTGATTTCAGTTTTTGTCTTTGTTTTTTTAATCTCAACTTTAAATTCAACAGAGATGGCATTCGAAAATCGGAAATCTGTTATTGGTTGCAAACTGTTTGGCGTATATTAAGACATTTCCTCCCCCCAAATTATGGCACAATAAAAAGGGGTGGATACAGAAGTTTTTTATTCGTTTTCAAACAAAAAGAGGCTAATGTTGACATAAAGGTGTCATATGTCAACATGACTTAAATGATCCGATTCCATTTTATGATTTGAGAATTTTAAAATTATTTAATTTCAATTTTTGTTTGTTTTTGATTTGAACATCCTGTGCAATTGCAAGGGATTTATTATTTCAAGTCATTCTAAGTGTCTTTACCCCATAAGAAAATCGGTTAAATAGGTACACAGCCTTACTAAAGGTCTTCAAAATATTACTTGTGGTGAAACGGTTATTTGAAATGTTGTAAATTTTAATATTTTCAGCAGTCGATCTCTGTTAGTTAGAACAAGTAAAAAAAGCAGCTAAGTTCGGGTGGGACGAACTTTTAATACCCTGCTCCATTTTGAAGCACCTTGAATGACCTCCAAAAAAATACCACTTAAATAAAAACCGTTATATTGGGGATGTACGAACAGGATGTACGAAGACGTGAATCTGCATAGACAATTTTCCGGCTTAAGTTCTAGTACTCATTACGAGCATCAAACTTAAAAAAAATTGCGGTCAAAAAAGTCGCTAAAATCATCATAATACTGAATATTGGGGGGTACCGTTATATAGGGACTATACGATAAAGTACTCAGAAGGAACTCCTTGTGTGGATTTTGCGACAATTCCATTAAAAAAATGTGGCTACAAATCGTCAAAATATCGAATATAGGAAAGTACCGAAGTATCTATATAGAAAATTCTCTTCCAGGGTGTAAGTACTGAGAAGGAACTCCTTGTGAGGGTTTTGAGACAATTCCATTGAGACAATTCCAATAAAAATGTGGCTAAAATCATGAAAATATCGAATATCAGGAGGTACCGTTATATGGGGTTACGGTACCTTCCAGGGGGCAGACTTCTCAAGAAGGAACTCCTTGTGAGTATTTTGAGACAATTCCAATTAAAAATTTATCTACAATCAAAATACTGAATATCGGGAGGTAACGTCATATGGGGGATATGCGATATCGTGGACATATATAGACAATTCTCTTCCAGAGGGTAAAATACTTAGAAGGAACTCTTTTGATACAATTCCATTAAAAATCGGCTAAAAGTCATCAAAATACCGAATATAGGGAAGTACCGTTTTATATGGGATATATGATATCGTGGACCTATATACACAATTCTCTTACAGACGGTAAAGTACCTACAAGAAACTTCTTTTGTAGAATTTCAGTCAATTTGATTGAAAAATGTGCCTACCATCTTCTATATCTATAAAAGAGGAAATGTTTTGTATGTTTGTTTATTTGTAATTTATGGACACGAAAACCGCTGAACAGATTTTTATGAAAATGTCCCAAATTTCACTTGAAACTGGAGATATAGCATCAGAATCGGAGGTACCTCCCAAAAACTTTGATTTTATATGCACATATCTATATGCACATATCTATCAGTCTCCAAATTTGGAATGCGTAACGGAATTTGGAACAAAAATAAAATTGCCAAATTATATTGATTTGGATATAGCTTCCATATATATTTTCGGATTGTGGATTATTTTTATTTGGTCTTTTATTTTTTACATCAAGTGAGAATATGATGTCATGTAAATGGTCGCCGCCACAGTTTATTGTCATTTGATACCTTTTATGATATTCTCCATCACTTTGGCTAAAACATCCGGCGATAGGGCCTCACATTCTTGACGGATATTGCCTTTAAGAGCTGAAAGAAGCTGAGGCTTGTTGACATAAACTCGCGACTTAAAAAAGTCCCACAAAAAGAAGTCTGAAGCGGTCAAATCAAACGATCTTGCTGGCCAGTGCAAATCGCCAAAACGCGAGATAAGGCGCTCGGGAAATGCATGCTACAGCATATCGATTGTGGCACGTGTGTGTGCCATCAAATTGCGGCAAAAAGAAGTCGTTGATCATTGCTTTGCAGCGCTCACCATTCACAGTAGCTGTTTGGCCCTCGACGTCTTTAAAGAAAAAGGTCCGATGACTCCTCCAGAACACCAGAACAGTTCGTAAATTTTGCGTATTTCCGTACCCGTTAAGATGGAATGGGCCACTCATGATTATTTTTGATGAAAAATCATATTTTTCTTGGTGGTGATTAAGGATGGCTTAGGCGTATGTTAGACACGATTGGCGGTCAGCAGCTAATAGCAGCAGCTGATGCAACGTCTGGACTTTGTACGGAAACATCTTAAAATCTTGTACCAAAATTCGCTGTAAAGGGCCGTCGACATGACATCCTCGGCTACAGCAGTAATATTCCCTGCAGAACGGATACTCGGGGGTCTGCCACGCCTGTTGTGCAAGTCTCTTCGAGGCGAGCGGTTAAATGTCGCAGTGTTCACCAGTAGGCGTTGGACGGCCAGGAAATCGCCGTCAAAATTCATGTTGTGCCGAAGTCACCGACCGATTATTGGTCAAATAAATAGTCACCAATATTACGCGATTATTCTGGAACAGTGCAGCGTCTAAAATTATCTATTAAAGTGTATTTCGCATGTGTATACTATAAAATGTCAAAACAGAACTGATATTAGGAGCCAATCGCAAATTTTTTAGCATTTTATAATAGGAGGATTACTTTTGCGCTAGCTTGTAGGTCCACGTCTACATGGAGCCTCCATATAACGGTACATCCAGAAATTCGGTATTTTGATGATTATAGCGACTTTATTCACCGGAATTGTTTCAAATTTCGTAGTTAAAGCTCGTAATGGGTGTCACAGCCTATGACAGAAAATTCCATATTCATGGCCCAGGTCTTCGGATAGTTCCCATATAAAGCTACTTCCCTATATTCGGAGCTATGATGATTTTGGCGACATTATTCACCGGATCTGTTTCAAGTATCATAATGTCTATGACGAAAATTGAATTTACAGGTCATCTTCTTCGCATAGACCCAATATACGAGACGTAGAATAGTCGGCATTTTATGATTTTAGCAATATTTCCAATGTTTTTTTTTTTTTTTTTCAAAAGTTGTAAATTTCTTTCAAATGGTGGAGGGTATTCAACGTTCAACCGAACTTATTGCTTTTTACTTGTTAATAGTACAAGATATGGTGTGCAGATGCGATATATTGGTCTTCTCCTTCTGGCCACAGATGATCACAATTTTCAATACCTCAAACAAGTCAGCAATTCTAGTAAAACTTGGTATATCTGAGTTGTGATATATTTTATCAAACAAGTAAGCAAAGGTTATAGTCGTGCGGGGCCGAACATGTGATACCCTACAACACTACAATATGTTGGAAGCCTTATTCCAAATTCATTTTGGAAGATTTCGATATTGAAATAATGTCATAGAGGACTGCCTAGATGTTACCCATATTTACACACTCCGCCGTGTTATATATTCGAAAAAAAAAAAAAAAATACAAAAGTCATGGTCCATTTTACAGCTAAATAAAATCCAATGGTCATCCAATATGCTCGACTTCTTTCCTCTTTCAGAAAAATGTTTTTTTGGTCCATTTGAACCCCTGAAGTTAAATCTCCGTAACAGTAGGCTTTAATTCTCACCCTAACGCTACCCCATGCAAAATTTCGTGAGGATCGGACAATAATTGCGACTTGTATAAAATACCTTCAACACATAGTGTTGGGGGGTGTAGAAAAACTTTAAAAATTCACAATTCGAAATTGAAAAAATCGCATGCGATAAAAAATATGACAAAAATGAAAAAAATGTGACAAAAAATTCACTTTTTGTTTGGCATATTTTTACGCGATTTCTTTGATGTTACCCTTTTCTGGCAAGAGACCATTCCGAATTGATAAGAATTGTGAAAATCAGTCCACTGGTCCTTGACTTATCAGCGATCTAACTAACATTCCCTCCTTTGATATATGAGATTGTATATATTTTGCTATAAATGCGAGATTTTGGATATGAGCATCAATGTAACGGTCAGAAGTGACATTTTCGTGTATTTGTGATTTCGCCAGGATAAAAATATTCGCGGTTTAGTGGAATACTTCGTATTTTTTACAAAAAAGTTATGGTCTATTTTACCCGCTAAAATGTGGTCCGATGACCATCCAAATTGTTCTTTTCTGCCCAGTTCTAAACTCTAATTCCATGCCAAATTCCGCGCCGATTGGTCCTATAATTGTGGCCTCTAGATCACTGTAAAATCAAGTCTTTTTCTGTTTTCGGTCCATTTCAACCCCTAAATATTTTGCGATCATCTCCAAAAACAATAGGGTTCTATTCTGACCCTCACTTCACCCTCTATTTTCAATTTCGTAAGAATCGGGCCATAATTGTGATCTGTAGCTTGATTACATATAACATGGACAGACGGACGGACATACATAGCTAGATCGACTCAGCTCGGCGAGCTAGGAAGATCCGTATATACTTTCCTATGTGGGAAACTAATATTTCGAGGTGTTAGATCTGATGGAATATTTCTTCCTACTTCTTACGGTACCTATACCACAAAAATTTTATATTTTGATACACCAATTATTCGCATAATATTGAAAATAATGTTAGATTTTTTTATTACTTTACACATACCAATATTTTTATCAGTATGGGGTGAAGAGGATTAATTCGTTCCGCTATATATGGTACTTCATGCATTTAGCAAAAATCACATATCTCATATCTTCCACATTCCAGCTTTATGTTGGCAATGGCCCTCAAATGACTGTTGTCGGGGGTGGGGGGGGGGGGCTTTTTTCTTTCGTCTCTTATATAAACTAAGTCGTGATTTTAACAACAATTCAAGAACGTTCCATAGGTTGGACATGCCTGTTCCAATGTAAACGTCCAATTTCGCAATATGTTTGTTGCATGTTTATGCGTGTTAGGGAATCCTTGGATTAGTCCATTTTGATTTTTATGCAATTAGGATCCTAACTGTCGTTCATATTCATCATGTGTGCGAGGGATAGAAATCGACTCGATGTAACTACCAACTCATGCCATCACATATTTCTATACATTTGTCATTTGCTATTTGAAATTAGAAGAAATCTGACAACGCACATATGCCCGGAATATGTAGGCCTGCAAAGTGTGGGAACCGAGATTTGAATTGTTGTTCAGTGTAATTCTCGTTAGTATTTGGAGTAATTTGAAAGATGTAAATTTTTGGCAATTTACTTCTACATACACAAATAAGTACACTTACATTATACCTACATATATGCATGGAAAACAACATGACACT